>NC_143393.1:39559692-39866825 GCF_980474605.1 Leiobunum rupestre | reverse complement strand
GATTTATATTTTTAAAAATGTCAGTTCTCATATCAAAAGTCAAAATTTCAGCCAGAGATTCCAACAGTAGACCGGTTTCGCCCTTTTGAGACTCATCAATGCTGTGAAGAAACTCTGGATGTGTATAGAGTGTTGCCGTCTGAAACCCTGCGACGTCACCATTGTAATTTGCCTATTGATAGAAAACGGTAACTGTCATGGCGGCCACTATTAATACTACAGACGACAACACTCTATTAGTTTTAAAAACCGTGCTTTTTTATTACTGTTTATTTTAATCTTATTTTTTTCCACACAATATTGTCCAATTTGTGACACGTATTAGCCTAGCTGATTATTATTATTGTTATAAGCTGAGTTTCAATAGATCGTTTCTTTAGAGA
This sequence comes from Leiobunum rupestre, assembly GCF_980474605.1. Taxonomy (NCBI): domain Eukaryota; kingdom Metazoa; phylum Arthropoda; class Arachnida; order Opiliones; family Sclerosomatidae; genus Leiobunum; species Leiobunum rupestre. Next base: position 39,866,442 of record NC_143393.1, on the reverse strand, counting down.
GTATGATTAGAAGAGTAACCTTTTGACGTCACTTATCTCCGATTTTGAGGTGGCGAATAATTTGAAACGGGGTAAAAACTTTTCCCAAATGACTGCCTGTGCAATTTTAACAGATAAATTGTAGATAAGCTGACGATTTGATCAGTTTACTCTCTTGACACCTCCTTTTCAGAAAGAGTAAAAAGAGTAGCCCTAATACTCCGGAACAACATAATAGTTTATGGTGCGGAGTAAGTCTCATCCCCGGAACAGTCGAATAAAACGGACTACAGTAAAACGACTACCCTTTTAGTCCGAGAACAGGCGAAAAGAACCCACCTCATATTGGTCAGATACTTCGTGACTTCTTAGTTTACTTTAAAATCCCAGAACAGTCACAAGAAATTTCCGAGTAGGTTAGCTAAGGACCCCGTGCCAACGAGACAGTGGGCCTGGCTGACGAACTTTCGATTATTTTCGGTCAAAATGATGTGCAGAGACAATTGGTTTCGGTGTTGTCGTAAGCCGCGAAAGCATGTCAAATCAACCACAATGGCTGAGTTTGTCGCTTTGTTCGCCTTGGGAAGAGCTCATAGATGTAGTCGAGGAGTAAACGTAGTTGAACCAGTTTAAGACCTTTTCACACGAGCCAACTTTTCAAATCAAAATGCTGAGTCATCAAAAATGGATCAGTGATCCATTTTTTTTCTCACGTACTTTTTTGGTGGATCAACTCATCGAACTTTTATTCACACGAACCAACTAGTTGACTCAACTCAAGTTGACTCATCTAGTTGGGTCAAAAAGTGGGCTCGTGTGAAAAGGCCTTTAAGTAGGTAGTGGTTGAAGCAATTGTTAAAAGAGTGAGGACAAAGAGTTGTTAGCAAATTATCCGTCTATCAAAAAGAGTATTTATCAAACTTTTGAATGAGCCAAAGCCCGACACGGCAACCTTTAGGGCAATTTCTCGCCAGGCCTTCTCAACATCTTCACTAAGTTCTTTTGTAGGTGGTTTTGTCCATGTACATTTCTTTGTTTACCAAACAGGCAGGCGTGGTTCTAGGGGGTGGCCCAAGGGGCCCGTGCCCACCCAAAAACTTATGATTTATATGAACTTCCATTCGATTTCCTGCCCCACCTCCTATTATTTCCTGAAGTGTTGGTCTACCTAATAATAATTTTCTAGAACCGCGCCTGCAATCAGGCTCAGCTTCCAAACCACTCACAAGGGCTTTGACCTGGTACAAATATTTGGTAAATTTATGATACAGTCAATCCACTCTCGTAATTTGTAAAACGCTTCTTCACGGGACCTAAGTATATTATTCTCCATTTATGCGCAGCTGCAACTGCGCAAATGCTCCAGTTCTTGGGTTGGAGTGCCCGGCGTCATGAAGACATTGTCCGGAGGAGAATACAAGAGACTCGTGTTGGCCACTGAGGTCAGTTCTAGAAAAAACGTTTCATTCTTTTTTGTCGCTCACGGACAATTTGTTCGAGAAACGTGTAAAGGCCTTTTCACACGAGCCAACTTTTTGACCCAACTAGATGAGTCAACTTGAGTTTAGTCAACTAGTTGGTTGGTGTGAAAAGGTCTTAAGTCTAGGCTGTAAAAGTCAATCACGGCCCATACCTCCGCAGGGCTCGTGGCTTCAACCTTTTTAGTATTGGTTAAACTATTGACCAAGGATGGCTGGGATTTGGGCACCAGCCAGAACTATTCTTCAAGACATAATTGAAGTTAAATAATGTCAAAGAGTTACAGTTAGAGCCTAGCGCTGCCGTCACCGATATTTTATCTGGAGCCGTTTCTCTGGCGCCAAACCACCGCCACCGAGTCATTTTGGGCGCGCCTCCGCCGCCGCCGGCGGTAAATTTTGATCCCGCCGCCGGATTTACTTTTAAGATTTTCTACGTATCTTTATTTTTTTGCTTCAAAAACATTTTAGAATTTTGTTTTCCAAATTTTCCGGGGGGGGGGGGAGAACCTTTTTCAGTGTCCCTCATACGGAGGCCCGCCGCCCCACAGCAGGCTACCCATTCCGCCGAGGCGGCCAGTTTGCCTGGACCCTCTCCGTTAGCCTAAGCCAAAGCTTAGTTACCAGCCCAAACCTAACCGAAGTCGGAGGTGGAGATAGGACCATTTGATCAGAGCTAACATCTCCCAGTGCGCCACCGCCCTTATGGGTTACAAGAGCCGGACCCCGACTCCCCGGTAAAGCTACCAGTTATTGCACACTCTAACCCATTTAGGGCCACTCTATAGCTACAGTAGCCCCTCTGCCTCGAAATCCCAAAACAGGAGAAAAAAAGTACACATAGTCGCTGGCCCTTATTTTTGGCTATTTTAGTCCGAGGGTGAAAGGTCCCTTGTCATCAAATCGATCCCCACCCTGTCCTTGTCTTTTAGGCTTTCGTTTATTATTCCGTGTAGTTATTAACGGAATCTCCCATCATCCTCTGCGACGAACCGACGACGGGCCTGGACAGTTGCATGGCGCACGAAGTGATGTCCTCCTTGAGGCTGATCGCGGACAGAGGCAAGACGGTCATCTGCACCATCCACCAGCCTTCCTCCAGCGTCTTCGAATCCTTCGACCAACTCATGCTACTCAGCGACGGAAGGGTAAGTCTCATAATCACGCGATCAGTGGCGCCCCTAGTTACTTCTAGGAATATGAATGACCCGTATCCTGGAATGGAAAACTGGTTTCCCCCAATACGGGCTCCCCATCGCTAATACGGTCACGTAGCTCGAGTTAAAACTTTAACTTAAGCCTCTAGTGCCATCTTACGGCAGGCAGTGTTACTAGGTTAACATATATATGTGTGCATATAATTTCGTCTGCTAGACTTTAGAAATAAGAAGTAGTATCTTGTTTTTCTTTGGTTTAGTAGTGGAAACTGATTTTAATTAGTGGAGGAAGCTGAATGTTTGCTTTTAGTAGAAAAATACTAAAATATCTAATTCAATAATATATATTTACCATTACACAGTACAGTTGTGTTCTTGGAAAATTAAATTGAATGCTTTTTCTGGTTTCATTGTAAAAATTATAAAAACATGTGTCGTGCCAACAACTAGCAGACGAAAATATTTTATCAAGTTCAAACTATTTCCGCTAGATGTCGATATTGTATTAAGTTCAATGGTTTAACGTTGCCCAGCCTACCTATCCAGTCTACCACATAATTTCCATCCTCCTAGGTTACGCCACTGTTGCCCTTCTTAAAGGTTTTCACTAATAATTAAAATGAAATAATTTGGAAGTGCGCGTACAGCGGACCTACTGACGAGGCCTCCAATTTCTTCAATTCGTAAGAATGCCAAGAACTATTTCAGTGACTGAAAAGCGCCCAATTTTAATGACATTTCTTTCTGGTCTAGATTGGAACTTCCGGTACCACACAACACTAATCCGGCCGATTTTTACATCAAAACGTTAGCCGTCATACCAGGGCGCGAAGAAGCCTGCAAACAAAGGAACCAGGTAAGACTCGCCGAAAATCGCGCGACAGATAAAGTTCTTATTTTGCAACCTCAGAATTGTTTTCGTACACGAAAAAATTGTATTGAAAATTAGCAAATTGGAAAATTTTAAAAAATTATCAAAACTTATTTAAAAAATATTAATACATTGAGTCACTGGACAAGAAATCATCAGACTTGAAACGGTTTAAGAAATTATCAGACTCAAAACTTTTAAGAAATTATCAGACCAAAATCTTTAAATAATTCATCAGACGAGTTCAAAACTTTTAAGAAATTATCAGACCAAAATCTTTAAATAATTGAATAGACTCAAAACTCTTAAGAAATTGTCAGACTAAAAATTTTTAAGGAATACAACAAAAATCCTACGAAAGCATTACATTACAATTCGTGAACTAACTTGTAAGTTCCCTGTAGCTAACATTTAATTAAGTTAAACTAATATTAAAATAATATTACTGTGCTTTTCTAGCTTAATGTTCGGTTTCACGAATGTAGTGACTGTGACTATATCTAGCCTTTTGATAACTGGTTTTCTTCGAGTACTTTCTACTGTATACATAGCTCATGAAAGGCGGAACATTTGCTGAGGCCCATGAACTGCGACTATAATTACTTGGCAAACACTTACTTAGATATGTGATAGGCTTATGGTGTTAATTGCAGCCACGTCTTAATATATTTCTGCAATTATTGCGTCTAATTTCTTTTCAATTTATTATTTATTTTCATTTGTAACTTTAGATTATTTGCGATAAATTTAAATCGTTATCAGTGAGAAGAAGCAGTTCAGTTCTGTGTCAGAGTAGAATTCCCAAGGTATTATTTGAAGCGTATATTTAAAAAAGCTAATACTGGTCGAATCAAATACACTTTTTTTCGTTATCAGAACTCGGGTAAAGAATTTCTGGATGCTAAAGAAAGGTATTTGTTCAAGGAATCATTACTATAAAAATATTTAATTTTTTTCTATGGAAATGTTATACAGAGAGATACTTATGAGTATTGATATTACATATGCTATAACGTTTATCATACGTAACATTATCACTCGTAAGTATGCCTTTGTATAACATTTCCAACGAAATATTTCAGTGAGACCTTGTTTCACGTGGAAAGTATAATTAGTGGATTGTAAATGGAAAAATTTTAATATTCTTCGCTCATATTGAAAAGGTTTCCATGGAAACAAACGGCAAAGATAATAGATAGCTGGTACCCAAGAATCCTAGATTCGAAATCAATGCAATTACGCAATAGAGCGTTCTATAAAATCGGTGTGGTGTGCTTTCCCCCTTTTGAGTTCGGAGGAGGTGAAGGTTTTGCCGGTTTTTCGTGTTAGATAAAAATATTTATCTGGCAAACCCGTAAGAAATTGAGAGCAGTCGATTTTTAGGAATAGCGTAGTTGCTAGCCTAGGCTTAATTAATTTTCGGCTTTCCGCACCCTTTTGCTTATTTTAAATGATTTTTGTAATAAATGTATGATGGCAAATAAGCAAAATACTTGTCCCAAATCCACGGGTTTAAAAAGAAACTTAGATCATGAAAATATTCTTAACCCCAAACATACTTCAACACTTAGGGTCCCTCCTACAACTCCTAAAAGGTACGTCTCTAAAATATTCATATAAAGCCCGGATATAAGACGAATTCTCTTAAACCAAAGAATAACAAAAGTTGTTTGTCCCGCTGAACTAGCTCTATAGTCTGTATGAAAAGTTTGGCCGGTTTTGGGCCGATTTTATAGAACGCTCTATTCTTGGCGAAGCTCCGAAAAAAATTAGCTCAGTAACCAACTAAAGATAGCGTACCTCAGCAAACGATGGAGGCTGATTTTTCGAAAGTGGGGAATCGCTTCGTTACAAAACCGTCAATCGGAAGGCTCTCTGAATTCGAATCTAGGGTACGGAGTTCTATATTATCTTTAATAACATTTCCCAAATAAGTTTATACATATTAGTCATACGCCTTGAAATATGTACCTTTGCTGGCTTCGGTTGCTTTTTCATAAATAGTCAATCATATTATTAGCTTCTAATAATAATGACGTTATTAGGTACGGATCTGGTTTTTGGGCGCAGTTGAAGATATTAATTCGGAGACAATTACGGGTCAAATGGAGGACTGACACTGGCTTTCTTGGGACTGTTAACATTCAATTCGTTAAGTGTCGTTTCGTTTATTTATTTATTTATTGAAAGTCACCTTTAAAGGGACCAAGAACTCATTTCTACGACGGCTTTGGGCTGCTTGAGATTATTTATTTTTATCATTATTAATTACACAAATTATTAAGTAATGGATGTACCAAAAAATTGATTGTTTGATTAAGGGAAATAACTGGTTTTTAGGTAATTATTATCCTTTTGATAGTAAAACGTAAATTATAGTATTAGTGTATTCACTTGGAATATCTTAGGCTACATTGCTTCGAATGCGAAATTTCGAATGCGTAACAGGTATTTTCACATTCGGAAAATAAACTTTAACGAATTGTTAAAAAAGACCAAATGAAATAAGTGAACTTATATTTTAGCCAAGGATGAACGTAGAATCGGCGCCGAATATAGCGTACCACCTAGGAGCAACGAACACAAGGAGAACGCAACCCGTCAAAAGTCGTGGATTTTCTTGCGTACTGTTTTCATTGGCTAGACGCTTTAGCGCCTGCTGCCGTCGGAAGGGGAAAATTCGGAAATTGTCTTCCCCCCCCCCCGCCCGTAAAACGTTCAGCGTAAAGGATCGTGACGCTCGTCCAATGAAATTCGTACACCATCCTTCGTTAGCGTGTTTAAAGGCTAGCTCGAGGGGCAGTCACTTCCATTTTGGGTGCGTCTTAATCATAGTAAAATGATTAAATCAGGGTAATCGTGATTAAATCAGGGTAATCAAAATTAAAAAATCTAATCAAGATTAGAAAATCTAATCACGATTTAAACGAGATTTAATCATTCTAATCATGATCTAATCTTTTTTAATCAGGATTTAATCATTTAAACGAGATTTAATCATTCTAATCAGGATCTAATCTTTTTAATTAGATTTAATCATTTTAATTAGATTTAATCATTTTAATTAGATTTAACCATTTTAATTAGATTTAATCATTTTAATTAGATTTAATCATTTTAATTAGATTTAATCATTTTAATTAGATTTAATCATTTTAATTAGATTTAATCATTTTAATTAGATTTAATCATTTTAATTAGATTTAATCATTTTAATTAGATTTAATCATTTTAATTAGATTTAATCATTTTAATTAGATTTAATCATTTTAATTAGATTTAATCATTTTAATTAGATTTAATCATTTTAATTAGATTTAATCATTTTAATTAGATTTAATCATTTTAATTAGATTTAATCATTTTAATTAGATTTAATCATTTTAATTAGATTTAATCATTTTAGTTAGATTTAATCATTTTAATTAGATTTAATCATTTTAATTAGATTTAATCATTTTAATTAGATTTAATCATTTTAATTAGATTTAATCATTTTAATTAGATTTAATCATTTTAATTAGATTTAATCATTTAAATTAGATTTAATCATTTTAATTAGATTTAATCATTTTAATTAGATTTAATCATTTTAATAAGATTTAATCATTTTAATTAGATTTAATCATTTTAATTAGATTTAATCATTTTAATCACGATTTAATCAATATAATCGGTCGAATCGAGAATTTATCATTAAAATCAAAACTAAAGTACGATTTAATCATACTAATCACGATATAATTTTTTTAATCAGGATTTAATCATTTTAATTTAATCTTATTAAATCAGATTTAAACATTCTAATCATGATTAAACGTGATTTAATCAACTTAATCATGATTAAATTGAATTTAATCAAAATAATCACGATTAAATCGGATATAATCTTTTGAGGGGTGCGTCGTTAATCAAGGAAGTGACCTGCCCCTCGGGGCTAGCTGCGTTCTCCTTGTGTTTGTTGCTCCTAGGTACCACGAGGCGATCGAAAATCTCGCTTGTAAACCACTTTATGGACTTCATCTTACTTAAATTTTCCGAGTGGGAACGTCTAATTTCCTGAGGGTACTCAACTTTTTAAAATCTGGACTTTACTTGTGGAATATCAGTTAAAGATTGAGAAATCAAACGGAACTAATGGTAATCACCGTAATCCTAGTAATCAGTAGACATTGATGTGGAAATCAAAGGAAATATTTAGTAAGTGGGTGTACAAAGGATTTCATAGTGAGTTACCCTCCAAATCACCCATTATTATCAAAGCTACACAGTGAAACTACTCTAAAGGAAAAAATAATAGACAGTTATCGCAAGTTATGAAAATGTTTGAACGCGAACGTCTACGCCAAATTGGCAGGTTACATTGGTGATCTAGACACTTTAAATTGAAAAAACTTCTTGAATATTTCATTCAGATGTTGGACCTTCCAACGGCTAAAAGATAATTGGAACCAGTATGGGGGGATGGAGCGGTTGGATTTGGAAGGTCCGGATGAAATATAAAACAAATTGAATGAAATTCCGTACGTCACGTGACGTATCTGGATGGGCCACTGTTTGGAACGATACCAGTGGCGTTAGTGGCGTAGCTAAGATCTCCGCCTCCCCGTCCGTCGAAATTATCTCGCCTGGATGAGACGGCTGGGAGAGTACCATGAATCCCATGGGTTTCGCGTTACTAGGCTTAATTTTTTGGCAGGCTGGACAATAGCGAACGTAGTGTTTAATATCGGGTCGCATTTTATGTCAAAAAAGGTTAGCTTCGGCGCGTATGATTGTTTTACCGGATGCCGAAATGTCCCGCTCAGGGATGATCATGTATTTGTCGGAGGAATTCGTGGCGAAGAGCTTTTGGTACAACGAGCTTCAGAATCTCGGTATCGGTGGGGTATGTGTCTGAACAAACCCAATATAAAAATTTGTTTTCTAAGCCGATATTTCTCCTAGCGTCGGTAGACGTAAGCGCTTTGATAATTGGCCGTAGAGTAGGGTCGTTTACTTGGGTGGTCGCCATATTCTCCCAATCGCCAAACGAGCTAAGTTTGATGGAGCAGAGTTGGAATATTCGTCGTCGTCCACCTACTCGGATTCTTCCACGAAGGCATGGCAGGTGACGGGTGAATACGGAGCGTTGGCTAGAGGAAAACCAACAGGGGCTCGAAAAAGAGCATCCGGGACAACGTTCAAACTGATGTTCGATGGAAATATTTGAACGGTAAAGGAAAGGGGATGGTTGAAATTCAAATATTTGAACGGCAAAGGAATGGAGATAGACAAATATTTTAACATTATAGGAGTGGGGATGGTTGGAAGATGGACGTTAGAGGGGTTGGAATGGTTGGAAGACAAATATTTAAACGTAAAGGGATGGGAATGGTTGGAAGAAAAAATTTTGAACGGTATAGGAGTGGGGATGGTTGAAAGATGGACGGTAAATTGGTTGGAATGGTTGGAGGACAAATATTTGAACGGTAAAGGGATGGGAGTGGTTGAAAGTCAAATATTTGAACATTATAGGAGTGGGGATGGTTGGAAGATGGACGGTAAAGGGGTTGGAATGGTTGGAGGACAAATATTTGAACGGTAAAGGGATGGGAGTGGTTGAAAGTCAAATATTTGAACATTATAGGAGTGGGGATGGTTGGAAGATGGACGGTAAATTGGTTGGAATGGTTGGAGGACAAATATTTGAACGGTAAAGGGATGGGAGTGGTTGAAAGTCAAATATTTGAACATTATAGGAGTGGGGATGGTTGGAAGATGGACGGTAAAGGGGTTGGAATGGTTGGAGGACAAATATTTGAACGGTAAAGGGATGGGAGTGGTTGAAAGTCAAATATTTGAACATTATAGGAGTGGGGATGGTTGGAAGATGGACGGTAAATTGGTTGGAATGGTTGGAGGACAAATATTTGAACGGTAAAGGGATGGGAGTGGTTGAAAGTCAAATATTTGAACATTATAGGAGTGGGGATGGTTGGAAGATGGACGGTAAATTGGTTGGAATGGTTGGAGGACAAATATTTGAACGGTAAAGGGATGGGAGTGGTTGAAAGTCAAATATTTGAACATTATAGGAGTGGGGATGGTTGGAAGATGGACGGTAAATTGGTTGGAATGGTTGGAGGACAAATATTTGAACGGTAAAGGGATGGGAGTGGTTGAAAGTCAAATATTTGAACATTATAGGAGTGGGGATGGTTGGAAGATGGACGGTAAATTGGTTGGAATGGTTGGAGGACAAATATTTGAACGGTAAAGGGATGGGAGTGGTTGAAAGTCAAATATTTGAACATTATAGGAGTGGGGATGGTTGGAAGATGGACGGTAAATTGGTTGGAATGGTTGGAGGACAAATATTTGAACGGTAAAGGGATGGGAGTGGTTGAAAGTCAAATATTTGAACATTATAGGAGTGGGGATGGTTGGAAGATGGACGGTAAATTGGTTGGAATGGTTGGAGGACAAATATTTGAACGGTAAAGGGATGGGAGTGGTTGAAAGTCAAATATTTGAACATTATAGGAGTGGGGATGGTTGGAAGATGGACGGTAAATTGGTTGGAATGGTTGGAGGACAAATATTTGAACGGTAAAGGGATGGGAGTGGTTGAAAGTCAAATATTTGAACATTATAGGAGTGGGGATGGTTGGAAGATGGACGGTAAAGGGGTTGGAATGGTTGGAAGACAAATATTTAAACGGTAAAGGCATGGGAGTGGTTGGAAGACAAATATTTGAGCGGTAAAGGGATGGGAATGGTTGGAAGACCGATATTTGAGCGGTAAAGGGATGAATCATGGGAATGGTTGGAAGACAAATATTTCAATGGTAAACAGGCGCGTAGGAACGTTTTGTATCATGGGGGTACAGCTTGGATATTGAATTTGGGAATGGTAACATGTCTACTTTGTTCAATTATTCTTATATTGCAGATGTTCGTGTTAATATTCTGTGTGATATTCTGGCAACAAGATAGGAGTGACGTTGGCGCTACTAACACGTCCAACGCGCTCTTCATGATCTTCATGGGCTATTCCTTTTTATATTTACACGATTTATGCATTGTAAGAAAGTTACCGTTTCGTTTTACCATAAGAAAATTTATAAGCTAAGAAATAGACATTAGTCACATAAGTACGACACTAAACGATTGCGTTTAAAGGGACTATGTACTCACCACACTAATGGTGGATCAACGGATTTCACATTTCTGCAACCAGGTTTCACAGAAGCTAAAGGACTATTATCTGATTTAGTTCGTACTACCTTTAAAGATAGTTTGTCATTGGAAGTTCCTAGTGAACAAAATAAATGTTATCAGAATATTAGTCTGTCATCAAAAGCTGTCAGTAAAACGTTTGCGTGTGAAAAATATGAAATTTCATACTAATTTAAAAATATTACAAACTTACGATCATACTTCGATTAAAAAAGTCGTAACTTGGGATACATTGAAGGTAAAGTAGGACATTTTTAAACTGAGGGGCTGTTCACAAGTTACGTCACACAGAAATTCAACACTCCCCCTCGTAAAGAAGAGAAACCCCCGAAATTACGTTACAAATGCCCCTTAAATTATAACAGAACCATAAACTAGAGTTGTAAGTCAGACAAATTTCCCACTCGGAAAATTTTCCGGAAAGTAAAAAAAAAAGGTTTTCATTCCATGATTAGTCTAATATTGTTTGCAAATATAAATTTCGCGGCATTTATTTCGAATCCAAAAGTATAAAAAAACCTCTAGACTAGTCTAGAATTAAAACCTTTTAAAAGTAAAATATGTATCCAATTTTTATTTTTCCGATTTGCAATCTGAAAAATTTTCTGGAAACATTTCCTGAAACCTTTCCGCATTTAATTCCCGGAAAATTATCAACTCTATGCATAAACTCTTATGTTATTAAATTACATTGAAAACTAATCAAATTTATTTATTGTTCTACCCATTAGAAAACTAATCATACAAATGAGGAAAAACAAATATAAAATTGCTAGCGTTGCTCAAAAGAATTGATAATTTAGCTTCCAGCATAGAATAACGATATGTGACGTAACTAGTTTTGTTAATTTTCCGGAAAAATAATATGCGTAAAAATTTCCCGGAAAAAAAAATGAAACATAAATTGCTTTTTAAGGCTTTTTAATCGATATAAAATGTGTAATATTAGTAAACATACTACAAAACATTAATAGTGTCACATTGTCAACCAGTTTAAACTAGTCTAGAGGTTTAGTTTTACTTTCAGATTCGAAAAAAGTAGGCGCAAATGCCGCTTATTTAAATTTGCAAACAATATATTAGACTAATCATGGAATGAAAAATGTTTTTATTTTTTTCGGAAAAATACTGAAAATTTTCCGGAAAAAAGGCCTTGGTCATTTTCCGCGAAACATTTTCCGACTTACAACACTAGACGTAACGAGAGGGGTCGGGATTTCGGGATTTCGTAGAGATTTTGGCGATTTTATCATTACTTTTTGAAGTGATTTTGGGATTTCAATGTTAATTTACCATAGAGGGAGTTAAAAGATTTTACGATTTTAGACAAAGTGTACGGGATTTTGGTAAATGTCCGACCCCTCAAGACGTAACATTTCTGTGACGACCTCCCCTCCCCTCCTTTCAGTGGCGGCTATGGCTGTATCCCCGGGGCGGCAATGTTTCGTCGGCGGGGCGGCCTCCTCGCCCACCCCTGTTTAGCTACGGCCCGCCACCCTACCGAACTTTTTGACAGGCAAATGGCACCCCTAGCTACCCTGGCACCGCCCCACCCGTTACGCCGCCACCGAGGGATAAGTCACTCTCGGATGACCTGTACACCGAGTTCGCGTACTTAGTAATGTTAAAGGTACGGATTTTAAAGAGTTCACGAACTCTAATTAGCACAGTCAGAGGTACGACAGTTCGCGGAGTGACCAACCCCTCGGCCGCCACTGTCTCCTGTAACATTTAGTAGCTCTTTTAAGCCACCCAGTCCCCTCTACCCAGGGCTTACTATATTACAGATTTTGCGAACCGCCCTTAAGGTATCGGTAGGGCTTATGATTATTTTGTGATTTATGATAATTTTATTTTATTGATTTATTTTTAAAATCAATTTAGGAAATTTCCAGTAACATGAAAATGACTTATAAAGATATCAACCGGAATCTGTACTCCTTAATCGCCTTCTTAGCCAGCGCTTTCTTAAGTCAGGTGAACATGAACTGATACATTTTTCTTGATCTAAAAACGAACCGGGTAGTTGGCGAATCGCATTCGAAGCAGTGAGGCAGGCAGCTGCGTGGAAACGGTTTTAGTTTTAATTACCATTTACCGCGGTAGCTGTGGGAATGAGATTGCTGTATTATTATCAGTTGGCGAATGGCTGCAAAAGAAAATTTTGAGATCGGGATTGGTCGTTAATGGAATTTCCATCTGGTGGCGATACTTTGAATCGGAAATGGTAATTTCGGGAATGGTCGGTAATGGAATTTCCATTCGGTGGCGATACGTTAAATCGGGAATGGTCGGTAAGGGAATTTCAATCTGGTGGCTATACTTTAAATCGGAAATGGTAATTTCGGGAATGATCGGAAAAAGAATTTCAATCTGGGGGCGATACTTTAAATCGGGAATGGTCGGAATTGAAATTTCAATCTGGTAGCTATACTTTAAATCGGAAATGGTAATTTCGGGAATGATCGGAAACAGAATTTCAATCTGGGGGCGATACTTTAAATCGGGAATGGTCGGAATTGAAATTTCAATCTGGTAGCTATACTTTAAATCGGAAATGGTAATTTCGGGAATGATCGGAAACAGAATTTCAATCTGGGGGCGATACTTTAAATCGGGAATGGTCGGAATTGAAATTTCAATCTGGTAGCTATACTTTAAATCGGAAATGGTAATTTCGGGAATGATCGGAAACAGAATTTCAATCTGGGGGCGATACTTTAAATCGGGAATGGTCGAAATTGAAATTTCAATCTGGTAGCTATACTTTAAATCGGAAATGGTAATTTCGGGAATGATCGGAAACAGAATTTCAATCTGGGGGCGATACTGTAAATCGGGAATGGTCGGAATTGAAATTTCAATCTGGTAGCTATACTTTAAATCGGAAATGGTAATTTCGGGTATGGTCGGAAACGGAATTTCAATCTGGTGGCGGTACTTTGAATCGGAAGTTGGAATTTTGGGAGTAGGAGGTAATGCGAAAACTACGTCAAAGGAATGGTCGGGAAATTATTAATGAACGTAAATGGGATGGGAATGGTAATTTTTGCTCTATACAGTCGGGGAAAACCTCAAAAAATTAAATTAAAATATTCTAGGTTATTTGGACAACTATTCCTCTGTTAGTGACGTATCTGATATTTTACTGGGCCGTAGGTTTGTTCGCTTCATTACCTTTTTTTCAGCCAAAAGTCACAGTTTTTAACAATCTCTCTTTAGGTTTAAACTCTGACTGGAAAATATGTTTAAAAATCCTAGCGTTGAATTACCTATCGGTAATATGTTCGCTCTCTTTTAGTAAGTTATTTATAATATCAAATGTATATAATATAGTACTCTCGATGAGTCCCAATTAGTCCACCGTTTTTAAGAAGAAAATCCCATTGAGCCGAATGAACTACGATGGACTAAGATTCTTTTAGAAAAGAACATCTTAACCTAACGTAAACTAAATCAAACTAACCTAGCCTAACCTAAACGAAACCCTTTTTTAATATTACCAAAAATATATAGAGAAACAAAAAGTCTCGCATCAGCGGTATTCTGTACCTTTCCCTTTGGTTTCCTCGAAATCTAAGGTGCACCCTTAGAGTGCCACCCAACCAGATCGCCTCTAAAGCATTTGAAAATTTTAGTCCGAAATTTGTAAAAGTAGTGTTTCGCGACGCTAAACCCCCTAGCGGGATTTCCTAGAAGCTCTTTCGGTCAGCTGCTTAATTTTCAGTTCTAGATGGCTCGGAAAAACCCCAGATCAACAAGCATTAATGCCTAAAAACCCCAGATCAACTGGCATGAATGCCTAAAAACCCCAGATCAACTGGCATTAATGCCTAAAAACCCCAGATCAACTGGCATTAATGCCTAAAAACCCCAGATCAACTGGCATTAATGCCTAAAAACCCCAGATCAACTGGCATTAATCCCTAAAAACCCCAGATCAACTGGCATTAATGCCTAAAAACCCCAGATCAACTGGCATTAATGCCTAACAACCCCAGATCAACTGGCATTAATCCCTAAAAACCCCAGATCAACTGGCATTAATGCGTAAAAACACCAGATCAACTGGCATTAATGCCTAAAAACCAAGCAAGTCAATGTAATTTTTACGTAAAAGAGTTGTTTAAGACTGGAGTTCAGACTGAACTCGTGGAAAGTGAAAACAATGAAGACTTTTAAAAAAAGTCAAAGCGTTAGAAGATTTAGATAAGTTAAACCTAGGCTTAGCGGCTGAATGTGTTGTAATCCTCAATAAGTTCATTGTGAAAAAACTCGTCTTCAGCATAATTCTTAATAATAAATTTTAGTCCGAAATTTGTAAAAGTAGTGTTTCGCGACGCTAAACCCCCTAGCGGGATTTCCTAGAAGCTCTTTCGGTCAGCTGCTTAATTTTCAGTTCTAGATGGCTCGGAAAAACCCCAGATCAACAAGCATTAATGCCTAAAAACCCCAGATCAACTGGCATGAATGCCTAAAAACCCCAGATCAACTGGCATTAATGCCTAAAAACCCCAGATCAACTGGCATTAATGCCTAAAAACCCCAGATCAACTGGCATTAATGCCTAAAAACCCCAGATCAACTGGCATTAATCCCTAAAAACCCCAGATCAACTGGCATTAATGCCTAAAAACCCCAGATCAACTGGCATTAATGCCTAACAACCCCAGATCAACTGGCATTAATCCCTAAAAACCCCAGATCAACTGGCATTAATGCGTAAAAACACCAGATCAACTGGCATTAATGCCTAAAAACCAAGCAAGTCAATGTAATTTTTACGTAAAAGAGTTGTTTAAGACTGGAGTTCAGACTGAACTCGTGGAAAGTGAAAACAATGAAGACTTTTAAAAAAAGTCAAAGCGTTAGAAGATTTAGATAAGTTAAACCTAGGCTTAGCGGCTGAATGTGTTGTAATCCTCAATAAGTTCATTGTGAAAAAACTCGTCTTCAGCATAATTCTTAATAATAAATTTTAGTCCGAAATTTGTAAAAGTAGTGTTTCGCGACGCTAAACCCCCTAGCGGGATTTCCTAGAAGCTCTTTCGGTCAGCTGCTTAATTTTCAGTTCTAGATGGCTCGGAAAAATAGGGCCCTGCGAATCGGTCCTATTCGAAAATTACGAATATCGAATCGAATATTGAATCGAATGTAAAAAGTACCCGAATCGAATATTTATGAATTCGGAATAATCGAATACGAATCGAATCCTCGAGCTACGAAATGTTTTCTTCGAATTGAATTTCGAACCGGCAGTGAATTTCGAAGCGCGAATCGAATCATCCAATAATTCGGTAACGAATCGAATCGAATCTTATCAAACGTGCTTACGTCATTTATTGATTTAAAAAAAATATACTAGAGTAATGTTTACTGTTTCAGAGTCTTCTTTTTAACTGCCAAGTTTATCATTTGAGTCTTTACAACCCCCACAAAATACAAATTTATTTTGTAGGTCGCAACCTACCGGTTTATGAAAAAACCTCAATTAAAAATGATTTTTTTAATGCTGGCAAGTCGCCATTGAAATTGTGAATCGCGTAACACAATTGTAAGGCTATAGCTATATCACTCGTAATTATGTCGACAGTGAAGATATATTTTATTCAAAGTGGTAATGAGCATCGTTGTAAGTCTTGTCAACAGACGTTATCGTCCCAATCTAGTGGGACAACATCTAATTTATGGAGCCATTTGTTAAGAAAACACCCAGAGCAATACAAGGAAGCGAAAAAAGAATCGGCTAAAAAAGACGTTTCGCCATTGGCAAAATATCCAGAAAAACGTCCACTGTGTCTACCTTCAACTTCAAGTGAAATGCAGAGAAAGAAAACCAAGACATTGCCACTTGAACACAAAGAAAAATATGATAAAGCCGTTCTGAACTACGTCGTCGCTGACGGTAGACCTTTTGAAGCTGTCGCTGGTTCCGGTTTTAAACAATTGTGTGCCGAACTAACTAACAACCATTACAGTCCCCCACATCCTACAACCCTGTCTCGAAGACTAGAGGACATGAGAATGGACCTGGAAAAGAAACTGCAGTTAACGCTGAAAAGTCATGTTGATATTTCACGCATATCTATAACTTTCGATCACTGGAAAAGCAAAAACGGCAGTAACTATTTGGTAATTACTGGTCATTACATATGCGAGCAGGATTGGTCATTGTACTCCAAATGCCTATCAGTGTCAAACTTAGAAATTCGCGACGCAGACCATACTTCGGCGGCTACGGAAAATATTATAAGGAAACAACTTGACCTCTACAATATACCCTTGTCTCAAGTTTTTTACGCTACAACAGACACGACTAACTCCATGCCTTGTACTGCTAGACTTTTGGGAGTAAAATGGCTAGGTTGTGTCGCTCACAAACTACAACTTTCGATTAACGGGGCGTTCGCTGTTCAAATAATGATAAAACATTTGATTAAGCATGCTCATCGAATTGGTGCTTTCTTTCACTCATCTACAGTAGGCGCAAGATCACTAATCAAGCATCAAGTTGACATCGAATTGGCGGAATCTTCGCCCCCACTAGACGTGGTAACTAGATTCAATAGTACGTACAATCTACTACTTTGGTTGAAGGAAAATGAAGTTGCTGTATCTCTAGCGCTTGTGGAATGTACGGAAAAGAAAAACTGCGCAAAGAGTCCACCATCGGCTTTAACTCAACAATTGAAAGACACTTTGGAATCGTCTTTGCCAATTCTAAAGATAATGGCGGAAGCGACGACAATTTTCAGCGCCGACACATCGGTCACGGTCAGTTTAATTATTCCGCTAATAACCACTCTGAAAGATGAAGTAAAAAAAGCATCGGCCAAAGGAGTTAAAACCTTCAGGGACGAAATGTTGAAGCAGTTAAACGACCGTTTCGATCTAACTAACGAGCACTTGCTTGCCGCGACATTTGTAGACCCACGATTTAAAAACTCTTTATTTTCCGACCTGCAAACTGTGGATGTAAAACGTCACTTGAACGACCTTGTTGGGAACAACGAAGACAATGGTAATATATTACAATCACCTGAAATTTCAGGTCAAGATATCGAGTTGCCGAACAGCGACACTGGTGAAAATATCACTGCGGATCGATCATTACTAGACGCCTTATTCCATAAAGTTCATGGAAGTCAACAAAACATATCGACGAAGCAAAATGATTCTTCAAAACAATTACATAATGAGATTGAAGACTACGTCAAGGAACCTGTGTTTGATCGCGGTGGCGACCCACTTTACTACTGGAAACACAAATGTCACATTTATCCTCTACTATCCAAAGCCGCTCGCCAATTATTGGCTATTCAAGCTACCAATTGTGCAGCAGAAAGGGTAAACTCTGTGGGCTCTCAAGTAATCACCGATCTTCGATATTCTCTTTCCAACTACAATGCTGAAACACTCATTTGGGCGCGAAAAAATCAAGAGTTGTTGTTACATAACAAAATTTAACTTTATATTACAAATACTTTCAATTTTTTCTATTGTAATGAGATATTAACAATAAATAAAACAATTTGATTCGATTACTTAAAATTATTAAAACCGATTATTTCTTTATGAGAGGGAATATTACCTCCAAAGCAACCTTAAACGATGACCCCTACAATTCTTGACAAAAACCACTAAACACGCGCGCTCGTAGCGCCGTGTATATCTAAAATCAAAAGTCGCCAACGGCAAAAAATGGAAAACCTTAGGAGACGACAAAAAACCAACGAGTAATATTTACTTTAACCCGGAAAAAAGCCGCCATTTGCTTTAAAAAAACACACCTCTCGTTTGAAGTCGTAATAGCTGCGTAGTAAAATCAAATATTTAATCGGGTTCGATTCGATTCGACTCTTAATTATTCGGGTTTTCGAAGCGAATATTCGCTTCGTACTAAATTCCCGAATCGAACTAGATTCGCTATTCAATTCGACTACTCCGAATCAAATTGATTCGATTCTATATTCGGAAATGATAAAACAAATGTCGAATCTTCGTAATAGCTTTAATCTTCGAATCGAATCGAATTATTCGCGAAAATATTCGAAGTGGAATAGTAAATCGAAGATTCGCGGGGCCCTACGGAAAAACCCCAGATCAACAAGCATTAATGCCTAAAAACCCCAGATCAACTGGCATGAATGCCTAAAAACCCCAGATCAACTGGCATTAATGCCTAAAAACCCCAGATCAACTGGCATTAATGCCTAAAAACCCCAGATCAACTGGCATTAATGCCTAAAAACCCCAGATCAACTGGCATTAATGCCTAAAAACCCCAGATCAATTGGCATTAATGTCTAAAAACCCCAGATCAACTGGCATTAATGCCTAAAAACCCCAGATCAATTGGCATTAATGTCTAAAAACCCCAGATCAACTGGCATTAATCCCTAAAACCCCAGATCAACTGGCATTAATGCCTAACAACCCCAGATCAACTGGCATTAATGCCTAAAAACCCCAGATCAATTGGCATTAATGCCTAAAAAACCCAGATCAACTGGCATTAATCCCTAAAAACCCCAGATCAACTGGCATTAATGCCTAAAAACCCCAGATCAACTGGCATTAATGCCTAAAAACCCCAGATCAACTGGCATTAATGCCTAAAAACCAAGCAAGTCAATGTAATTTTTCCGTAAAAGAGTTGTTTAAGACTAGAGTTCAAACTGAACTCGTGGAAAGTGAAAACAATGAAGACTTTTAAAAAAAAATCAAAGCGTTAGAAGATTTAGATAAGTTAAACCTAGGCTTAGCGGCTGAATGTGTTGTAATCCTCAATAAGTTCATTGTGAAAAAACTCGTCTTCAGCATAATTCTTAATAATAAATTTTAGTCCGAAATTTGTAAAAGTAGTGTTTCGCGATGCTAAACCCCCTAGCGGGATTTCCTAGAAGCTCTTTCGGTCAGCTGCTTAATTTTCAGTTCTAGATGGCTCGGAAAAACCCCAGATCAACAAGCATTAATGCCTAAAAACCCCAGATCAACTGGCATTAATGCCTAAAAACCCCAGATCAACTGGCATTAATGCCTAAAAACCCCAGATCAACTGGCATTAATGCCTAAAAACCCCAGATCAACTGGCATTAATGCCTAAAAACCCCAGATCAACTGGCATTAATGCCTAAAAACCCCAGATCAATTGGCATTAATGTCTAAAAACCCCAGATCAACTGGCATTAATCCCTAACAACCCCAGATCAACTGGCATTAATGCCTAAAAACCCCAGATCAATTGGCATTAATGCCTAAAAACCCCAGATCAACTGGCATTAATCCCTAAAAACCCCAGATCAACTGGCATTAATGCCTAAAAACCCCAGATCAACTGGCATTAATCCCTAAAAACCCCAGATCAACTGGCATTAATGCGTAAAAACACCAGATCAACTGGCATTAATGCCTAAAAACCAAGCAAGTCAATGTAATTTTTACGTAAAAGAGTTGTTTAAGACTGGAGTTCAAACTGAACTCGTGGAAAGTGAAAACAATGAAGACTTTTAAAAAAAATCAAAACGTTAGAAGATTTAGATAAGTTAAACCTAGGCTTAGCGGCTGAATGTGTTGTAATCCTCAATAAGTTCATTGTGAAAAAACTCGTCTTCAGCATAATTCTTAATAATAAATTTTAGTCCGAAATTTGTAAAAGGAGTGTTTCGCGACGCTAAACCCCCTAGCGGGATTTCCTAGAAGCTCTTTCGGTCAGCTGCTTAATTTTCAGTTCTAGATGGCTCGGAAAAAACCCCAGATCAACAAGCATTAATGCCTAAAAACCCCAGATCAACTGGCATTAATGCCTAAAAACCCCAGATCAACTGGCATTAATGCCTAAAAACCCCAGATCAACTGGCATTAATGCCTAAAAACCCCAGATCAACTGGCATTAATGCCTAAAAACCCCAGATCAACTGGCATTAATGCCTAAAAACCCCAGATCAATTGGCATTAGTGCATAAAAACCCCAGATTAACTGGCATTAATGCCTAAAAACCCCAGATCAATTGGCATTAATGCCTAAAAACCCCAGATCAACTGGAATTAATGCCTAAAAACCCCAGATCAACTGGCATTAATGCCTAAAAACCCCAGATCAACTGGCATTAATGCCTAAAAACCCCAGATCAATTGGCATTAATGTCTAAAAACCCCAGATCAACTGGCATTAATCCCTAAAACCCCAGATCAACTGGCATTAATGCCTAACAACCCCAGATCAACTGGCATTAATGCCTAAAAACCCCAGATCAATTGGCATTAATGCCTAAAAAACCCAGATCAACTGGCATTAATCCCTAAAAACCCCAGATCAACTGGCATTAATGCCTAAAAACCCCAGATCAACTGGCATTAATGCCTAAAAACCCCAGATCAACTGGCATTAATGCCTAAAAACCAAGCAAGTCAATGTAATTTTTCCGTAAAAGAGTTGTTTAAGACTAGAGTTCAAACTGAACTCGTGGAAAGTGAAAACAATGAAGACTTTTAAAAAAAAATCAAAGCGTTAGAAGATTTAGATAAGTTAAACCTAGGCTTAGCGGCTGAATGTGTTGTAATCCTCAATAAGTTCATTGTGAAAAAACTCGTCTTCAGCATAATTCTTAATAATAAATTTTAGTCCGAAATTTGTAAAAGTAGTGTTTCGCGACGCTAAACCCCCTAGCGGGATTTCCTAGAAGCTCTTTCGGTCAGCTGCTTAATTTTCAGTTCTAGATGGCTCGGAAAAACCCCAGATCAACAAGCATTAATGCCTAAAAACCCCAGATCAACTGGCATTAATGCCTAAAAACCCCAGATCAACTGGCATTAATGCCTAAAAACCCCAGATCAACTGGCATTAATGCCTAAAAACCCCAGATCAACTGGCATTAATGCCTAAAAACCCCAGATCAATTGGCATTAATGTCTAAAAACCCCAGATCAACTGGCATTAATCCCTAACAACCCCAGATCAACTGGCATTAATGCCTAAAAACCCCAGATCAACTGGCATTAATCCCTAAAAACCCCAGATCAACTGGCATTAATGCCTAAAAACCCCAGATCAACTGGCATTAATGCCTAACAACCCCAGATCAACTGGCATTAATGCCTAAAAACCCCAGATCAACTGGCATTAATCCCTAAAAACCCCAGATCAACTGGCATTAATGCCTAAAAACCCCAGATCAACTGGCATTAATCCCTAAAAACCCCAGATCAACTGGCATTAATCCCTAAAAACCCCAGATCAACTGGCATTAATGCCTAAAAACCCCAGATCAACTGGCATTAATCCCTAAAAACCCCAGATCAATTGGCATTAATGCCTAAAAACCCCAGATCAACTGGCATTAATCCCTAAAAACCCCAGATCAACTGGCATTAATGCCTAAAAACCCCAGATCAACTGGCATTAATGCCTAACAACCCCAGATCAACTGGCATTAATCCCTAAAAACCCCAGATCAACTGGCATTAATGCGTAAAAACACCAGATCAACTGGCATTAATGCCTAAAAACCAAGCAAGTCAATGTAATTTTTACGTAAAAGAGTTGTTTAAGACTGGAGTTCAAACTGAACTCGTGGAAAGTGAAAACAATGAAGACTTTTAAAAAAAATCAAAACGTTAGAAGATTTAGATAAGTTAAACCTAGGCTTAGCGGCTGAATGTGTTGTAATCCTCAATAAGTTCATTGTGAAAAAACTCGTCTTCAGCATAATTCTTAATAATAAATTTTAGTCCGAAATTTGTAAAAGTAGTGTTTCGCGACGCTAAACCCCCTGGCGGGATTTCCTAGAAGCTCTTTCGGTCAGCTGCTAATTTTCAGTTCTAGATGGCTCGGAAAAACCCCAGATCAACAAGCATTAATGCCTAAAAACCCCAGATCAACTGGCATTAATGCCTAAAAACCCCAGATCAACTGGCATTAATGCCTAAAAACCCCAGATCAACAAGCATTAATGCCTAAAAACCCCAGATCAACTGGCATTAATGCCTAAAAACCCCAGATCAACTGGCATTAATGCCTAAAAACCCCA
Organism: Leiobunum rupestre; assembly: GCF_980474605.1. NCBI lineage: Eukaryota > Metazoa > Arthropoda > Arachnida > Opiliones > Sclerosomatidae > Leiobunum > Leiobunum rupestre. The sequence goes on along the minus strand of NC_143393.1, from coordinate 39,843,707 downwards.
GATCAATTGGCATTAATGCCTAAAAACCCCAGATCAACTGGCATTAATCCCTAAAAACCCCAGATCAACTGGCTTTAATGCCTAAAAACCCCAGATCAACTGGCATTAATGCCTAACAACCCCAGATCAACTGGCATTAATCCCTAAAAACCCCAGATCAACTGGCATTAATGCGTAAAAACACCAGATCAACTGGCATTAATGCCTAAAAACCAAGCAAGTCAATGTAATTTTACGTAAAAGAGTTGTTTAAGACTGGAGTTCAAACTGAACTCGTGGAAAGTGAAAACAATAAAGACTTTTAAAAAAAATCAAAGCGTTAGAAGATTTAGATAAGTTAAACCTAGGCTTAGCGGCTGAATGTGTTGTAATCCTCCATAAGTTCATTGTGAAAAAACTCGTCTTCAGCATAATTCTTAATAATAAACTCTATAACTCTCCTAGAATTTTCAATTATTATAACATCACTAAAACATTAAGTTTTGGTACACATGAACTTAGCTGCTACCCATTTAAGGGAGATCGACGTTTTTAAAACCAGATTTCGCATGTACCTCGTGCAATGCCCTAAATTTGTTTCTCAGATTACACGGAGCGAACTTTGCCTCCAATGCTAGACTTTCTGTTTATGTCTATTTATTTTCGTTATTACTGACTATCAAATCAATTTACGACAACAAAACCAAAAGGAAACCGTTATTTTTTATAATTTTATTCCTCACTATCTAATACATTTTTAAACGGATTACGCAATTAAATTGCAAAATAGCACATTCGTCTGAATAGGATCGGTCTAATGGAATTCAATGAATTGGGAATCGGCCTAATGGGAAGATTTTATTAATAATAATAATTCCCAAAGGAATTTCGACCAATGGTAATCGATCCAGAACTGAATCTTTTGATATTATTTATAGCAGATCAGTTCGGATCGGTTACTTGAAAGAATGAATCAGATACAATTAGAAATCAGATTGCTCCTCGAGTGGAGTTATAGCAGATCAGATCGAATCGGTTACGTGAAAGAATGAATCAGATCAAATTAAAAATCAGATTGCTACGTGAGGGGAGTTATAGCAGATCAGTTCGTTCGGATCGGTTACTTGAAAGAATGAATCAGATACGATTCGAAATCAGATTGCTCCTAGAAGGGAACTATAGCAGATCAGTTCGGATCGGTTACGTGAAAGAATGAATCAGATCAAATTAAAAATCAGATTGCTACGTGAGGGGAGTTATAGCAGATCAGTTCGGATCGGTTACGTGAAAGAATGAATCAGATCAAATTAAAAATCAGATTGCTACGTGAGGGGAGTTATAGCAGATCAGATCGAATCGGTTACGTGAAAGAATGAATCAGATCAAATTAAAAATCAGATTTTTCCGTGAGTGGAACTATAGCAGATCAGTTCGGATCGGTTACTTGAAAGAATGAATCAGATTCAATTAGATATCAGATTGTCACGTGAGGAGAACTAAAGAAGATCAGTTCGGATCGGTTACTTGAAAGAAAGAATCAAATACAATTAGAAATCAGATTGCTACGTGAGGAGATTTATAGCAGATCAGCTAATTTTAATGCCGGTTTACAATGCGTACTGGCCCTACAAATTTCTCATTGTAACATTTTGTCTATCTCCTACCGTTAAAAAATAAATTTTTGCAAAAACCGGAACAAATTTTTGTACAATTCTGAAATTTACAAACCAAAGAGATTAGTAATTTCAGAATTCTATTTTACATAGTATTTCCGAAAAATCCCTTGATCGAGCAAGTTCAAACACCCATCGTACTTTTAAGGATTTTTAAATTAGATAGTTTTTTTAATAACTGGATTTACTTTTTTTACCTTTCAGGCATTTTTTACACGGCGCTTCTGAATAACTTTTATTTGATTATAAATTTTACACACATTCTTTTGAGTTTATTTATCATTCCATCTGGATTCTGGATTAATATCAGGCAAGTTATTTCGAACAGAACTAGATTATGATATTCACAGGGACAAAGTTAGATCCAGAGCAGAAATGTTTGACACATTTTTAGAGGACTTACTAATCTTAACCTTAAAAATTTTTACTGGAAAATATACTACAATCTTATAATTAAACATTAATAGTATAAAAAGGTTGATGATCTCGACCTTAAAATCTGTGATTTTGATCTTCAAAATTTCAGTCTTTTAATTGGAAATTTAAGCACTCCTGGAATAAACTGTATAACCAGGAAATTATATATGTGCACACTTGTCATTGAGAAAAGGCAGATATTTAAATTATTTCGAGTGTAAGACGTCACGCGTATTTTTGAATAAGTTAGCTAGCAGGCGTCTAAAATCTCGGCAGTTAACCACGCCCGTTTATATAAGGATCATCACGTCTTACCTAGACATTCCAAGTGTATATGTAATTTCCTTGGTAAAATCAGTTGAATTTTTATCGTTTCTAACCAGAAAATGAAGCTTATGAATAATAAAATAAGAGTACACCAAAAATGGTCGAATTCCAAGATAAAATGATAAACTAATTGTATAATTATTGTACAGAACCATCCCGAATTATTTCATGTGGCTTCGAGATATTGGTTGGTTCTCCTTCACGCTCGAATCTACCTTAAATATTCTGTGGAAGGATTTTGGACCTTTGGGTAAATTTCATTGTTCAAATCGTTTCCTACGTTATTATAACGGCACGCGCGCGTCTATCGACAATTACGGGGATGGGGTACGTTTTAACTACGTCACGACTTGTTTCTTTGATTCTGATTCACGAAAGATGGCTCTCTGATCTGGCCTAATGAGGGGTTGAAACCTCGCCGTTGTCTAAGCAACGGGGACCAGTAACGAGATAACTAATATCGTTTTCCATTTGATTGCTCGAGATTCCCTCCGAATCTGTCTCTGACGTCATAGATCTCGCCCCAATTCATTAAAATATTTCCGCCCTTTGTTGTTTTTCGTCTGCTAGTAATTTGAATTTTCGCGTCTTGGTCTGCCATTTTGCCAAAAACACTAAAAGGCCGCGAGTGGCGTACTCCTGTAATTCCAATCGTCTGGGAAGCAGAGTTTGTGGATGGCCGTGTGAGGACGGAGGTCGGAATACTTATGTCCCCACGTATTCCCCCGTTGGCGTGGCCCTGATTAATCAGGTGGACGAGCGGACTGAATTTATCCCACACGTTCCAATCCCGAATAAATAAAAAAACTAAAAGGAACACGCGAAAATTTGCTCCGATCTCGATCCGTTGATCTGTCGAAATCGGCAGATCGGTTTTGGGCTATCTCGGAGCACCCGAGAGCGGGAATGGAACACCCGAAACTTGATCGGAGTGGATTCGAGCACGCAAATCAGAGTTATCTAGAATGCTCGAGAGCAGTAAAAATGAAAACGCTATTAGTGGCCGAAATTGTCGGACTGAAATGCCCCAAAATAATTTGCCCGGACCTTTATAACAACGTAGGCAACGTTTAAATTCAATATTTAAAACTTTTTAATTAATTTAACTATTTCGCAATTGTATAGAATGCACCAACCCATCACCCAATGGTGGTTGTATTGACAGTGGAGCGAAGCTATTGATGAAGCTTGGCTTCGAAAATGTAATTGTTAAAGCCAACACTAGTTATTTCCACTTAGGAAGAAAGTTGAAACGATCCGCGGCCATCATGATCTACTTTTCCCCGAGTCTGATTTAATCACGTCAGAAGACGTCAGTTTTAGGGGACCAATGAGATACCGAGGCGATTTGATTGGCTTTTAAAGGGAGGGACATATTGGCAGACCGTGAAGTGGATTTGCCAGAAACGCTAAAAATCGTCTCAACATTCTCCCCTATTAGGGACTAGCATAAATTCTTCATGTCTTCTTCAACTTGTTAAAATGTTCCACGCGCTCTTTAATATTTTAGCGTAAACGGCTCGTGCGTTTTTTACCTCATGGAGCACGCGCGAGATCGCTCGAGCCTATTTAAGCTAAAATATCAAGACGCACGTGGACTTTTTGAACAACATGAATAAGATATAAATACCGAGGGGTCGGACATTCCCAAAAAAAGCGTACGGGATTTCGAAATCTCTGTGATTTCGTCAAAGATTTCGCGATTTCATAAGACTTAGCGACTTCGTCTGAGATTTCGCGATTTCGTCTGAGATTTCGCGATTTCGTCAGAGATTTCGCGATTTCGTCAGAGATTTCGCGATTTCGTCAGAGATTTCGCGATTTGCTCAGAGATTTCGCGATTTGGTCAGAGATTTCGCGATTTCGTCAGGGATTTCGCGATTTCATCAGGGATTTCGCGATTTCGTCGGAGATTTCGTGAGAAGTGTACGGGATTTTGTACAAATGTCCGACCCCTCGATAAATACAGTTTATGCTAAATACATTCTTGATAAAACTATTTGCGTTTTTAGTTCTTTTGAATAATCTTTTCAATGAAAAGGTTGAAAAGTTCATAATATTAAGGAGGCAATAAAATATAAAGCCTAACAAATTTAAAGTAATGATAAAACTATAGAATAAAATTAAAACTCGAAATTCACACCAAATATCTTCCACCAATATCCCACTATTGACGGATTTGGAAATGACGTTTTAGCGCGCGACACTACAGGTACATGTCTTGGGCACACAGCCTTCTTTACGTGTTTTTTTTACCAAAACATGTAGAGGTATTTTTACGCGCAAAATGAATTTTAAAAGCCGTCAATTTGGCTTTCCGTTGCCACGTAACGCGTTTTGAAATTTTTAATGATTGGGGTTAGCTTTTCTTTAGCCGCAAGCCAGATTCCCCGCGCGGTACTGAAATAGCGAGAAATCCATATAATTATTTCCGGAAATCTAGAAATCCACGATAAAAGAGATATTAGAAATCTCGATAAATTCAAAGAAATATTGGAAATATTTGAGAAATATTGGAAATATTTGAGAAATATTGGAAATATTTGAGAAATATTGGAAATATTTGAGAAATATTGGAAATATTTGAGAAATATTGGAAATATTTGAGAAATATTGGAAATATTTGAGAAATATTGGAAATATTTGAGAAATATTGGAAATATTTGAGAAATATTGGAAATATTTGAGAAATATTGGAAATATTTGAGAAATATTGGAAATATTTGAGAAATATTGGAAATATTTGAGAAATATTGGAAATATTTGAGAAATATTGGAAATATTTGAGAAATATTGGAAATATTTGAGAAATATTGGAAATATTTGAGAAATATTGGAAATATTTGAGAAATATTGGAAATATTTGAGAAATATTGGAAATATTTGAGAAATATTGGAAATATTTGAGAAATATTGGAAATATTTGAGAAATATTGGAAATATTTGAGAAATATTGGAAATATTTGAGAAATATTGGAAATATTTGAGAAATATTGGAAATATTTGAGAAATATTGGAAATATTTGAGAAATATTGGAAATATTTGAGAAATATTGGAAATATTTGAGAAATATTGGAAATATTTGAGAAATATTGGAAATATTTGAGAAATATTGGAAATATTTGAGAAATATTGGAAATATTTGAGAAATATTGGAAATATTTGAGAAATATTGGAAATATTTGAGAAATATTGGAAATATTTGAGAAATATTGGAAATATTTGAGAAATATTGGAAATATTTGAGAAATATTGGAAATATTTGAGAAATATTGGAAATATTTGAGAAATATTGGAAATATTTGAGAAATATTGGAAATATTTGAGAAATATTGGAAATATTTGAGAAATATTGGAAATATTTGAGAAATATTGGAAATATTTGAGAAATATTGGAAATATTTGAGAAATATTGGAAATATTTGAGAAATATTGGAAATATTTGAGAAATATTGGAAATATTTGAGAAATATTGGAAATATTTGAGAAATATTGGAAATATTTGAGAAATATTGGAAATATTTGAGAAATATTGGAAATATTTGAGAAATATTGGAAATATTTGAGAAATATTGGAAATATTTGAGAAATATTGGAAATATTTGAGAAATATTGGAAATATTTGAGAAATATTGGAAATATTTGAGAAATATCGGAAATACCGGAAATATTAAAATAATCGGAAATATCTGAAATATTTTAGAAATACTGGAAATATTAAAATAATCGGAAATATCGGAAATATTTGAGAAATACCGAAAATATTAAAATAATCGGAAATATTAAAATAATCGGAAATATCGGAAATATTTGAGAAATACCGGAAATATTAAAATAATCGGAAATATCGGAAATATTTGAGAAATACCGGAAATATTAAAATAATCGGAAATATTAAAATAATCGGAAATATTAAAATAATCGGAAATATCGGAAATATTTGAGAAATACCGTAAATATTAAAATAATCGGAAATATTAAAATAATCGGAAATATCGGAAATATTTGAGAAATACCGGAAATATTAAAATAATCGGAAATATCGGAAATATTTGAGAAATACCGGAAATATTAAAATAATCGGAAATATCGGAAATATTTGAGAAATACTGGAAATATTAAAATAATCGGAAATATCGGAAATATTTGAGAAATACCGGAAATATCGGAAATATCTGAGAAATATCGGAAATATTTGAGAAATACCGGAAATATTAAAATATTCGGAAATATCGGAAATATTTGAGAAATACCGGAAATATTAAAATATTCGGAAATATCGGAAATATTTGAGAAATACCGGAAATATTAAAATATTCGAGAAATACCGGAAATATTAAAATATTCGGAAATATCGGAAATATTTGAGAAATACCGGAAATATCGGAAATATTTGAGAAATACCGGAAATATTAAAATATTCGGAAATATCGGAAATATTTGAGAAATACCGGAAATAATTGAGAAATATCGGAAATATTTTAGAAATACCGGAAATATTTGAGAAATACCGGAAATAATTGAGAAATACTGGAAATATTTCAGAAATATCGGAAATTTTTTGGAAATCAGTAAGGCGAAACCATTAATCCGAGTTTTAATTTTGTTCTCGAAGACTTATTGGTCCGAGGATTTCGTAAGTTTTATCATTACTTTAAATTTGTGAGGGTTTACATGTAGCTTTTTCTACCCCTTTTTATTACGGACTCTTCTGTCTCTTCACGTAATTGAACTGCATTTTATGAACTTTAATATTTTCAATGACTTTTTATAGGACTATTTTGACCGTGACTTGGGTATCATCGTCGCTTTGGGAGTGGCGTACGCTGTTTTAGGAGTTACGTTGTTCTACATCCGATGTAAAACTTTCAAAGAGTAGCGCGTATCATTCGTAGCTTTTCAATTTATAGTGTTTTAATGTACCATGTTAATTTCTATTTGTACGCTTTCACTGTTACCTTAAAGTTTAAATGGTGATTTAAATTTATTATTAAAAATAATTTGAATCATATCAGACCATCCTGCTCAAACGTATGTTATTACATTAATTTTACTAATGAAACCTTGTTATACATATCTTTGTCGATATTATATTTCAGAATAACAGTAATGGATATCTCATTTTCGATGAGGTAATGTTTGAAAAAGGTAATTCGAGTTCAGAAATGGCCGGGAATATATTTCAGGGTGACCACAGAAAATTAAATAAAAACTTTTAGGAAAAATAGGAAAGTTCTAGTGGATTTATAGAATTTTACAAAAGAGATATTTCGCAAAATAAATGAAAATAAAGCAAAATTCCATTAATGTTATAGGAAAATATAGGTTTCTGGTGCTTATGAAGTGAAAATCCATGGTTTTTAAAGTTGAATTTTGCGTAATAATTGGTTGAGCGACCGAAAATTTCTAATATTTCAAAAATTATTTCTAACTTTGTAGATTTTGATATAAAAAGTCAAAATTAGTGAAGCTTAAAAATTCCACAAATATAGGAAAAAATAGGTAAACAGTGTGATGATAGGAAGGTATAGAGAGGTGCTTGGAGTATTCCCGCCCATTCCCGAGGAAACATAATTTACGTTCAAATATTTTACTTCCAATCATTTGACATAAATGTTCTCATCCCAGCGCATTCTTACGCCCTATACAGGGTATCTCAATTTGCTCGATCAGGCCATTTTTCTCAAAATGTATTTATGCTAGGGTTCTGAAATTTTCAGGGTTTATTTGTTAGGTATGGAAGGCTTTGGTTACTAAACTTCAGAAAAATCGAAAACGTTTGTGCCGTTTTGGAAAATTTATTTTTTCACCGATAGGTGTCACGCAAAATGCTTCAATAGAAAAGTTGTAGGGCATAGTCGAAAGTGTAAAAATAATTTTGGTTCGGTTGAAAAAGACCTATTTTTCACTGAGTTTGGAGGTCGGGGGAAAAAACAAGTAGTACTAGCAGACAATAGCCTTTAACGTAAACAATCGTACATAATCACAACACACATGTACATTTATTTTAGGGAACTTATGCTTTCAGCTATGTAGTTAATAATCAGATCTGCAAAAAGTTATTGTTAAAGAAAATTATTACGTTCAACACCTAATTAGACAAAGTAGACAAAGACCGCGTCTTCCATTTCGACGTGGTTACGAGTAAGATCATCAAACAAAGATTTGTAGACCAAAAATTACGCTTATTTTTCTTTTGTTGTTTTTTAACGAGAAATATCAATTGTCCGAGTAGTATTTAAAGCGTTTACATTTCAAAGTTAAAACATTATCTCAGCTTGGCCGATTGTTGTCCAGTATGCCTCTTTACACTCGACTCGAGATCAGCGCGCTCATATGTTAGAAATTTACGGAGAAGGTCGTCGTAATGCTACTCTAGTAAGTCAGTTATTTAGACGAAGATTTCCCAATTGCAGACCAAGTCATACGACGGTTCATAGAGTGGTCCGCAACTTCGACAACTGGGGTAATATCAATCCGAGGTTTCGTGGTCGTGGTCTCCAGGAAATCGACATGGAAAACACCATACTTGCCTACTTCGTCACCTATCTTCGAGTGAGCGTCAGGACTGCCAGCTTTGACTTAGGGTTGGATCGAAACTACGTTTGGAGAACACTCAAAAGACACCATTTTCATCCTTATCGAGCGACACTTCACCAAGGACTGCATGACGGTGATAGACAGCGCCGACTCGACTTCTGCAATTGGGTTTTGCCTCATGGCTGACGCACACCAGGATTTTCACGATCAACTACTGATGTCCGACGAATGTTCATTCGGAAGAGATGGGCCTTTCAACCGTCAAAACCAACATATGTGGGACTACGAGAATCCACACTGGGGTATTTCCTCACCGCCACCAAGTGCAGTTTCGCTTAAATGTGTGGGCTGGTCTGTTAGGTGACAGAATTATTGGCCCGTTCTTCCTGCCAAATCGTCTGAACGGTCAAAACTACTTGGAGTTCCTTCAAAATGAAATATCCAACGTGTTGGACGACATTCCTCTGGCCGAGTACAGACGCATCTGGTTCCAGCAAGATGGAGCGCCACCTCACCAATATCGTGACGTGGTTGCATATCTAAACGACGAGTTTCCTGGAAGATGGATCGGAAGAACTGGTCCTGTTCGTTGGCCTGCAATATCCCCTGATCTAACACCACTCGACTTTTTTCTTTTGGGGATTCGCAAAGGACTACGTATACCAAACACCTGTGACGAGCGTTGAAGATTTACGACAAAGAATCATCGAAGCATGTCGCCGGGTGACTCCAGAAATGGTTCGGGGAGCATTTCGCAATATGCAACATCGTGCATATTTGTGCATTGCATCAGAAGGTGGCATTTTTGAAAACATTTTGTAGAAGTCATTAAAAAACATTTGTCACTTGGGCTAATTATTATTTGTTTATTTTAGTGTTGTAAGTCGGAAAATTTTCCGCGGAAAATGACAGAGGCTTTTTTTTTCCGGAAAATTTTCCGTATTTTTCCAAAAAAAAAAGTTTTCATTCCGTAATTAGTCTAATATATTGTTTGCAAATTGAAATAAAGCGGTATTTTCGCCTCATTTTTTCGAATCTGAAAGTAAAATTAAACCTCTAGACTAGTTTAAACTGATTAACAATGCAACGATATTAATGTTTTGTAGTATGTTTACTGATATTAGACATTTTATATCGATAAAAAGTTAAAAACATTAAAAACCCTAAAAAGGTAATTTATGTTTCAAATTTTTATTTTTCCGATTTGCGGAAACTTTTCTGGAAAATTTTCCGCATTTTATTTTTCCGGAAAATTAACAACACTAGTTTATTTTTCGAAATCTTATAACTGAAATGCAAGTTACCTACAATTCGTTAAACGCTATTGCCTGCTAGTACTACTTGTTTTTTCCCCCGACCTCCAAACTCAGTGAAAAATAGGTCTTTTTCAACCGAACCAAAATTATTTTTACACTTTCGACTATGCCCTACAACTTTTCTATTGAAGCATTTTGCGTGACACCTACCGGTGAAAAATTAAACTTTCCAAAACGTTACAAAATCGTTCGATTTTTCTGAAATTTAGTAATCAAAGCCTTCCATACCTAACAAATAAACCCTGATAATTTCAGAACCCTAGCATAAATACATTTGAGAAAAATGGCCTGATCGAGCAAATTGAGACACCCTGTATATTCGGAACCACCCGAGACCCGCCAGCCTCGACCAGTCTTAATATAAAAAGCCTGGGCTGCGTTCAATAACTCTCGCCGATGGCACCGGGGTCATTCCATGACAAAACGCCTGCCACAGAACACCCGACCCCTTTCGATTTTGCCCAAATTTTGTATACAGGGTTTTTTGGGCCTAGGAAAACGATTTTGACAGTTTCATAACGATCGGTTCAGCCGTTTACGAGATACAGCATACGCGTTTTTTCAAAAGTACGCCTTGACCCCCTAAATGTTTTCTACTATATCTTAAGACATAATTATCGCAAAATCACATGTAATACCTCATTTTAAAGACAATGCGCACCCTAATATGAATAATTAATCAGAGTTGTCATTTGACGTAAATGTCATTAAAATCTGGGCCTTTAAATAATTTGACCTTTGACCTTGCCCAGACACCTCAGTCGTAGGTCAACGATTTTAGCATTTTTAAAATTCCCACTATCGAATACATAATAATCACTCAAAATCTCAAAGTAATATTTGTAGTTTTCGAGATATTAATTTTTGAAATTTACCCCTCAAATTAATGAAAATGCTATTTTATACACGAAACTAGTTGACCTACTAAATAAATTAAAAATATTATTATTTTGGTAATTTTGAGTTTAGAATATCAAATACACTAATTCTTAAATTAAGTTGAGTTATTTACATATTATTTTTAGTTTTGCATGTTATCTGTAGACAGAAGACATCACTAAATTGCTTGTCCTTAGTATAGTCTGGCGTTCAATATTATTGTAGCGTATCTTACTGCACCCTAAAATGGAAATGTGCTAGATATCTCAAGAAAACCCAATATTGCTCTTAGTCATATCGATTACGTTTTTAATAACGTAAAAATGTTTTAATATCTTTTTAATATATAATAGTTATAATTGAGTAGTTAAATATATTAACAGCGATAATTGAGTAGCGAAATAGAATTTATTTAACTGTATATTCTCGAACAAAGCCCTGAAATGGATCGAAATTGTTCGTGTTGGAGAGACAGTAGTAAATGTCATTTGCAAACACTTTCGAAAACAGTTGGTATCAACAACCATCTGTCCGAGGATGACAAATTAGTTCTTAGCAGCCGAACAGCTATACCTATGTCCAAAATAAGAAACATATGTCGTCACCATGAAGAACTTTTTATGAAAAGGTATTCAACGAGTCAAAAGAAGTGTATGAATCCTTTTGGGACTCACGACGCTGAAAGAAAGAGTGGACTAAAAACTATTTCATTGGATTTGTTCAAAAAATTAAAGTTACGAGGAATTGAAGTTATCGCTGGAAATAAGTTGTGCATCCAGTGTTTTATGTCTGCTGGAAAAAAAGTAAAGGATGAACTCCAAATACAGTTGGACGTTTCAGAAGTTCACACTGCACAAGAATCACAAGAAAGCGATTCTTTTTCATTTAGTCAACCTTGTTCATCGGGAGATGCGACGCAAGACGACAAAGCTATAGCTTTAGTGGCAGTTAACGAAACTCTAATAAACTTGGGAGAATCTCCTGTTAAAAGAAGTAAGAAATATATTCAATTTGAAAGAATTTATATATGTATACATATATAAATACATATATTTTTTAACTTTTGTACAGAAGGTTTGTCATCTCGCCAAAAAACAATTCTAAGCAGGACTAAGTTAAACGCTGTGAACAATTCATTGAAACGCAAATTAGAAGAGTCAATGGAAATTTCTCTTGATGAAACAGACGATAATATGGTTACGGACGATGTTTTTAGAAAGCTCGAAGAACATCGATTATATGAGAATATTTTGAACGAACTGAGAGAGAAATTCAATAACTCCAAGACATCATACGGCGAAAAGCTTCAGATCCTGACCTTGTCACCATTTGGAATACAACGCACAATGGAGGAATTTGGAGCACCAGAATACATGGTCAAACGAAGCAGGAATCTTAAATCTAGTCAAGGAATTCTTTCGCTACCAGAGAAACAATCGAAGGGATTAATATTGACCGAAGACGTTAAATCAAAGGTCGTTGAATTTTACGAAAATGACGATAACAGTCGTATGACACCTGGACAAAAGGAGTTTGTGTCAGTTAGAAACCACGAGACAGGTCAAAAAGAACATCATCAAAAGAGGCTTGTACTGCTGAACCTGAGAGAGCTCTATAACAAATTCAAGGAAGAGCATGATTTGACGTTAGGATTTTCGTCATTTTGTTATCTACGACCACCTTGGTGTGTATTAGCAGGTTCGTCAGGTACACATTCAGTGTGTGTCTGCACCTATCACCAAAATGTCAAGCTAATGATATCAGCTCTACCGTCTCCTTGTCCTTTAAAATGTGATATCGATTTCATGGCGCTCACCGTGTGTGACACTCAAAACAGGAATTGTATGATGAGGGTGTGCAAGGACTGTCCTGGGAAAAATGGTCTACTTGAAAATGAATATTTAACGAACCTTTTAGAAGATTTTGAAAATATAAAGTTCATGCAATGGGTGACAACTGACAGCACAAAGCTCATGACCTTGAGCGAGAGTGTTGAAAACTTTTTCGACTCTTTGGCCATTAAACTACTTGAACTAATGCGTCATCATTACACATCTAAGTCGCAATCTAATTATCTTAAAAACCTCAAAAAAACTCTAAAACCTGGTGACGTAATTGTTCTCGGTGATTTTGCGGAGAACTATTTCTTCGTAATTCAAGACGAAGCACAAGGGTTCCATTGGGACAATTCTCAAGCGACAGTGCATCCCTTCGTAATCTACTTCAGGGTAGTCGAAAACGGAGAACTTAACCACTTAAATTTTTGTATTATCAGTGATACCAGAACACATACAACCAATACTGTTCACAGTTTTTTAACTTATCTAATTCCAAATATAAAAACACATGTTCCTAATGTTAGAAAGCTAATTTATTTTACGGATGGATGTGCTGGACAGTATAAAAACAAATACAACTTTTCTAATCTCTGTTGCCACAAACAAGATTTTGGTTTGGACGCTGAATGGCATTTTTTTGCCACATCTCATGGCAAGGGACCTTGTGACGGAATTGGCGGAACAGTGAAGCGTAAAACAGCAAGAGTCAGTCTTCAGCGACCAGTGACTGGACAGATTTTGACTCCAACAGATATGTTTAATTTCTGCCTATCAAACTTCGAAAATATCAAGTTCATCTATGTTAAAAACGAAGAAATTGAGCGACAAAAGGAACTTTTAAAAGAAAGGTTTTCTAAAGCCATAACAGTAAAAGGAACTCGAGGGTTTCATAAATTCGTTCCGAAATCGTTAAATGAAATCATGGTTTCTCCGTTATCTAATGACGATTCGCTAACCACAGTTAAGGTTTCGACTTTAGAATTGTCAGATACTCGAAATCAAGAGGCTGAAAACTTTAAAGTGGGAAATTTGGTAGCCAGCGTCTACAAAGGCCAACTTTACGTTGGATTAATTGAGGAAGTATCAGAAGAGTTTGGAGACTTCTTTGTAAACTTTTTGCGTCCCCCTGGTATTTCGGACAAATACACATGGCCCAGAAGGATCGATAGCAGTTGGTTGTCAAGTGAAAATGTTCTATGTGCAATTGAAATTCTTGTAGGTTTACCAAATTCGAAAGGCTATCAAATCAAAGAACACGATAAAAATAAAATTACCAAAGCCTTTTCCATGTATAAAGAAGTTTAAGCTGTTTTGTGTAAATAAAAAATTAATTGGTGTGTAAACTATAAAAATAAATGGTTTTGGTATTTCATTTTGTGTGTGGTGGGGTAAATTTCAAAAATTAATATCTCGAAAACTACAAATATTACTTTGAGATTTTGAGTGATTATTATGTATTCGATAGTGGGAATTTTAAAAATGCTAAAATCGTTGACCTACGACTGAGGTGTCTGGGCAAGGTCAAAGGTCAAATTATTTTAAGGCCCAGATTTTAATGACATTTACGTCAAATGACAACTCTGATTAAATATTCATATTAGGGTGCGCATTGTCTTTAAAATGAGGTATTACATGTGATTTTGCGATAATTATGTCATAAGATATACTAGAAAACATTTAGGGGGTCAAGGCGAACTTTTGAAAAAACGCGTATGCTGTATCTCGTAAACGGCTGAACCGATCGTTATGAAACTGTCAAAATCGTTTTCCTAGGCCCAAAAAACCTTGTATACAAAATTTTGGCGAAATCGAAAGGGGTCGGGTGTTAAAATTAAAAAAAAACTAGGTCGTTTTGTTATGGAATGACCCACCGATTAGTAATCGCTGCCACCAGTATTTTACTGTACGCGTTTTCGAGTTTCCAGTGTTACGTCACGGTTTCTCACCGATTGCTCGCCGGAGGCATCGACTTTTCGAGCAGGTTTTTTGATGGATTTACGTCACTAGCTCGGGAAATCGCTCATTTTCACAATTAATTCTAAAGTAGTTGATGGGCTTGTTAATGTTGCTCTTGTAGATAGTAATGGTTTTCAGTATTTAATTGCTGTAAATGAGGAGGGGCGCGTTAGAATTCATAGAGGTATGTTATTTGTATGTTTTTAATGGAAGTAGGTGAATATAAAATTTAGTATTACCGTTTTTATTGTTTAAAATACTAAACCTTGGCGTTATTTGTGGAGTAGGCATGAATGTCTTTATCATGAATATTTTAACAAATGAAGAACTAATTATCTAAATCCAAATTTTGCGAGTTATTGTTTGGTTTGGATCAACCTATACAGCTCGGGATTTTCCCCGAATCCCCTGATTGTATAAATGGAAGTCAAAATGAAGCAGCTACAGAAGATTACACACCAGAAAATAATGAAACAACGCCTCGGAGAGAATTGGAAGAAGGCACTTATAAGATTCTCATTGAATTTTAATGATTCTTATTTGATAGATTTGAATAGATGGAATCGAAAAAGTGTATTATTATTTATTGACTTGTATTCAATAATTACAAAGAATTAGACAATTATCGTAAAAAGAAAAATGTTTGGTAAAAGATTTCCATGGAAATGAACGAAAAGGGATATCACTGGACTGCAGAAGATTGCGACGACAAATTTCGTAATTTGAAAGGGAGCTATCCTTGACTTTTTAGTCAAGGACAGACAAATAAATCTGGTCAAGCTAAACAAACTTTTGAATACTTTGAGGTTTTTGACGAGCTGTTTGGTACAGATCATGTGAATTTAATGAATACCATTAGACCACCATCTTCTATTTTTGCCCGTTGTATTTATGTGGGGTCATTATGAATAAATCCAGAGGGTATGCGCTATCTCCAAGTAAGTGGCCATCACCAACGATTCTAAAACCATTTTTCAAGCAGTTGTAAATGAAGGTTACATGTAGCTTCCATATTCTTGCATCATGAACAGAGCCCGACCACCCAACACAGACATCAAGAAACACCAGTTTTTCACTACAAATACCTATAATTTGAAAACCTGTGTCTTTAGAGTGTTGCTAAGACAAAGTAATTAACTTTATTACTTATCCTGTAGCAATGTAGATGTTCTTCGTTAACGATTGTAATAGGAATTTTGATTGTGCTTTCGTTCTTTTATATTAATTTGGCATCCATCTACAGCCCCAATAGTTCCTGGGAAACCATTTTCTCTTTCACAAAATTTCATAGTTGTTTCCATCATTTCATCAGTTAGCCACGCGATGTAGTTTTGTCTTTCCATTAAGACGTAGTGAGCATTTTCTTTTCACAGGTCGAAGCGATCCCCAACGCTTCTAAGAGATTCTGGAGTAGCTAGTAGCCAGAGTGACACCAAAACCTGTTTTTCAATTGCAACTACAACGAAGGTCTTTTCTGAAGCAATTGCAGCTCCGTAAATTTGAACTAATTCCTAATAATATGGCACATTGGCTAATTACAGAATTTAAACTGTATAGTCAGTAATTCTAGGAGGTTTTGAACCAGGCTTACAAATAAATTGAATTCATCTAGCTGCTAAAATGCCAGTGTTGGATTTTTTCGTGAGTTTGGACTTATTAATTGATTCTAAAACGATTAGTTCTACTAAATCATCAACAACTAGATCCTTAGCAATAAAATATAGTAATTTTATCTTCCATTTTCGGGACCAGAAAACCTAACAGCCACAAGATATTCTCGATATAATCCTTAGCATTCTTTTAGGTCTTTATTTTATAATCAATGACAGGTTTTGATTGTTTTATTGTGACAATATGTGGGAAACGTAATTATTTTCCAATATGGCTTGTATTCTATGCTTGATTGAGCGATATTTCTTAAGATAAGATAAAGCAAGCAATAAACCCGGCACATGGGCAAAACGTCTCAAACTCAGAATGCAAAAATGCGTGGATCTGGCCAATCATAGGTTCGACTCACAGCTTCACGCATCTGAACGTATAAGGAGGGCCATTAAAAAAACCAAGCAGTAGAATGTATTCGCGACCAAAAACTATCGATACGCCCCCTTTGTTTTGAAATTTAAATCTAGATTGTACCTAGCGGTTAAAGCAGATGCTTATAATTTTCCTCATCGTAAATATCACTTTAAAAATAATGATACTTGCATTTTAATATAATATTTGTATCGTTTGCTTATATTTTGATTAGATCATTTGAGAAAAAAGTTCTTATGACTTTTTAATTTTTCTGTAGCAGACGCTAGATCATAGGTGCTACCTCGGCGAAGATGACGCCAATATTTCACCTATACTCGTTTCGGTCGCGAAATATGCATTATTTCCTCACAGAGGGATTTTAAAGAACAATTCCCACCATTTGCTATAACCAAATAGTTATAGAGTAATGGCAGTGCTACGTCACACAACGTCACCCATGCTTTTTCCTATTCATAAAAAATTCGCGCCCACAATGGCGACCATGGCCAAAGCTACGGAGTGCTACTACTCTAAAGTAGTAGAAGTTAGGTGGTATATGTATTGTTAGTACAAGTCGTCGTCACTAGGTAACGCCACTCTCCTGGGATATTGTTTGTTACTCTCGGGCTACATGTACTCTGAAGGAGATCACGGCAGTGACGGCACCGGGCACTGCCGCACTTGCCGAAGCGGCAACCCTTAAAGCAAGTCATACTGTTAACATTGTCTCTTTATTACTAGACTAATTGCTAGTTAAGTTAACAATATATAGTTAAAGTAACAATACATGGTGCCAGAAGTTTTATACTCCACGCTCAAGTAACTATTTATCGTTTTTCCAATGGATGGATTGAGATTGCCTCCAGCGTTATCGTTCTCGGGCAACGATGCTGCGGCGTGGGCCATTTTCTTTCAGCGATTTGAATTATACGAAGAGGCTACGTCTATACCGAAGGCAAGAATAGCTTTAAACAGAAAATAGCATTGCTATTAAATGTCGCTGGAGAACATGCTATTGATGTCTTTAATACCTTCACGTTTTCGCAAGAGGATCCTAAAACATTTAACACTGTGGTTGCAAAATTCAAAGCATTTTGTTCGCCCAAGAAGCATGAATCGTACGAGTGTTAGATTTTTCCAAATTTGATGCAACCAGAGGGTAAAACTAATGACGAATTTGTGGTGTTGCTCTAAAAAAGTGCAATCTTGCAATTTTGGGGTCATTGAAGAGTCAATGATACGGGATCAAATCGTGGCTGGAGTTACGACGTCAATGAGAAAGAAACACTTAGCCGAAGAAGATTTAAGCCTTGATCGAGCGGTAGCACTTTGCCTAGCCACTGCCGTGCTTAGAGGTCTCGCGGCCCCGGGCGAAACTGAGTGTAGCAGCCCTCCGGTATATACATCCCTATGGGAAAATTTTAGCGCCCCCCCCCCCTAAGCACGGCCCTGTGCCTAGCGGCAGAAAGGTTGGCAGTACATGTACAAACGTGGACGGACCAAGGTGCCGCTACAGCCCAAGACGACCGTAAAAATACATTATCGGACCCTCTAGTAGAAGAAGTTACTAAGAGCCGAAGAAACAAGAAGTCGCAAGCACGAGAGCGAAGTAAGAATGCCACTCTATCAAAACCTAATGAAAAACAGGTTCGACCGAAAAGTGGGAATGTCACAAATTGTTTCCGATGTAGCGGAAGTCATAAAGGGAATGGTTCAATGGTTGTCCCGCATATGGCGACATTTGTCACAAATGCAAAGGTCAAAGTCACTGGGCAAGAGTTTGCAAAAGCAAAAAGTAAGTTGAAATGGTACAATACGACAGTGAAGACAGCGATAACGATTTCATCATCGATGTGATTCAAGTGAAAGAAGCTAAATATTAACAAGATTGGGTAATACCAGTAAAGGTACTCTCTCAAGTGGCTAATATGAAAATTGATTCAGGAGCGCAAGTAAACTGCTTACCATTAGACGTCTATAATAGATTGAGACCTAAGCCTGAAATAGAGAACGGCGTTTCGCTTAAAGCTTACGGGGATCGAAAATAAATTCACATGGGATAACAGAGTTAACCATAGTAATTGGGTCAAAACAATTGACAACCAAATTCGTCTTGACTGATGCAGGCGAGAGGCCAATATTGGGGCTACGATCTAGCGAAGCTTTTGGATTTTTGGAAAGGAACTTTATTCGAAATATAAATATTACCATTGAAAACCACAAGACTATAGAGAAGAGGTTGAAGTTTCATCAAAGGGAGATAATATTTAAGGGAATAGGACGTTTGGAGACGCCGTGTAACATTAAGCTCAAAGAGACAGCGATACCAGTGGTCATACCCCCAAGACGAGTTCCCTGTGCACTACACGAGCGTCTTAAATAAGGAAGGTGGACGAAAAAACTGATTGGGTAAGCCCATTGGTTATAATTGAGAAGAAAAATGGAAGACTGAGGTTGTGTTTGGACCCCCAGGATCTTAATGCTAACAAAAGGAGGGAACACTTCCAGATACCTACGAAGGAGGATATTGAGGCGGAACTGGCGGGAGCCGTAACTTTTCGAAGCTTGACGCTGCTTCAGGTTTTTATCAAATACCGCTGAATCCGAGTAGCCAGTTGTTGACAACTTTCAATACTCTTTGGGGACGGTTTTGTTTTTTGGTTTTGCCATTTGAGATTTTCTTCAAGATATTCAGCCAGATTTTCGATGCAGTTCAATGTGTTCGACCTTTACACGATGATGTCATAGTATGGGGTGCCACAGTTGAGAGGCACGACAAAAATCTGCATACTGCTCTAAGCCGCTTAGAAAAAGCTAAGGCTACGCTGAATCCAAGAAAATGTATTTTCAGAGCTACAGAGCTGCTATACATGGGAGAAATCATCCCCAAAGACGGGGCGCGACCAGATCCAAACAAAGTGGAGGCGATTGTCAAAATGGCAAACCCAAAGACTAGAGCTGATGTACAAGTTAAACGTGCCTTAGGTGTGGTGAATTTTGTTGGGAAATGTATACCCAATTTATCAGCGCATACTTACCACCTAAGAAGCTATTTACGAAAAGACGTTGAACTAAACGTGGCAAAAGGAACACGATAACGAGTGGAATTACATTAAGAACGTTCTAACTAGCCAGCCGATTCTACAATTTTACGATCAAGGAAAACTCACCAAAGTTTCAACGGATGCGTCTTAAAAATGGGATTGGTTCGGTGTTGTTACAGAGGCACGACAAAGGCTGGAAACCAGTAGCATACGCTTCAAGAACGCTCACAGAAGCGGAGACAAGGTACTCCCAAATCGAAAAACGGTTGTCAGCGTTTTCATAACTACATCTATGGAAGCGACTTCGTATTAGAGACGGACCATAAGCCACTATTAGCTATGTCAAAACGAATAATTTCAGATGTTCCACCCCGGTTGCAACGACTTTTCCTAAAGTTCATGAAATATTAATATATACTCTACAGTTCACGCCGGGTAAAGAGTTGATCATTGCGGATGCTTTGTCCAGAGCCAGCTTGCCAGCCATGGCGTCAGAAAAGAACCTACACGAAGAGGTTCAGATACATGTGAATGCAGTTGTAGAAGCACTGCCCGTGGGTACAAACATGTTGACAGTTTTACAAGAAGAAACGGCTACTGATCCGATTCTTAAACAAATAAAAGTTCTGCTACGAAATGGTTGGAACTCCAACGATAAAATCACTTCGTCGTATACTAAAATCAAGTTATCAACTCCGAGTTAACCGAAACCAAAGGGTTGATTTTAAAAGGATCGAGGATTGTAGTACCGAGCAGGTTCCGAAAGAAAATACTCGATGTGATACATGGCGGTCATCTCGGAATCGAGAAATGTTGAAGACGCGCAAGGCAGTCTGTCTTTTGGCCCAACATCAATGTTGATATAGAAAACAAGTGCAAGAGTTGTTCAACATGCAACAAGTATCGTTATAAACAGCCTTATGAACCTCTAATTATGAGAGAAACACCCAAAGAACCATGGGAACGTTTAGGAACGGATCTCTTTAGTCTAAACGAGAAATATTACCTAGTAGTAATTGACGCGTATTCCAATTACATTGAAGTGGAAGCCATGAGTTCGATAGCAGCGGGACCAGTCATCAAGAGCCTCAAAAGAATATTTCCTCGACATGGCATACCCAAAGAAGTGCTCTCCGACAACGTACCGTTTAACTCCGAAGAGTTCAAAGATATCAGTATGGTCTACGGGTTTGAAATAACGGTTTCAAGTCCCAGTTATCCGCCATCTAATTGACTTTCAGAAAAAGGGGTACAGATCGCAAAGCGTTTGTTGAAGAAAGCGATAGAATCGAAAGAAGACTTCGAATTGGGCCTGATGAGTTACAGAAGTACACCGTTGGACGGAGGTCTATAAGCAGCACAGCTGTTAATGGGCCGAAACATTAAGACAAGACTTCCTGATATACGAAGCTTCAAGTCCTCAGCACCGCAGAAGCAAAAGAAAACGTCTAAAGGGAAGGAGTTACCAAAGTTAAAAGCAGGTGATCCGGTGAGAATTCGAGACCAAGGCGAATGGAAGAGAACGGCTACCGTACTGAACGAAGTCGCACCTAGATCATGGGGCCTATTCTGTAAATATTCGAAATCCAATTTTCGATCGAAAACTAGATTCGAACTTCGAGATCTCGACGAATGGTATTCGGTAAAGATTTCGAATAAGCATAAATCAATGCAAATTGTCGAAGTCGATTTCGACATGGTATAGGGTATCGAGATCGAATTCCCATTCGATTTTTTACAGAATCGCCCCCCAGATCGCGTGGAGACAGAAGATGGAGCCGTATTACGACGTAATCGCCACCAACTACTACAAACTAGAGAATCTGTACCAGAGTCACCTATTTCTAAACCAACTAAACTCCAAGTAAATAAGGCCAACAGGCAAGTGACGGAAAATAACAAAACTCCAGTGTTAAGTGACACTAGTTTTCGTACACGCGTTGTAGAATAGAATCGAAACAAAAGTCCAAAAGATAAGTCTGCAACGGTGCAACCTAGAGCGTTAGCAGAAACACCAAGAGCGTCTACAAGTAGTGCATCGGGTAAGAAAATCTCTTTCGATCGCGACTCCGTTTGGGCCCTTGGCAGTCTATCAAAGTGCACCCTTAATTTCTTAGAAATTGCCAAGGCGATTAATTCAAATTTGGATTTGGTGTTGTCAAAAACCTTTTCGGTTGCCATGACAAAATGAAAGCCCAGCGTTACTTTTCCATTTGGGAATTTTGAAGTTACGTTAAGGTCTACTAATTCACCGAGTTTAAGCAAAATCGGTGAGTTACACCTCGGGTCGTCTCCTTGTTAGTATCTTAAATATTTATAAACTGTATTCGTTTCAATGTTAAATAATTATCCACAAATCGTTGCAACAACCATTTAATAATTCATTTACCTTTGCTGATAAAAAGTGTACAACTTACGAGCTAATGACCTTTTGTTAGTACCATCTGCAAATATCAGTAAAAAACAGACCTCTTTATTTTATATGGGTATTAAGTTATACAACTCTCTCCCTCTGGAAGTTATAAACTCACTCAATATACAGATGTTTAAAAAACTCGCCAAAAAACTCATTCTAGAAAATAAACTAACCTAACTTACGGCCCCACGTTGATAGACCGCCGTTGGCCCAAACGTAGTCGTGACCGAAAGAAATTTCATACCCGATGCTTCAACGTATAGTTTATATACTCGCCTCAACGACTTCTGAGAAATCAAGGGCCCACGTTGATAAACTGCCGGGGGCCCAAACGGAGTCGCGACCATTTACCGCCGGTTAAACCCCGATTAAAGCTGTAAAGTGTGGAAATAAAGACGCGTTAGGATATTTATAAACCATATGATCCGATGAAATATTTTAAGAAATCTCTGTTTGATGTGTTTCGCACTATTTTTTCTTCCGAAACATATTCTGAAAAATTAACTGTATTTCGAGCTAAAAATAAAGCTTTTGAACAACGTACGTAAATGTGGTAAGCACGGGCGTAATAGGTGTATTGGTGCGAATAAATATTTTGGAAAAATGGGAAAACCTTTATTAATATCGCGCGTTAACAGGGCTGGGTACGGGAGTGCTATTGCACCATGAAATGAATGAATGAATATTTATTTTATTTTCTGTGCATACCGATCCATTTCGTATCAGGGAGGAGTCCTCAACCGTAGGACTCCCAAGAGAATGAGAGTGTTAAAAATAATAAAACATTTCAACATAAATACAATTATTTACAATATTTACACGGTTCAAAGCTAGTTGTTATTTGGGTGTAGTCTCGGTGGATAGTTTTCGAGGAAAAGTTAACGTTGTTGGCTGTTTAGTTCAAAATGCCTATTTTAAAAATACCAAAGTAAAGTTTGATTAGGCTTTGCGCGTGACGTAGCGTATCTGCATAACCATACCTCTGAACGTAACATGACGCCGTCACTACTTCGGGCCCGCATGGCTGGCAGACTCAGCACTTCACGACTACAATAGTCACTGAGGTCATTTCTGCCGTTTTCACGTTTATGATGATTGGCCCTAAATTTGTTAGAGTGTGCAATAACTGGTGGCTTTACCGGGGAGTCGGGGTTCGGCTCTTGTAACCCATAAGGGCAGTGGCGCACTGGGAGATGTTAGTTCTGATCAAATGATTCTATCTCCACCTCCGACTTCGGTCCGGTTTGGGCTGTAAACTGAGTTTGGGCTCAGGCTAGTGGAGAGGGTCCGAGCAAACTGGCCGCCTCGGCGGATTGGGTAGCCTGCTGTGGGGCGGCGAGCCTCCGTATGAGGGCACGGCGGACTCATCTCCCGGCCTTTTGGACTCCGACCGGGATCTCCGGTGCCAGCTGTGCCGGGTTATGCGGGCTGCTGTGTGCTCGTCGTTCCCCTTTAGGAGCTTTCTCCAAAGGGATTGACACTTTACCTACGTAGGTAGGGTGTCGGCTGGAGTTGCTACATCATCCACTCTTAATCCCACTGCTGTGTGCGAAGTTGGAAATGGTCAGCCCATTGCTGCACCTTCTGCTGGGTTGAGTGGCTTGCGTCAAAGTTGTGATGACCATCAGTAGTAGGGTACTACTACCCATGCTGGATTTGTCTTCTGTCCGGGCTATAGGTGGACGCTGGCGTAGGGCACCAGTGGTATGGTCTCTGTTACTAGGTACACCGGGCTATCAACTCGGACACCACGTCTATAATGACTAATTTCAATTAATAATTTGAATTTCAATTAAACGAGTTCAGAATGATTGCTAAATTTATAGTTAAACGGGTACTTTGTAAAGCCTTTATTACCGAAATATAACAATCTGTTTAATTAGATGGCGTCACATGCACCATGAGTTTTTTATTTGCTTCTCGACAACCGGAGAAAACAGTTTCCGCATATGATCAAATATCAATGAATCCGCTGTTCCCTCCCTAACGGCCCCTGAAGGGTCACAAAGAGACGGGGTGAACCATAAGGGCCGTGGTGCACTTAGAGATCATACGGTCTCACCTCCAAGTCCGACTTCGGTCAGGTAGGGACTAGAAACTGAGTTCCGGCTCAGGCTAACGTAGAGGGTTCAGACATCCTGGCCGCCTCGGCGGTATTGGTAGCCTGCTGTTTCCCGGCATTTTGGAATAAACTCTCTACCTTATGATGTGATAGTGACGCCCGTTTCACGCGCAAGAAAATTATAACATAAGATTGACGTACGTTGCACGCGCCATAAAATAATTATTAGTCATCAAACTTAGGCCTAAAGTTTATACTCTCCTAGCTCATTGTGCTGGACCAAACTTTGAGGGATATTAACGATAATAGACACCCATACTTCGCCGGAAAAGAGGTACTCGTTATTCGCTAACACGTAAGTTATACAAAACCTTTTAGAATTTTAACTTGGTCCTACAAAAGGACTACCATAAAAGAGATCTGAACCTTTGTACAAGCATGCAGGAAAGATAGCCACTACACACATTTTTGTTTATTTTAAGATAGTCCTTTGGATTAAATGATTAAAACTAATATAAATCAAAGCTTCAGATCTCTTTAATTCATGGTAGAAACTTTGATAAATAATATCTTGATTAAAAGTAGCTTGATTCCAATTCGCTGCGCTGAATTTAAATTTGAATAACGAACGTAGAAATTGTCATTTAACCAAAATTAAATGAGCGCCGGTTTTCAATTTTGGGGGATATAATAACTTTTGTGCGTCTATGTTTTACTTTTTAAAATGAAGATTGGAAAAAGCTGTCAACCCTAAACATAATCAAGATAATCACGAATTGGATATCAAGAACCACCAGCTCTTGAACACCATCTCGATGCCGATCCAAGACGACATTACCAACGTCGAAACTCTTACCCAGAATGCGACAAAGGAACAACCGAAAACAAAGTAACAGTCACAGCTATTAAATTTAATTAGTTATGGTTTAACGCATTTCGTTTATTAAACAGAACATTAGAAGACCAACCGAAAGATCATGACACAACCCCGAAAAAAGAAATCACACGAACAAAAACACACGAGGGAAAAAGTTACCAAAAGAAGCGAGAAAATCATGACCTCAATAAATTCAAACAAGAACTGGATCTCGATAACAGCACATCGATCCCAAACCCGGTGTTCGTCTTTAACGCAAAAGCGGTTTCGTGGAGTGACCCAAAGGAAGACATCGCAACTGATGTAAACACCGCCGCTATTGGAATAAACGCAACGCAACAGATTCATGAATATTTCTTCCTTTTCATTTTGGTATACCGGACATTTATTGTTCATCATCACGTGGAAATAGATGGGGAAGCTGACCAGAGTAAAGAGAAAGACGAGTTCAACGGAATAACACACGAATCGGTCATAGAGAAAAACCATCAGCTTGAAGCTACATCAATTCCACACCAAGAGGACTTTAGCAACAAGGAAGCTGACTACTTAAATCTTCGGTTTACTCTGTCTTTCACTGTAAATAGGCTGACTGCATGGCGCACGTGTATTACCGTAAGCCTTCTTCCAGTGAAAGACAGAGTAAACCGAAGATTTATGTAGCCGGCCTTTAAGACACTGAAGGACGACCGACCTGAAAGGAGGTAACAACCACCGCTACTGTTATTAGTAATTTATAGATTAACCGTATCATTTATTCTACAGAACTTTAAAAGACCAGCCTGAAAACGAGGACATTCGCCATGGGTTGGATCCCAAAAAGAACCAACGCCTCAACATTCCCTCGATCAAAGAGGGAATGTTGCGATTGGGTAGCAATTTCATCGTATGTGAATGAGGAGCACATTTTTATTAATATATTAACCTGTTACATTTATTATCCAGAATGGACCAGCCGGAAGATAAGGGCATATTCTTTATTCACGGGACTTTTTGGCGCGAAGAAAAGGAAGTAAGGCAGAAGCTGGCAAAAGAAGCGAAATAGACGAAAAAAGCATTAAATCAGATCACGAAAGGAAAACTTTTGCAAAACGATTACAGCTTTTGACAAATTTCAAAATTGTTTTTCTTAAAGATTATAACTTTAAAAGGTGTGATAAATATATATTCCTACGATATAACATTTCAATTAACCATTATCTAGTTTTTATTCATAATATTTATTTTTCTTCCCATATATACTATTATAGAGTGCATTTTGAATAAACATGAATAGTTTAGGAACATTGATCAAAATTGATTGTCTTAATGTAAAATTAAAATTATCTGATGATGCAACATTTTTGTTAACTCTTTTGTAGTCTCGCGTTATAAGGTTTTAATTTTCATAGAGCGGAAGAAAAAAATATTTTTGTCTAATTTTAATTTTTTTTAAGTATTTTTGTGTATTTTTTTTGTTTTTCCCTTTTTCCAATAAAACTTGATTTCCTAAAATAAAGGAATAAAAAACTAACGTTATTTTTGATATTGGTTAGAAATAGCACCCCCCATAAACGCCTTTCGTAATAAGTTACACTACCTCAACTCAGAAACAAACCCAAATATAAAAGATTTTTTTTATCTTTTTTATTTCATATTATTTTATAAGAACCATTTAAAACCAATATTACTAACTTAATGCTTAACAAATCTTTATTACCCCACCCAAAATTATTAAAAGTAACGTGATTAAACCCTGAAATATAGTCTAGATATAATTGTCATTGGATTGGGTTGGTCATTGTAGTTTTTCTTAAATCGTGTATAA
This sequence comes from Leiobunum rupestre, assembly GCF_980474605.1. Taxonomy (NCBI): domain Eukaryota; kingdom Metazoa; phylum Arthropoda; class Arachnida; order Opiliones; family Sclerosomatidae; genus Leiobunum; species Leiobunum rupestre. Next base: position 39,816,556 of record NC_143393.1, on the reverse strand, counting down.
GGAACTCACAACGCAACGTAAAATAAAATCAACTATTTAATATTTACAAACATTTTACAAAATGTTTAAGCCAAAACATCTAAATGAAGCGTTCGACCACTGAACTGTAACTGAACTTAATTTTCGTAATTTTACCTTCGAGTTTTAAATTATGTTTTTTAGGTTAAGTCTATTTTTCATTTTATCTTACCTTGGCCTTTTATCTATATTTACAAATTGTTTTATCATTTTAAAAAGGGTCAGCTCGCAAAGTTTTATACATTTTTTAGCTATTATTTATTTTTTCAACACAATATTGTCAGAATTGTGACACTCCCGCCCGATGAATAGTTAATTACTGTTCAGAACCATTTACTTCTAATTTACACAATAAGTTTATTGGCCTCCGTAATAGCGTACCGACTGAATTCTTCACCGTACACGCACGAACTCTGCCATCTCTGCCGATATGAGTCTCTTGAACCTTAGCCATCTGCGAGAGCTGCCTCGGACGTTTCTCGTCTAGAAGAAGTACCACATCGTCTACTCTCAGCTCCTCTCCTTTCTTAGATTTGATTTCGTGTAGCGATCTTAGTTGTAAGACATACTCGTTTTTCCACCTGTCCCAGAATTTATTTAATAAAGTTTATTGGTAAGTCCATCTCCCCTTTAAAGAGTCGGAAGTGACGTTAGGTGTTGTTTTTGAAGTCACTGTAACTGGAAAAGACGTAAGGCGATTTCGTATAAGGAAATGTGAGGGAGTTAGGGGAGTAGGTTCACCAAATTCATTATTAACAAAGGTGATCGGTCTTGAATTGACCGACGCTTCGACTTCTGTCATCACAGTACACATTTCTTCAAACGTTAGGAATGCGTTTCCAAGAGTTTTTCGAATAGCTACTTTAACTGCCTGGACCATTCGTTCCCAGAACCCTCCCCACCAGGGAGCGCGTTCTGCAATGTATTCCCATTGAATTCGAAGGCTTCCGAAAACGTTTCTAATTTTCTCAGAGTCCAGGTTTTTCCACAACGCGATCAGCTCCTTTTCCGTCCGCTTAAATGTTTTGGCGTTGTCTGAATATATAAAATGGACCAAGCCTCTCCGAGATACGAATCTTCTTGTCGCTAAAATAAAACCTTCCGTTGTTAAATCGCATACAACTTCCAAATGAACGGCTCTGGTGACGGCGCACGTATAAAGAGCTATATGTATAATTTTTGATCTTTCTTTCCTGGATCATTCGGTTTGATATATAGTGGTCCAGCGAAATCTACGCCAGTTACTTCGAAGGGTGGACTTTTCTCAATACGATTTCTCGGCAGCGGGGCCGTCTGTTCCGAAAAGGGTTTTGCACGCCATCGTTGACATTTTAGACATTTGTTCGTTACTTTCTTGACTTGTTGACGACATCTTGGTATCCAAAATCTTTCTCTGATTTAAGTTAAAGAAGACGCGACTCCTTGATGTTTAACGATGTGGTGGGCTTTCCAAATTTGTAATTCGGTAAATCGATGTTTTGTGAGCAATAGGATTGGGTGGCGCTCGTCGTACGGAAGCGAGGACATCTGAAGGCGCGTTCCTACGCTTAATAATCCATTGTCATCGAGAAAGGGACCTAATTGAACGAAATTTGATTTTATTGATATCTTTTCTCCATTTTTCAGGGCGTTTATCTCGGACTTGAAGTCTTCATTCTGGACCGATTTTATCCAGTATTCTTGAGCTTTTAATATTTCTTCAGACGACAAGGTATTTTCTTTCCGCAACTCCAGTTCTCTCTTCCGACTTCGACAATTAATGACGAATCTCATAGCCTAAGCTGTCGTTCTTAATATCTTCTCGAGTCTACTGAAATTGTTCAAATCCCAAACGCTTTCCGTGTTCTCTTCTGTATAGCATACGTTCGTAGCTATGACTTCGCCGCTGTCTCGGGATTTGTTTACTTTTTCTCTATTGTCATCGAATTCGTCCATCTTATGTCTATTTTCCCGCGCTGGGTCTAAATTTGGCCAATGTGTTTTTCTAACTTAAGCCATGACGGTCCAAACCACCAAAGGTCATTTTAGAACATCTGGTCGGCTTTTAGTCCACGTGTTAAACAATTCGCCGGATTATCTTGACTTTTACAGTACCGCCACGCCATTGGATCAGACTTTTCTTGTATCTCAGATACTCTGTTAGAGACGAATACTTTATATTCCCTCGCTGATCCTTTAATCCAACTCAGCGCAATCGCCGAGTCACTCCAATAATAGGTAGATACCGACTTTGAGGAGAAGTGCGGGCGAAGTCTATTAGTTAACCTAGCTCCCACTAAGGCTCCTAGTAACTCCAGTTTCGGTATTGTTATACGTTTGACTGGTGCAACTCGCGACTTCGACGAAATTAAAGACACGCCAATTTTCCCAGACGAGGTTGTGAAACGAAAATAAAGTACAGCGCCAAACGCTTTTTCGCTTGGGTCGGTAAAACAATGCAATTCAAACGAAGTTAAAACCTCATTTTCGAATCCAAAATGGTAATATCTTGGAATGTTCAGTTTCGCTAACTCGTTCAATTCAAAGCACCAATTTTCCCACGTATCATCGAGATCGCTAGGTAATGCGTCATCCCATTATTTTTGAAGTAATATCTTAACTCGTATGACAAATGGGGAAAATAAGCCCAAAGGATCGTAAAATTTGGCGGATATTTTTAAAACGGTTCTTTTCGTGTTTGGTAGGGTAGTTGCTTCTTTAATGAGGTCGTCAATATCGACCGAAATTGAATCTTTCGTTGTATCCCACGCCATTCCTAAGACCTTAACTAATGGTCTCGTATATTGATTGGCGTCTTCGTTCCAACCTTCTAATTCCCACCTTTCATTGAGCCATTTTGAATTACTTTACCATTTTCGTAAAGTCATACTTCCATCGAGCATTATCTCTCTAGATTCTTTACACCTATTATAGGCCTTTTCTTTATTGTCTGTACCCGAAACTAAATCATCAACGTAGATGTCGCTTTTTAACATATTCACAGTTTCGGGGTAATCCTTCCGGTATTTTTCAATATGAAAACGGATTGTCGCCGCTAATAAATAGGGACTTGACGGAACTCCGAATAAAACAGTACGAAATCGCATGACCTTGATTTTTATTTGTTCAGAGGGTTCCCAAGGTTCTTCAAACCATAAAAATCTTACCGAGTCTACGTCTTCTGCTTTCAATTTTATTTGAAGGAATGCTTTTTCCATATCGGATATAAAACCGACCAAATGTAAGCAAAACTTCACGAGAATATCCAAAATGTCCGGGTTTATACTTGGGCCCGTAAATAGACAGTCGTTTAATGACAATTTATTTTTTCGTGAGAGCTCGCATCAAAGACTATTCTTAATTTGGTGGTTAAACGATCTTGTTTAATAACCGATTGATGCGGTAAATAGTTGGTCTTATTATTTTTTAGGGTCAGTTTTTCGTCAGCCAACAATTCTTCTACAATACCAGTTTCTAAATATTATCTAATATTGCGACTGTACTCTGAATAAAGACTCAAATCGTTTCGAAACTTGTTTGTTAAATGCATTAATCTTTTCTTCGCGATATAAAAATTATTCGATAACTCCCCGCTATTATCCTTCCAGGGTAATTTTACTGAATATCGGTTATTTTCATAAGTTATATTTTCCGAAAACATTTTTTCCACTAAAACGTCTTTGGCTAAATTATCTTCGGATTGTTCGTTCTCTTTTATGCCTAAACTTTCTATTTCCCAGAAAGCCCGTAGGTTGGTTGACAAATCTTTTGGTTCTTCAATCATTGAAACGTTATTGATACTTATCACATTTACTCCTGATCCTACGTTTAAGCTCTTGACTTCAGTGGGCCCTTGAACTAGCCAACCCAAAATACTGTCTACGGCTACAAGAGATTCGCCAATTCTTTCATATCGACCAGTAATTACCTGCCAATAATAGTCGGACCCTAGCAGCATTGTAATTTCTCCCTCATGTCCATTTGTATAAAAGGGGTTGTCTGCTAGTTTAAAACCTTTCCTTCCAAGAAGATCTTTAATTTCTTCCCCAGGGACACCAAATATTGCCGTATTGATGGCTGGTGATTCTAAGGCATCTATATCAATGGTTGTAGCGTCAATTAAGCTTCTAAGGGTCACTCTAACTTTTTTACACTTGGAAAATACCGGCGACTTCGAACCAAAGGTATGTAATTGTACTTCGCCGACTTCTCTAAACCCAAGTCTTCTTGATAAATCTTCTTTAATAAAGGTTATAACGACTGCTTTCGATTTGGGCGAAAATTTTATGGATAATCGTGCCGATTTTTGTAGGAGGGATCTACAATTCTTTAAAATTCGCCACTCCCGCGCAAACAAATTAACGAGAACCACTCGTCCGCCGTTACATCGAAATTTATATTGTTCGGGATAACCGTGCTGATGAATTCTGGGGTTGAGCGAAAAATAATACAGTCCAAGGTTCAATGAAATAAGAGCTTTTATTTGGTCTTTAGACCTTAACTACAATAAAGGTTATCACCAATTTAAACTTTAATACCCGACTTGGATCTAGAAATTGTACGAAATTACTTGAAATAAGTCTTAAGCTTGGCTCACACGATGCGATTTTATCGTACGCGACTCCTTGTCGTACGCGATTCAGAACGCGGTCTCACCAGAATTTCATTCGCACAACGCGTCGATAACAAAGAAGAAAGCAATGACCATAAATGAAACAAGTCGCAGCCTCCAAATAGAGAATCCATCGCATCATTCAACCATTTGCTTCTTGAATAGGGCCCTCATTTTAGCGGAAAATTTCGAACGGGTACGATGGACAAAAAAAGCTTTGAATTGGACTTAGTGCTATTAGCAATATTATACCAGAAACATGCTCCCAAATGAAATATAAATTCCCACTTTGTCCATTTATTATGGACATTTTCGTTTATGCTAGCATAAACCCGTCGAAAGAAGAGGGAAAAGCCCCGGTCCGTATGCTAAAATAGAATTTCGTCGCGTGAAAGAAACTTAAGAATTTTTCCAAAGGAATGTCTCCCGTTTACTCCCACTTTTAATACTACCAAAGCTGCCCGTCGCGCGCGATAAAATAGGTTCCAACCTATTTTTGGTCGCCGTCGCATGCGACTTCATAAAACCCCTTCATACGACGCGATCTATGAAATTTTGTCGCACGCGACCGGTCGCGTACGACAAAATCGCATCGTGTGAACCAGGCTTTACATTTGTCTTCAAGTTTCTTCTTGATTACTTCGTCCGCGCACCAACACAACACTGGTATTACAGTTTATAATTTACACTTGAAAACACATCAGCGACACAACTGTACTTGTAGCCCCGGGCTCTCTCTTACTGGTCCCGCTCTCGAGTCTTTCTTCAAACCTAATTCTATCACTTGAGTCTAAACTTAATAACCTTACTTCTTTAACCACACTTTAACACGCTACCGACTCTCAAGTTTACCCCGTAGCCCTTGATTCATCGCAGAACCACGCCCGTTGACTCTCTTGAGTCGGTCTTCCAAAATTAAATCTAACCTAAACTTATGACGGTTGGGCTTTATATACTGCCCCTTGTGTTGACTTAAAAAAATATGAAAGATAATAGGGGGGGGGGGGGGATTGATAAAACACTGGTGGTCTTTCTTGACCTTGAATTATTTACCTGGTTTGAACTAAGAATTAGGACGACTTTTGTATGTCGTATAAATTTAACCAAAAACTAACAAAATTTAACAGTTTTTTGAACGACAATTGGTTGAAATCGTTATAAGGTACATTGACTACCACTATCTACCAGAAGTCTAATTTCTTCGCTACCGCTCTCACCCTTAACAATAGCTCTAGCAGTTTGTAAAAGAACAGTTTGCTGACTCACGTGGTTTTGTACGATATTTATCGACGCTGTTACCTCCGATTGTGACGTAGTTGCGACTTCCTTGTTAGCGGTCGCTGTGGCGTCTTGTTTATAGTCAATCTCTTCACAAACTGCCGAATAATGACGTTTTTTACACTTTTTACAGGAGACGTTTACCTTGCAAAACTTGGCTCTATGTTTGCCCATTACACAAACATAGCAGTGTCCAATCTTTTTTAACGCGTCTTTTCTCGCTTCGATGGTAGAAATAGTTTGACATTTTTCCGCTTCGTGGCCGTTGTTTTTACAGAAAATACACGCTTGTGATGTTCCGATAGATAGCGCCGCCATAGACGATGAGAATGGTTTCTGATCTCTTCCGTTATTAAAATTTCGAAAATTATAATTACCATTACTTTGATTTGAGAAGTGTCCTTTCGGCCTGAAGTTCCGATTTTCTTCTTCTTTATATCTTGTTTTGTAGACGAAGACCCGCTCTCGACTTTGTAATTCTTTTCGTAGGTAACTGAGCAGTTGACTTACGTCAATATCTCCGTCGTCTTCGCTTTTCCCGCTGTAATCCAGCTTAATATCGTCTGGCAGCTTTTCCAAAAGAATTGGACATAAAACTATTCCGTAATCTTCATTGGCGTCGTACCCCAATGACAGCAAACATTTTATCTCGATCTCGCAGCGGTCAAAAAACTTTCGAAATTGTTCGATGTCGGATGGATCGCGGAGTGGTGGTAGTTTCAATAATTTTTTCATATGTTGTGATACCTGGGATCCTTTCGAACCAAAGCGATTTTGCAGCAGCTCTACAGCGCCGTAATAGTTTTCTTCATTGTGGTCCAAGCCAAAAATTGCGCCAGCCGCTTTTCCTTCTAGTTGCGCCTTCAAATAACAAAACTTGTTAATAGCGTTCATCGATGTGTTATGAATAGCGACTTCGAATTGGGCCCAGAAATTTTTCCACTTCGAAATATCCGCCCCGTCGAATTTGGGTAATTCCCGCCGTGGTAAGTTTACCGTTAGAGCGGCTTGCTGTATAGGAATAGGTAAACTTTGATTCATTCCGCTGACCGACTTCACCGGGCGTCCATCCTGTATTGCCTTCAACGCGTGATCAATTTTCGTATTACATAGAATAATCTTCTCCACATAAGTGTCTACGTCTTCGAGCTCTTTCTCTAATTCATCGATGTCAATCTGAGGTTCAATAGCCAAATCTAATTTCGATAAAGAGTCTTCTTTCAACTTAAGCTGTTTCCGGCTTGCCTCGAGATCAGGTTCCCTTGTAATCGTCTTCATCAGTTCTGCATCTACCTTATTTACAAATTTCGATACTAGTCCTCGAATTGCCGAACGCTTCTTCTTTAAAACGTCCAAATCGTCCGCCATAGTAGTCTGTAACACCGCTTGCGTTGCCTTTCCAAATTCGTTAAACATGAACCTAACTTTAAATAAATATTTGCGCGCCTGATATGTACACGCAAATTCACGCCGATAAATACACGCAAGTTCACGCCGTTACTAAACGCGTAAATAAATCCTGATTAAAAAAAGGTCTGTCTTCGAGTTGAGTTTCGGCACCATGTAGTTTTTCTAAAATCGTGTATAAGGAACTCACAACGCAACGTAAAATAAAATCAACTATTTAATATTTACAAACATTTTACAAAATGTTTAAGTCAAAACATCTAAATGAAGCGTTCGACCACTGAACTGTAATTGAACTTAATTTTCGTAATTTTACCTTCGAGTTTTAAATTATGTTTTTTAAGTTAAGTCTATTTTTCATTTTATCTTAACTTGGCCTTTTATCTATATTTACAAATTGTTTTATCATTTTAAAAAGTGTCAGCTCGCAAAGTTTTATACATTTTTTAACTATTATTTATTTTTACCTCTCCGAGGGGACAAAGATTCCACCAATCGTACACGGTATTCGTCTTAGTATCAATTTGCGATTTTTTGACGCCGGCCGGGAATCGAACCCGGGTCTGTCTTGTGCAAGAGATGTACTCTAACCACTCAGCCACCAAGGCTTGTTAATTTGTAGCTTTGGCGAATGTCCTTTACAAAGTTATAACGTTAGGTACTATAATTTATTCTACATCGTTTTAAATATTTATAAATTATATTAATCTTATATTTAATTAAATATTTATAAATTATATTAATCTTATATTTAATTAAATATTTATAAATTATATTAATCTTATATTTAATTAAATATTTATAAATTATATTAATCTTGTATTTAATTAAATATTTATAAATTATATTAATCTTGTATTTAATTAAATATTTATAAATTATATTAATCTTGTATTTAATTAAATATATATAAATTATATTAATCTTATATTTAATTAAATATTTATAAATTATATTAATCTTATATTTAATTAAATATTTATAAATTATATTAATCTTATATTTAATTAAATATTTATAAATTATATTAATCTTATATTTAATTAAATATTTATAAATTATATTAATCTTATATTTAATTAAATATTTATAAATTATATTAATCTTATATTTAATTAAATATTTATAAATTATATTAATCTTATATTTAATTAAATATTTATAAATTATATTAATCTTATATTTAATTAAATATTTATAAATTATATTAATCTTATATTTAATTAAATATTTATAAATTATATTAATCTTATATTTAATTAAATATTTATAAATTATATTAATCTTATATTTAATTAAATATTTATAAATTATATTAATCTTATATTTAATTAAATATTTATAAATTATATTAATCTTATATTTAATTAAATATTTATAAATTATATTAATCTTATATTTAATTAAATATTTATAAATTATATTAATCTTATATTTAATTAAATATTTATAAATTATATTAATCTTATATTTAATTAAATATTTATAAATTATATTAATCTTATATTTAATTAAATATTTATAAATTATATTAATCTTATATTTAATTAAATATTTATAAATTATATTAATCTTATATTTAATTAAATATTTATAAATTATATTAATCTTATATTTAATTAAATATTTGTAAATTATATTAATCTTATATTTAATTAAATATTTGTAAATTATATTAATCTTATATTTAATTAAATATTTATAAATTATATTAATCTTATATTTAATTAAATATTTATAAATTATATTAATCTTATATTTAATTAAATATTTATAAATTATATTAATCTTATATTTAATTAAATATTTATAAATTATATTAATCTTATATTTAATTAAATATTTATAAATTATATTAATCTTATATTTAATTAAATATTTATAAATTATATTAATCTTATATTTAATTAAATATTTATAAATTATATTAATCTTATATTTAATTAAATATTTATAAATTATATTAATCTTATATTTAATTATATATATAAATTATATTAATCTTATATTTAATTATATATTTATAAATTATATTAATCTTATATTTAATTATATATTTATAAATTATATTAATCTTATATTTAATTAAATATTTTAGTATTTTAATGTAAAATTTGATCGTGATCAGGAATTGAACTCGGGTCACATTGTAACAATGCGGATAGTTCACCGCCGAGCCATTGACTTCCTTAAGGAAAATATTAAAGTAAAGGAACCATTATGATAAGGCGGGTTTTTTTACTAAACGGATAAATATAATATCTGTATATATTGTTTATTGAACTTTGTTTGTTTATTCTTTGGTACGGTTTTTTGTTTTGTTTTAAATTTTTGTTAAATTCTTAACAAAATTTCGTTAAAACACAAAAAGTAGTTCATTGTTACATTTTAATAACGCTTAGAAAAAGGATAATTATTCAAAACTCCCGTGGAAACTATATCAAAGTAATAATATAGCGCCACCGTGTGGGGAACTATCAATTAAACCGGGTAAAAAAATGTAATCTCTTCAATTTTTCGAACTTTAGTCAAATCTCGACGGGTCAAAAAATAGTTACCACGCTTTCTTGGGGATAACGTTGTCTTAATGAGCTATAGACGTTTAAAATTATATTTTTCTCTTTACTTGTTAACAATAAACCTTTATCACGCTTTTTATAGTAACCTCTTGGGCTATTTAAAATATTTGGAGCTTCCATTATCGAACCTTCTTTAGCTGCATTCAGTAATTAAACTCATGACAACATGAAATTAAAAAATGAAACTCACGAAATTTGAAATTGACCGTAAAGTGTTCAAATTTAAATTACGCGCGGTCGACTGGCCGGAAATGGTCTGAGGTATCCTTGCGCCGACTGTACTATATATTTTGTCTTTCTTAGCCTGCACCTGACTATAAGACAAATCTAGTCTTAGACACTTGAGTACCAGTTCTGTACAATTAGGTAGAAGTGATATATATTGTTGGGTCATTGATGAAAGTTAAATCTAGAACTTTCCATAGACTGTTCTGAATAAAAATAAACATTTAAAATTTTGCATAATTCTGGTTGCCATTTTATTTTCTTGTCACTCGCCCACAACATTACAGTTCTGGCAATCCCGAATCAAATAAATTTTCGATATAACGGCGACGGGAAATTATTCTCGTAAATTTATCGCGCGGCCTTAGGGAATATTCTTTTAACAAAATTTCGATAAATTATCGTTTAATTAAAATCGGCCCCATTCCGTTAAAATTATAAACCAACAAGTTGGCAAGCCAAAATATACCTCTCCTCGGAAGAATTGTCCCTAGTGGTATTAATTTCTCGAGATAACCCTTAAAGATATATCTCCGCAATTTAGAGTTATTTGTTAAAAATATTAACCCATTTCTATCCCGCCCGGTATAAAATTTTAATTATAATTAAAATAATTGAGACGAAACGACCAATTTTAATTTATTCAGAATATCATAAGTTAAGTAGTTACAACAGTAAGTTAGACGTACTATAACAATGCACAATTGAATTAAACCCTTTTACAGAACAAGTTTATCAGTTAAATATAATACGAAGCAAATTTTAATGAAATATCTACAGAGGCTTTTTGGAATTACTCGCTTACGAAATACTTGCCGCATCTTTAACGCTCATTTTATTTCAACACTCGCCCTTGATGAAGATACCGTAGATATCTGGTAGTGGACGACTCGTTCACTTCCTGTTGACGTTGTGACGCATACCACATGAAAAAGACCAATGCCGTCCAATTTCCAATATCATATAATGACTCGCACACCCAAGAAATCATTGACTGCGTTAGAAATCGTAGATATCCAAATATCCACACCAAATGTATTTACAAGAAGCAAAAACCTTACCATCAACAAAGCACAGAGAGCCACTTGACTAACCGCCAGCTTTTAAAGCAATTAACGTTAAATTATCTCCTTTGAATTAACAGAACTATATATAGGTCGTTAAGAAAGTGGACCACCCACAGGGTCTACCCTTTAACCCTCTAATCTCGGCTGACTGCGCTAAAACAAGATTTAACCTTTAAAAAATACCAGATTAGGCCTTCATAAATTCATTAATAAAAAAAGACTTTATTACCTATTATGCTTACGATGCCTGTCTTAATTTCAGTGAATCTAAGCAGCTATCGGTGGTTCTGTGGTAGAGCGCTCGACTGCCAAGCCGAATGGTCTGGGTTCGAAACCTGGGTGGCGCATTTGTTTTTAATCAATAGAGAAACGCTAAATTAGAATTTCTTCGATGCAATAATTTCAATTTCAATTCTATTTCAATTAAACCAAAATTTCGTACTCTATTAAATACGCTTCCGATAAAGCTGAAGGTCTAATTTTCAATAAGGCGTAACAAGTGTCGGTGGTTCTGTGGTAGAACGTCCGCCTGTCAATCAGGAGGTCTCGGGTTCAAATCCCGCCCGATGCGATCGCAAATTGATACTAAGACGAATACCGTGTACAACTGGTGGAAACCCTGCCATTGGACGTTGAGAGGTAGCATTACACTCAGCACTCGGTCCGTCCCAAAGTCATTAAGAAGAAGTTGGAGAGAAAACGCCCATATAAACACAACAGACTCAACATGCACAACCATCAGAACACAAACACAACAAATTCAACACTCACAACCTACGCATAAACATTGCAAAAACGTAAAACACCAAACCGTCACGACGGTGAGCGAAAAAACACCATCCAAATCAAACCGCAAATGCATCCGTTAACGCTCACCGTCACACGGTGGTTTTGCCAACCCTTTGAGAAACTGCGTACGCAGTGATTACACTTTGCACCGAAAATGCGAACGCGTTCGCAGTCCTGACAGACAGACCCACCCACAGACCCACAGACAGACACAGTCGTTGTATAACCCCTCCTAGGGGACTTTGTCCCCTCGGAGAGGTAAAAAGCGAACGGTCGTTATAATACCCTCTGTAGATATTTCTTTCATTAAAATTTGCTTCGTATTATATTCAACTGATAAACTTGTACTGTAAAAAGGGTTTAATTCAATTGGGCATTGTTATAGTACGTCTAACTCACTGTTGTAACTACTTAACTTATGATATTCTGAATAAATGAAAATTGGTCGTTTCGTCTCAATTATTTTAATTATAATTAAAATTTTATACCGGGTGGGATAGAACTGGGATAACATTTTTAACAAATAACTCTAAATTGCGGAGATACATCTTTAAGGGTTATCTCGAAATTAATACCACTAGGGACAATTCTTCCGAGGAGAGGTATATTTTGGCTTGCCAACTTGTTTCAACACAATATTGTCAGAATTGTGACAGGTCATTTCTGTTTGTTTTGTGTGTAATATTAGACTCTTGTCTTTAATTAATGTTTACAGAAGATTTACGGGATATTTGAAACAGGTAACTGATACTCATACAATTAAGGTATTATTTACATTATTAATAAGTTCAACTTATCCCCAAAACCCCTGTTGCCCCCTATAAACCTTTTAATGTTTGGTATGCCCAGAAAACCCCTAACTCAAGCTATCCCAATATATTACCCATTTAATGTTAAATTAAATGGCCTCAGTTAAAAAAAACCCTTTTTAAGGAATTAATTAACCTTGGTTTGGTTAAAATCCTTTCCCATTGTCCACCATTTCACACCTTCCTCCTCCCCGCCCCCCTCTCCAACGAAACCGAGAATAACAAGTCGAAGGTCGATTGCACCACAGACCTCAACTAGTCGAAAAAGACCCCCAACAACCCCCTGCCAAAGACTATACTGCATCGGTAACAGCCAACTTGCCGATCCAGATGCCCAGGGACTAGGAAAATATCCGTTCGTCCCCCCAAAGACGAAAGAGCGAAAGGATAAGCATAAGCTTAATGAAGCGTCGGTGGGATTTTAAAAAAGGATAGCAACAGCCCCCACAAATCAAAGACATGGAAGTAATTCGACGTCATTCTAGAACCATAACCAAGAGCAAGTAACACACCCTGACCTACACAGCCAAAAACAACAAAACCAGAGAGCAAGCCCCAGAAGAGAGAAGTCAGAACTCACAAGGAGACTACCCGAGGTGTTTATTGCCGATTTTGTTCAAAGTCAGGTGTAATGTAGACCTATATGAGATATGAAATTTCCCAAAAGGAGACGTTGCACTACCCATTCCTAACTTTTCAAACCAAGTGTCGGTACCATTTTTAATTTCCCCGATCTTAAATCTAAACGTTCTTTTCACATACTGTCACCAATTTGAGGTGACCCTAGCCGCGATAAGTGTAAGTTATAAATTCTATTATTGTGTTTTATTATTTTATTATTTTTGAAAGTGTCTATTAAAAATCTTTACTTTTTGATTTGAATTTCGTCATTGTTCCGATTCCCAGCCCAACCATCTCCTATTTTCCCTTCCCCTTTATTGCCTAATGGATCTCGCTTCCGAGCCCGACCACGTGAACGTAATAGTATTCGTTTATAGAGTGCTTTTGAATAAATATAACTTTCTTAAATAGTTTAGAAACGAATATCAAAATTGTTTTTCTTAAAGATAATAAAACTAAATGTAAGAAATGTAAACATGTTCTGGCTGTCTACCGTGATGAAATATTTTCATTATTTGGCTATTTTTAACAATAGGTACTTTTGTTTTTTTTGGGTTTTGTTTATTTTTTTAGATGTATTATTTGTTAAGGATTACAATAATGCAAAAAGTTTTAACCGCAATTTATTATTTAGAAAGATATGATAAATTTAAAATTGTTACTTGCCATCAATTTTTACCTCGGAAAATATGACACATTTCGAGATTTTTGTCAGTGTTGGATGAGGTAGGACTGAGGACGAATTAGATTTAACGACAAGATATTACTAAATTTTTAAAACGTGTGCAAACCGAAAATGTGTTTTCTACTTTAATACGGCTTTTTTTGGTTTTGTTTATTAATGGTCAAGGATTACAGTAATGCGAAAAGTTTTAACCGCAATTTATTATTTAGAAAGATATGATAAATTTAAAATTGTTACTTGAAAACAATTTTGGGTTACGTGTAGAATAGCTGCCCCCCACCTGACTTTTTTATATATTTTTTTGGATAGAGGGTAAGACGGGGATTATTTTAATTTAATTTTTTTTGGCGGAAATGAATATTAACAAAGATATGAATTTTTAAACATTGGCCTTTTGCAGTGAATTTTCCCTAGGACGATTCTTTAAATTCCTAGATTTTAATGCGTTGTGGATAACGTGGGGCTGATGACGAAAAATAAAATGTGGAAATGCAAAACATACTAACTTACTTTTTTATTTTCGGTATTTTCGCCGTATTTCAATGCATTTTAGGGGTTTTGGCGCGGATAATAGGTTGTTAGGTTATTAATATTATTAGGTTAGTTGGATTAATATCGGGTTGACGATACTTGATGTGTCAGGCTTGGTACTGTCCTCTAGGTTGCGTTATAGATGGCCCATAGCTTTTTTTAGTATGGGGTTGGGGAGGCGCCGCGCGCCCCCAGCGCTCGAGCAAAGCGAGTGCGCGGCGCCGTCAGGCGCCAATACTTAGAATAAATTCGACGTTGTATAAGTCAACATCACACAGAAGACATATAATATGACATAGTATGGTTAAAAAAAGGCTAAAATGCGTTGAAATACAGGAAAAATTCCCAACCCTTAAAAGTTATTACTGTTTTGCAATTGAGCCTTTTTATTTTTCGTCATCAGTCCTACTTTATCCAACACGTACAGAAATCTCGAAATATGTCGTATTTTCCGTTGTAAAAATTGTTAGCAAGTAGCAATTTTACATTGATCATATCTTTTTAAATAATAACTTGCGGTTAAAACTTTTTGCATTACTGTAATCCTTGACAAATAACAAACCAAAAAAAAACAAAACAAAACACAAAAAAAACAAAAGTACCTATTGTTAAAAAATCCCCATTATTTTTATCTAAAATTATTCGATAATATTCAGTCGTCTTTTGTACCTCCTTTGTTTCCCCATTAAAGTTTCATTTCCCCCTTAAAAGTCTTGGTTTTTTTACTTCGCCGCATTTTGAAATATTTTTTTCCGTTCATTATTCTTTGTATGTCGCAACTCGCGAAAGGTTTCCATTATATAAACAATACCTTGCGGGTCCTGGCTATCGGGAATATTACGTCTTGGCGATTTCCTTGGAGGGTGATTTGTTTAAGCGCCTATTCTATTGTTGTGAACCATAGAACGTCACTACACGGAGGGAATAAAGTGAAATTAG
This sequence comes from Leiobunum rupestre, assembly GCF_980474605.1. Classification (NCBI taxonomy): domain Eukaryota; kingdom Metazoa; phylum Arthropoda; class Arachnida; order Opiliones; family Sclerosomatidae; genus Leiobunum; species Leiobunum rupestre. The sequence continues at coordinate 39,801,017 of NC_143393.1, read as the reverse complement.
CCGCAGGTAGTATACTTCGGTAAAACTGAATAAACGACGACACCGTACAATAGCATATAGACTACAGTACTACGGAAAATTTACTATATTTAGTGTAGTCCAAACAATATTTATACTAGATTACGTGCCATGTTACGCTTTCTGTTAATGCTAAAATTTTCAACTTCAAATGGTGGAAGTGATACTAATATAATAAAGTACGGTACACGAAAGTCAATATCATAGTTTGGACAGTAACCCGGCCACCCGAATTAATGGCTTTAAAAATCGCTTAATGATTTACTAGCCTAGCTGATTATTATTACTTAACTTAATATAATATGTGAATAGGATATTTTGTATTTATTTTGTTTACTTACTTTGATATTTTTCTAGGGGCACAATGCTATATTTAAGGGGGCACAGATACCTTTTGAGGGGGCCTGTCGGCATCGCTGGCTACGGGCCTGGTTTTCTGGCTGGTGCCAATGGATCCAGCGGACTAACTCATATGACCACATCCCAAATTCTATGTTTATACTATGGTTGATAGAAAAAAAGTAAATGATATATTAAATAATATTACAACAAATGCAGCCGTTGCTGACGACGTAATCTCTCCAAAATTCATAAAAATTAATGAAACTCTACCTTCTGAACCATGATTGTTTCTCATAAATTTAAACTTCACGTCGGGTACGTATCCAGATGCGTTAAAAAAGGTCTTATCTGCCCTATCCTTAAACGAGGCGACACAAACGAGCCAGTCCTATAATGGTACGGTAGGTATTCTCGAAAGTAACCGGTACGCGTTTGTACAGTTTTTGTGATAAATATAGTATTATTTCTTATCACCAATTTGGTTTTATGAAAAATAGCCTTAAACCCAGTATATAAAAATATTATTAACAATTTGGACGAGGGAAAGTATGTAATAGGAGTCTTTCTAGACCCCAGAAATTCATTTTATCTGCTCAGTCATGGATATACTTCATATTCACGGTATCCGGGGTAAACCACATGACTTGATCAGTTCGTATATAACCCCAAGAAGTTGTAAAACTAGGGTTAATAATGTATCATCTGACTCCAAATATATCAAATGCGGTGTTCGATTTTATCACCCTTTTTGTTTCCCCTCTTTGTAAACGATTTATTCAATCCTGATGATAACGACTCTCTAACCCTACACGCTGATGACTCTCTCCTTTTAGATAACGATGTTCACTTAAATTTTCTGGTTCAAATATTAACTTAACTTTTAACAAAATATATAATTGGCTCTCCAATAACGCCTTGGAGCTGAATGTCTTTAACACAGTATACATGACCTTCGCCAATAAAATCAAGGAAAAACTTCAAAACCTAAATGTCTGTATTAATAATAAACAAATAACTAGAGTAAATACGTGTAAATATCTTGGCGTTTGGTTCGATGAAAACCACACTTGGAATGTTCATATTGATAAATTTGCTTTTATACGATAATTAAAAACCAAAAAATATTTTGTTAAAATCTCGGTTTACAACTATATTACGCTACAATTTATCCACACCTTATTTTCGGTATCTCGACTTGGGGTTAAACCTTCATTGCCCATCTTAATCGAATTCATAAATTACAAAAACGAATTGTCAAAATCATAAAAATAAAACCGTATTACGAGCCAACCAATGAACACCTTAGCGCACTTATTATCTTAAATATTTATAAACTGTATTCGTTTCAATGTTTAATTATTATCCACAAATCGTTGCAACAACCAATTAATAATTCATTTTCCTTTGCTGATAAAAAAAAGTGTACGACTTACGAGCTAATGACCTTCTGTTGGTACCATCGGCAAATATCAGTAAAAAACAGACCTCTTTATTTTATAAGGGTATTAAATTATACAACTCCCTCCCTCTGGACGTAATAAACTCACTCAATATACAGGTGTTTAAAAAAATCACAAAAAACTCATTCTAGAAACTAACCTAACTTACCGTCTATAACTTACTATTGCACTATAAAACTATGTTATATTTTTTTTCTGTTATCGCTTTGGTTTTTGTTCACTGCCAGACAAAGTACTAAACTCTTTTAAGACTTGGCCTTACACCAAAATGTAGAATGATATTGAAAATGACACAATAAATAAATAACCAATAGTTCTTATTTCAGTCGAATCGCGACCATACGAAAGTATCGTTTAAATTTATCGCTCCGCTATTTTGAGAAAGCAAGGCCCCACGTTGATAGACCGCCAACGGCCCAAACGGAGTCGTGACTGAAAGTGATTTTCATACCCGATGCATCCACGCATCGCCTCACCGACTTCTGAGAAAACAAGGGTCAACGTTGATAGACTGGCGAGGGCCCAAACAAATACGTGATTGAAAGAGATTTTCATACGCGATTCGTCAACGTATTGATGAATTTAATCGACTCAGCCAAACATTGACGATAACAAATGTCTATTTCGCGGAGGTGCCTAAGTTAATATTGATACCACCAACTTTCTACTACTATAACTGTTTGGTTATAGCAAATGGTGGGAGTTGTTCTTTAAAATCCTCCTGTTAGGAAATAATGCATTTTTCGCGATCGAAACGAGTCTAGGTGATATAATGGAGGTTGCACATTAGATCTAGCGTCTGCTACAGAAAATTTAAAAAGTCACGAGAGCTTTTTCCTCAAATAATCTTATCAAAATATAAGCAAACGATGCAAAAATTATATTTATATGCAACTATCATTATTTTTAAAGTGCTATTTTCTATGAGGAAAAACTAATAGCGTCTGCTTTAGCCGCTAGGTACAATTTAGGTTTAAATTGCAAGCCAAAGGGGGCGTAGCGATAGTTTTTGGTCGCGAATAGATTCTACTTCTTGGTTTTTTTAATGGCGCTCCTTATACGTTCAGATGCGTGAAGCTGTGAGTCGAACCTATGATTGGCCAGATACACGCATTTTTGCATTCTGAGTTTGAGACGTTTTGCCCATGTGCCGGGTTTGTTGCTTGCTTTATCTTATTTTAAGAAATAGCGCTCAATCAAGCATAGAATACAAAGCATTATTCTAAAAAAAACATTTCCCACATACTGTCACATGAAAACAATCAAAACCTGTCATTGATTATAAAAAAAAACCCCCAAAAGAATGCTAAGGCTTATATTGAGAATCTCTCGCAGCCATTGAGAAACAACAAGATCTTGTACTTGTAGGTTTTTGCACTGCATATAAGATTAAGATTCCTCTTTGCTTAGTTTTTTAATTATACCATTTAAAAATCTCATATCGAATTTTGAAATTTTCAGGGAAGATGTACTAGACAGCAAATTCTTTATATTGTAAATTTCAGAGAAATCGGAACATTTTTCACGGGATTGAAAAAAAAATGTTTCAAAGGTAAGTATGGTTCAAGGATATCTCCGTTTGCTGGCTGATGAATCATACCCCGAAATGAGCGCTGGATCATATTGGGAGTGAGGAGAAGGAACGCTTCAACTATTCTCTGCCGAAAGTCATCGAGGCTTGTTACTGGCATCTGGTATACTTTCTCCTTGATAAAACCCCACTAGAAAAAGTCTATCGGGGTTAAATCAGGGGAACACTAAGGCCGTTAAGCGGGACCATTTCCTCCAATCTATCGTTGAGGGAACTCCGTTTCTAGATAATCCACAAGAGCTCGAGGTTGTTGTGGTGGTGCTCCGTCTCTTGGAAACACGCGTCTCTTACGTCGGCCAATGGAATGTCTTTTAATGCGTCGATAGGTTTTCTCCAACAAGACCCGCTAAGGCTGCCCGTGCATACGATGTTGCAGAAAAAAGCAACCAATTTTTCGATTACCGATTATGCCGGCCCAAAAGCTTAGACGAAATTGAGCTTGATGGTTATGATGGAATTGACATCGCTCCAAACGCGGTTGTTTGGTAGGTTGAATGCTCCATCTCTGAAAAATGAGCACTCATCGTACACCAACAGTTTATTGATAAAATCAGGATTATCGTCGTAGATTGTACTAAGCCAGTTGCAAAATTCGAAGCGTCGTTCCATATCGGCGTCGTGGAGTGCTTGTTGAAGCGTCGCTCGATACGGATGGAAGTGGTGATGCTCGAGGGTTCTTCAGACACAGTCTCTTGAAAGACTCAGGTCGCTGCTTGCGGATCTAATGCTGGCTCGTAGATATGCAATTAAGTAGGCGATAATGGTGTCGTCCATGTTGATGTTATGTTGACCAACTCCACGAATTTGAAATTACTGAATGTATTATCATAGGCCAAGTAAGGGGGGTATTCTAGAATACCATTACTTAGTATATGGTATCATCGAGCCTCAATAATGAGCTTTCATGGAGCCGTTCGTTACCTTATGGCGCTAATATACGTAGGCTCTTACGCTCTCAGTACGCTTAATACGTTCTTTCTAAGAAAGCGGCATATAATAATTAAACTCGGGCTGCGCTCAATAACTTTCTCGAGGTAGAAACCGATTACGAGATTTCAAAAACCACTTTGTTGGTATCGTAAAGGGTTGACGAACGCTTATTTTGAAATTTATCTTACCGTAACAGATAACTTTTTCATGAGGAATACCGTGGCGACCTCTGTCACGTGATGATACGAATCATCAACGAACAAGTGAAAGTGTTGGTTGCACGATTTTAGCTATGGCTAATTAATGATTCATTAGAAAGAGCAAACATTTTATAGCAAATACAGAAAGTTTCATCAAAATCGGTTAAGTGGTCTTTGAATTATTATAAAAAGAAGTCGAAATGGTGGAAATCGAGTTTTTCGGCGAATTTCCAGACTTTCTCGGCACCCATGACGTCAGAAAATGCGAAGCGTATCATTGGCTAATTGTCTGTAATACATTTCTTTACATCTGGGATTAAAAGCGGGTTGATTTAACACAAAGGAAAAAGTCCTACGCAGTAATAATGGAAATAGGCATACACAAGCCTACGTAGTAGAAAAACGATATGAAACCGAAGGCTCCTTGTAAATTCTTCTTAAAACATCAGGTCGCGCGCGCGTAAATTTTTTATTTATTTCGATAATAAGCCTAATATTATGATTAAAAACCTCTGGTTTGAAAACTTCTACAAGTAAACAGAATCCCTCCACTTCAGTTCCTTCTATTTTAGGAATAAAATTACAGCTTTGATTTGCCCCAAATTGCTCGTGCTACGGAGGAGATAAATTCGCCGAAAATTTCAGGATTTTGGGGAGCGAAAAAGGTCAGTTTCGGACTCAAAGTTAATACACTTAGGCTTGGAAATTTGTTTCGACAATGACATTTTTGGAAAGAGAACGTCCTGGGCTTCAAAACAATCCCGCATTCATTCGTTTTTATTACTATCGATTTTTCGTGCAACCGACACTTGAACAATTATATTATTGTCACAAAAAATAAGCTTTTAACAGTGTCTAATTTCTTCCCGATATTAGCAATCCAGCGGTCGCTGTTAGAATCCATTCCTCGTAAAAAGGAAAGGAAACGGGCCAATGGGATGGGCGGAATCCCATATTATCCCGTATCTACAATATACGTATGTCCAAGGGCCAATTCTATCTAGAATAATGTAGAAGGGAATTAGATGTATATATAGCTGAAAGCCTTCACACCATGCGCGCCAAATTTTACGTGATAAACAAAAGATAAAAGTTCCGAAATGTACAAGAAATGTTAATATAAAACAAAACAAAAAACAAAAAACTGTACAACATAAAAGTCAATCGACATAGGTTCTCACACAAGGTTTGAGTTATGGACTAATGGCCTTTCGCAGAATGTCACAAGTGGCCTCAATCACACCGTGGGACCCGGCGTGGATCCCCGTTAGTACACCAACCAATGTTTCTTGAAGACCCTTCTGATGTAAGGTAAATCTGAGTAGGCTCCGAGCACCTGCATTTGAAGGGCAGTCAAAAAGAATATGGGAGGCATCCTCACGCGTGCCACTGCCACACCGAATACAGGAGTCGGTGGGGCTCAGCCGAAAACGATGTAGCAAAGCCTTGGTAGGAAGTCTGCCGCATGCGAGCCTCGCTAGCGGGGTGTCATCCCGTCGCGTAAGATTAACGCGCATAATAGCACGAGATTGAGGACTGAGGCCAGTGATCCGCCAGAGAGAGCCAGTGCCGTGTCCATGCCGAGGTAATTGTATCAATCTTAGGTTTAACTGTTCATACTTATTAAACCTAACGTTATTCTTACTCTAGCCCTTAGTCTATGTATAAAATGATTTGAGAGAGAATTGCATAGACGTGTTCTTTATTCGTCGGCATCTCACGCGTACTGGCAGTGCCAACAGTGCCAAACGAATCCTATTTACAAAGAGGTGGTAGTGGGAGAAGCCCACTCCCTAGAACCCGTATCGCCATCTATCTTGATGGCGATGTACTATCGATACAGTAATAGCCCGTCTACATTCACTCTTTAACTCCGCTATAGTAGAGGGAAGGAGGAAGTCAATCCGCCCAGGGCGCGGGGTTATAGTAATCCCTGCAAGACTGTCCGAAAATTCGTTTCCCGGTATTCCCACATGTGCCTGACACCACAACAGAGTTATGGAACTAGAGTACTCGTCGCAGAGGGCATGATTTAGTTGAACCACTGGATCAGGAGAGTGCGAAAAATTAGAGTAAGGGCGCTTTTTGAATCCGAGCAGATTACTAGCGGCCCGTGGAGATGAGACGACAAGTAGAAAAGAGCCATTTGGACAGCGAACAACTCAATCCTATTGATGGGGTGCCCGGAATCCAAGAACGATTTCCCACCGACTTTCAGAGCTGGAATCGCGAAAGCCGCACCTACCACTCCCGAGTCCGGCACGAGTGAGCCGTCAGTGTATATCACCGTCGCGTTCTTGGCGTAAGGTTCGAGAGTCGCGAAGAAAATCTGGTGGAGTGCGTCCAAACTATGATCCTCTTTGGGAGCTGTGAGCCACCGCGGCACAATCGTCGCTGTTGGAGGTTCCTATGGCGGGGTGGACTTGACGGGAATGTGCCGCCTGGTGGAGTGGAATAGCCAGGTTAGATTGTGAACCTGAGCGAATCGCCACGCCCGGAGAAGAAAGGGGAGCCTGCCCATAGGAAAGTGGTGCTCCAAGATCTCCAGGGAAGCTAGTGTCTTACCCATGAGAGCTGGATAGAAACAGCTCCACACAGAGCCAAAGTAATGAAGTCTAATAGGTGTCTCCTATAGAATTCAGTGGTTGAATAGCTGCCTCGGCTTCCATCAACCTGATAGGCGTAGATGGCGGAACTCCCAAAATAACTCGAAGAGTCGCATTTTGGACCTTATCCGACTTGGCGAGCACAGTTTCCGACGCTGACGCATAGAGAGGGCTGGAATAGTAAAATCGAGAGTGGGTTGGGTGGGTGTATAGAAGCCGTAGAACGCCACGGCCCACCCCCAAGTAGTCACTGAGACTGCCCGCAATAGGTTTAAACGCTTCACCGAAGATGAAATGAGGGACTCGATATGTGGTTTCCAGGACAGGCCATCATCAATTCCTACTCCTAAGTACCTGTAGGAGGGCATGCGTGTCAGGAGGGTGCTTCCTAGGTTGAGAGTGAGACCTAGTGGGATCTGTTTTGCTTTGGAGATGGCCATGTACTGGTATTTGAGTGGCTGGAAGTTGAGGCCCCATGTGACACCGTAGGCTGAAATATTATCCAGAGCAATTTGCAGTCTCGTACAGAATGCGAAGACTCCGACCACTAATCCAGGCTGCGAGTTCCCCTTGGCAAATCGCTCTAGGACAAACCCGGGGGATCCCGTCGAGCATGATGCTAAAGAGAACTGGACTGATAGAGCTTCCCTGGGGAACGCCTCTCGTAACAGTAAAAGGCACCGATAGCTCTCCCTTAATTCTGACTTGGGACGTCCGGTTCTCCAGGAAAATTGCCAGCCAACGGAGGAGATTGCTTTGGAGTTTATATAAAACGTCGCCGTTAAAACAAAACCACGTATCTTTTCGGTGGCCTTTTTGAGAAAAATGGATTTCTAATTTTGCAGGGACTTGTGAAATCACGTGTTAAGTTTTTACACACGAGTTAATTTTATAGTTAAATAATATCGTTTCAATATTGAATTTATGAGGATTTTAATTTAAAAATATTTTGCTAAAGGGGAATTTTTAGAGATACGTGGTTTTGCTTCATGAAGTGAGATAGGAGCTGAAAATAAGCAAGATACGTGGTTTTGCGCGAAATGCGTTGTGAATATCAAAGATACGTTTAAATGTTTTCTCGATTTAAAAAAAGAAATTCAATTGCAACCTATTAATGTTTTTAATGTTATATACGTAAATTGGGTTGTAGAATCAAAACCACGTATCTCAAGTTACGTGGTTTTGTTTTAACGGCGACGAAAAGCGCTTTGTGATGGACGCTGTCTTAAGGTCTAGGAAAACTGCAAGAAAATGCTGACCTGTGGCCTTGGCGCATTGGGCCCCCGTTAAAACCTGGTTGCGTTGTCTGTGGCTCGACGGCCCTTCCGGAAGCCGGATTCTTTCGATTTTTTATTCTTCTTTTTCGCTCCATTCTTTAATCAATGCTACTCTAGACTGCTCACGTATTAGGCGCCACCTTCCAGGTAGAAAAATAACTATAGAGCTAGATATACACCAATTCCCCACACTATGTTATTCTGCGGGCGGGTGGGGGGGGGGGGTACAATTTCCGAATTTTCCCCTCCCGACGGCAGCAGGTGCTAAAGCGTCTAACCAATGAAAAATGTACGCGAGAAAATGCACGACTTTTGACGGGTTGCGTTCTCCTTGTGTGGGGTGCTGTGTTTGTGGCTTCTAGCTGCCGTAAAACTGAAAAATTTCCATAATTTTAACAAGCACTATATAAACATTGCGATTTTTTAATGATGGATATAAGTTGGTGTATATAGCAATGAGTCTTCACACCATGCGCACCAGAATCAGCCCACTTATGGAGACTACATATGGGGAGCTACATCCTATCGTTATACACTCTTTTTTAGCGGTATTTTACTGGGCGCGTCCATGCTTGGTTTTCCCCCTTTCAGCCCCATCCTCCATTACGGATACCCAAAGAGTGGATGCTAGATTCCCCGCTGAGGGCAGAGGCAATGGCTGACGGGCGGGAGACAAGTAAGAGCGGTCAAATAAAGGCGTGAAAAAGAGTGTATAGCTTTACAAGAAACTTTCCTCTCGGCTTCTGCCACCATCAACCTCTATGGCACGCCAAACCGGACAAAATTCGTTTTACTCTCTCTCGCTCTCAGAATGGTAAATATGCCCTCTCTCTTATATCGTTAGCTCTCTCGCTGTCCCAAATTACGAATATCGCCCTCTCACTGACATCCTCTAGCGCTCTCTCTCTAACATCGTCTTTCGCCCTCTCTCTAATATCCTCTGGCGCGCTCTCTCTAACATCGTCTTTCACCCTCTCTCTGATATCCTCTAGCACGCTCTCTCTGACATCCTCTTTCACACTCTCTGACATCCTCTAGCGAGCTCTCTGACATCGTGTTTCACCCTCTCTCTGACATCCTCTAGCGCGCTCTCTCTAACATCGTTTTTCACCCTCTCTGACATCCTCTAGCGAGCTCTCACTGACATCCTCTAGCGCACCAAACCAGAAATTTCGTATTGGTCTCTCGCTATTTGACGTCGTTTTTTTTCCACAATAAAAAAAGGCCTTTAATTTTTTAAATATAATTTTCTTCAATTACTGTTGGATATTTAATTTATTGAAACTTTTTCAAGTGTCTTTTTAATTTGTCTTCCGATATTTCAAATATTTTTCCATAATAAAAAGGTCTATTGTATTAATTAAGTATATTTTTCTTCAATTGGATATCTTTCAATATCGTGTTTTATTTATAGGTTATGAAAGACAATATTTGAAATCATACGTTTTAAATAAGTTATTTAAAATAGAAGAATTGCACATGCAATATATTTTTCAATTTTAAAAACTTAAATTCGACGTTTGTAAAATAATAATAAAATTTTCGGAGGAGCTTTCGAGCTCGTGGCTATTTGTCAACTCTATTTTAAATAATATATTTTAAGGCGAAACCCGTCAAATGTTTAGTACTGAAAATAATCACTAGATGGAAACAGCGTTTTAAATTTAAAATTAGATTTTCTTAGCGTCACGCTCTACAGACTGATACTGTACTGAGTGAAAAATTTGCAACCAGAAGTATACTGTACATATTGTTCTTCAAATTTTAGTATTTTTAACTTATCAATCTCGGCCAAAAACGACGCAAATTAAAAATTAAGAGTTGCTACGTGTTTTGAAGTGTTGAAAGTGTAATACGTCATACATAAACAGAATTTATTAGGCGATAAATGTATCGAAAATGATGATTAAAAAGTTGTTTCAAACTTCGGTATAAAATATTTGTTAGACAATAAATAGTGCCCTAAATTAAAAATCGAATTACTCTGAAACCTGGTCTAATTATTTATCAAAATAAAACCAACCACAGCCTTCCATCTTATACTGTTATCACACGTTGTCCGTAAAATTGTAAAACATTACGTTAAAAAAAGAGTTAATCAAAAATCGGTTTACTCTGAAATCTGAGGCCCATATTGTAGTTCACGTTTCAGAAAACAGAACGACTTTACTTTCATTCAAACACCTATAAAATGACCGAATATACCTTTTAAGCAGGGTTTTCTTTTTAATCATCATTTTCGATACATTTATCGCCTAATATATTCTGTTTATGTATGACGTATTACACTTTCAACACTTCAAAACACGTAGCAACTCTTAATTTTTAATTTGCGTCCTTTTTGGCCGAGAAAAATTAAAGGCCTTTTTTATTGTGGAAAGAAATACGGGCGATTTTCGCTGTCAACTAGCGGGAGATTTTACGTAGCAAATGCAGTCTGAGAGAGAGACCAAATACGAAATTTGTCTGGTTTGGTGCGCTAGAGGATGTTACAGAGAGGGTGAAACACGATGTCAGTGAGAGCTCGCTAGAGGATGTCAGAGAGAGGGTGAAACACGATGTTAGAGAGAGGGTAAAAGATGATGTTAGAGAGATCGCGCTGAAGGATATTAGAGAGAGGGTGAAAGACGATGTTAGAGAGAGCGTGCTAGACGATGTCAGAGAGAGGGTGAAAGACGATGTTAGAGAGAGGGTGAAAGACGATGTTAGAGAGAGCGTACCAGAGGATGTCAGAGAGAGCGCGCCAGAGGATATTAGAGAGAGGGTGAAAGACGATGTTAGAGAGAGCGTGCTAGACGATGTCAGAGAGAGGGTGAAAGACGATGTTAGAGAGAGCGTACCAGAGGATGTCCGAGAGAGCGCGCCAGAGGATATTAGAGAGAGGGTGAAAGACGATGTTAGAGAGAGCGTGCTAGACGATGTCAGAGAGAGGGTGAAAGACGATGTTAGAGAGAGCGTACCAGAGGATGTCCGAGAGAGCGCGCCAGAGGATATTAGAGAGAGGGTGAAAAACGATGTCAGAGAGAGCGCGCCAGAGGATATTAGAGAGAGGGTGAAAGATGATGTTAGAGAGAGCGCGCTAGAGCATGTCAGAGAGAGGGCGATATATTCGTAATTTGGGACAGCGAGAGAGCTAACGATATAAGAGAGAGGGCCTATTTACCATTCTGAGAGCGAGAGAGAGTAAATCGAATTTTGTCCGGTTTACGGCGTATTTCTGGCGGAACGTCAAACTTTCCCTTCTACTTCGAACGGGGACTGTGGTGGGGTGGCGATCCTGGTTAAAGGGGCTCCAAAGTTCGGTGGCAAAATGTGTGTAAAGTCAGTAAAGTGCGAAATTTACGGTTAACTCTGCCCGGCTCTGCCGAGTGAGGGGTTGGGGGCATTGAGTTGGGAATAAATAGAGGTACAAATAAATCTGGATAGCGCGGGACCAATTTCGTTCAATATGGAGACTTTTTAAACTATATCGTTCAACCGTGGCGGCATCTGTCTCTAGTGGTGGCAGCTACATTGCAATTGAATTTTTGCGCGAATCATATAACTTTACAAAATATAGATGGCGCTACCGCCCAATTATAAAGATGAATATCGTACAGTCTTCTCAGAACAGGTCCCGCGTAACCATGGCAACCGAAATGGTAATTGTAATTCTAGCAGTATTATTCCCAATTCAATGGTTGGGGGGAAGGAAAAGCATGCTCAATTTTCTTTTTTTTTGCCACCGAACTTTGGAGCCCCTTTAACATAGATATAAGAAATGTATATAAAGCCAGACTTCGAAATAGTGCTATTTTTTACGGGGGCCCTGCGGGCCACCGACCCCCTTAAGTTTATTTTTATTGAGAGCCACTGGCCCAGGGGGTGGGAATTGGGGGAAAAATTTAAAATTAGGTAGGGAAAATAGGAAAATAAAAATTGGTTATGTTACTTACGTAACATTTATTAACTTTAAAACAAGCAAGTATATCATAATATCACACATAATCATTTGTAACGCTAGATCCGAGGCTAGATCCCGCTCTCGTATAGGGTAGGGAAACAGAGTTTCAAAAACGGCGTACAAATCATGTTCCAGAAATTTCCGTAAAATGTTTAATAAATATTTTTTAATTAAATTGAGAGCCCTGGTGGCCCGCAACCCCCGTTCGAATGATTTATTTTAAGAGCCCACTGATTTTTATTAAGAGCCATTGGCCCCAAGACTCCCGCTAATTCCAAGTCTGTATAAAGGTCTAGATAAATTTCGGGGCGTCTAAGCCTAACATAAAATACGGAATTGACACCTAGCAGACACCGAGTAAGGCACGTTGGTGACTTTTAGTATAATTTTTATGCAGGAGACAATGGCTCTCGCGGCGATAGCACGAGCTTTCTTACCGATAGATAGCGTCTTATAAGGATAGCCTGCAATAATTTCTGCTAGCTGTCACCTCCGTATTCACTCCCTTTGAAATATTTTATCTAGACTTTTATATACGTTTCCTATATCTATGCACTTTAGTAAGACTGTTCAGGCGATTCGTCTTTCACATCTAGTTTGCGACGGCGTTGAATCTCTAGTTTTAATTTTTTAAACTTATCTTCCCTTTGGGGTGGATCACGCTCTTCAACATTTACGACCTCAAAGCCTTTTTCGATCAGCTTCTTCGTGGCGTGGACACTCCAGTTACAGTTCTTGGGGACTTTAACGCTCACAACTGCCTTTGGGGAAGCAATAAAACAGACGCCGCGGGCCGCCGCATTCAAGCTTGGCTGGAGGACAATGACCACACGCCCGTGTGGGGGCACGGAATGTGTGCTCGATCTTGCTTTCGTTAGCCGAGATATTGCCTTACACCTCCTTGGACCCGGCTCTCAAGATCATGTGATCGGGGCGCTGGGTCACTGGAACCTCATGGGTGTTCCACACTCGTCATTCTGTGACCTACTAAGGAGGGTAGTTTGCAGTGGAAGAGGAAGTCACTCTAGTCCTCAGCTGTGCGAGGGTGGGTCTCGGGCAGCCCATGGTGTCGCCTTTTGTTGGGCCGTGATGAGGGCGTTTGTTTGCTATATGTGAGGCGGTCAAAATGGCTGTCTCACTGGCCGAACGTTGTTTCGCAAAGCGCACTTTTGTCCGGGGCTGGTTGTTTTAGGTGGCCGCTGTAGTGCTTAAGGCGGAGCAGCGGGGTATAAATACATATACTTATGTCCCTTGGACAGTATTACTCGGAAAAATAGCTGGGATTCACTGCCATCTCAAAGGGAGCTTTCTGGAAATATAAAGAGGCGGATTGGAAACGTTTTCGCATCAACCTGGATGCCTCCCTGGTTGAAGGGCCCTTAACTGTCGAATCGGCGGAGTGTCTCCTCTATCAGGCGGCGTCAGTAACGATCCCCACTACAAAGGGGGGAGGCCCCTCGACCACTCGCCAGCCTCCTTGGTGGGACTCCTCTTGTGCGGCCAAAGCCAAGACTGTCCAAGCAGCTCGTAGAAAGGCTCAGTGCTCAGGGTTCTCTCTTGATCAGATTTCCTACAGAAATAACGAGCTCTTTTTAAACGCCTCATCAAGGATAAAAAAGGACAGTTGGAGACAGTACTGTGCCAAACTTCACGCTCACACTCCTCTGACCCAAGTTGTGGTCTCAGGTTCGATGGCGCAAGACGGGGTCCTTACCTCGTAAACTTCTCCCCCTTAAAAATGGAGCTGACTTCCTTACGGACGAAAAGGAAGTCGCGGAGTTTCTGGCTTTGACTGCCTGCTCTGACATTCACCCTCCTCCGGCGCTTCGTTCTGACCAGGAGTATACCTCGGCATCTTTCCTACCTACCTGTTACAATGCTCCGCATATCGAGGACCTTTCCTCCTCTTCAATTAAAAGATTAAACATCCTGCGAACGGTTTCGGGTACCCAGTGGGGTGCAGGTCGTATACACACCCGGTACGCTCCAGACTGGATTACTCTAGTCCCCTTTACGCGTCGGCGCCAGCTTGTGCTCTCAGTAAACCGGATAAAGTTAAAAATGCGGCCCTTCGAGTCATCCTCGGGACTCCACCGTCTTCTACTATCAGTTTAATGGAGGCCGAAGCGGCCATTCCACCCTTAAGCAACAGGAGAGACTATATGGATCTAATAACCCTTGCTCCATGTGGGGCGGTGGACACTCCGGACTTTTACCGCACTCTCCTGCGCCGGGACCTTGCTTCCTTGGAAATTTTGGAGCATCGCTTCCCAAAGAACAGGCTGCCTTTTCTACTTAGGGATTGGCGCCTAGCTCAGGCCTGAAATCTTGATTGGCTTTTCCACGTTACTAGTCGCCACCTCGTCACTGCGGCGACCCCACCATGGACCCCTCAGTCGGCGACCATCATCTCGCGCTGGCTCACCAACCCTAAGGATGGCAATAACTCTGAACAGTTACGGCAAATATTATTCGCAACTCTCGGGCCTCACGCGAAGGACGCGATGGTTTTCTATACGGACGGTTCGGCTTCCCCCGATTCAGGGGTCACGGGTGCTGCCTTCGCAATTCCCATAGGTAACTAGAATGCTGCCGTGTAACTGGCAAATGGACCAAACGCCGTGGCAGACGATAGCCAGATCTCAGCCAATCAGAGCTCAAAGAGTGGTTCTGCCAAGAATTTAATACCACCAGAGAGAATGACGTCACCTAGCTCCCGCGATAGTTACGCGGAACCAAGGAGGATTATTATCCTCCTTGGCGGAACCACTCTACGGCCTCTCATTGGCAGCATTCTAGTTACCTATGAGATTTCTATGGCAATTCCCTCCCTCAACGTTGGTGCGGTTAATTTAGTGGACTCCGGTCATCCTATTAATCGGGTCGAGCTGTTTGCCATCCAGATGGCTCTCTACTACGCGTTGTCTGTTCGGACTCTAAAAGTTCACTCACCCAACTGGTAAGTCGGTCGATGGATCCCGTGACCATCTGTATCCAGGAGCTTTGCGATAAGTACCCATATCCGATTTCTCTAATCTGGTGTCCAGCACACGTGGGAGTTCCAGAAAACGAGGCGGCCGATCGTCACGCCTCAGTCAGTGGGCTCCTTCTAGAGTGGACTTCCTCCTCCCGTCTACTCTTGTAGAAATAAAGAGTGCGTGTCGTCGGGCTCTGTCAGCTGAGTGGAGTAGGGAATGGCAGACCAGTAGGGTAGTGCGGCCTCTTCGTGAGGCAAAACTTTAGTGCTATACTTCATTTGAAACTCTCGCGCAAGGACGATACTCTTCTCTCGCGACTAGGTAGTGGTCGGCTTCCCAGAAATGCGACCCTACACCGGTTCAACCTCAGTGTGACGGCCGCTTGCTATTGACGATGCGTACCACGTCTTATTCACCTGCCCCTATCAAACTGGGCGTTGACCAGCGCTGGTTTCAGAGCTCCAGAAGCGAAATCTTCGGAACACTATGGGGGGGGTTCTTAAAGCGGTACATAAAGGTCATATGGACATCATTATCGCCACCTGTGCTATTCTGCGACGTGCGGTGCATTGACATTCTGATCCATTTATTTATTTTGTTTTACTTTGTGTTTGGTGTAATACTACCATTTGTACAGTATTTGTATTTGTTCATTTTCAATTTGCACGACTGGTGTGAAGGCCCCGCTATATACACCAAAAACTTATAAACCTTTATTTCGACCCCCAACACATTATTTCTAAACCTTTTAATTCTTAAAATCCTAATTTCACTTGGTAGGTCAATTAAAAATAACATTTAAATTTTTGTCAAACATCTTTTAATAATTCTTGGCTATGCGTATAAAAAGATTTTAAATATATCAACATTCTACAATAAATGCTCTGTTAGTACAATTTTCCGAAAAAACATGACAATATCTCTAGGAAGGAGGGATTTTCTGTTATTTTACTATCAAACATTTCACTAGGATATAAAACGGGATTGGCCAAAACATCTATAAAATACATTCTTTCCTTAATGGCTTTGGAATATATTTTTCTATAACACAATAATTACCCTAACTAAAAAAGGAACCAACAATTAAAACCCGGTTAATAGTTAACAAGTCATTAGGAATTAGTAATTTTTACATAAAACATTCAAAATTTGGGGCTTAATATATAATATTTAGTAAAAAAGTTTTATAACTACAATTACTTTAATTTATACATTTTAGTATGTCAAAAATAGCATGGGACACGCATTTAATTATTGTAAAGTAACTTTTCTCTTTCTATATTTTCTTTTTTTTTAAATTTCTGATTATCTTATTTACCCAAACGTTATAACAATTTTTTTTAATATATATATAATATATAATATATTTGTAAAATGTAATTTGTAAAATTTATTCATTTATATCAAATATGGAAATATGATATTTGATCTTATCCCATTATTGCAAATCACGTTATTTATCTCCCGAATTAATACCCTTCGCTGGATTTCATCGTAGATAATTTATACGTTTTATGGAAGTAAAGTATGGCAGTTCATTTCCCTAAGAGAAACTACTTATAAGGAATGCTAAACAAAACAAAAACCTGAAAGAGTGAAAACAGAGAGCTTGCGATGAACAATATTTTTTGAATATTATCTTTAAGACTGTATCACAAGAACTTCACTTTAGCGTGAAAACCGTTTATTTGCTTTTGAGGGTTATGTTTGACACCCATCAAAAACCACGAATCTTCGATTAAAAACCTTAAAGAAAAGCTCATTAAAGTTTTAAACATAAACTCCACTAAAATGAATAAATGTTCGGCTTACTTGTACCAAAAGTATGGCATTGGCACTGTACTAAGATGCCACAAGGAATGAGCATCGATTAAGTATCCCCAAGGAGGAAAATCCAAAACTTCGAGTAACAACAAGCCATTGACAGTTAAAATGCATATGGCACATTTGAAAACGTGTTTGTGTCGCCAGTTGAAGTAACACCATACGAGCCAGCTAATTGAACTGGCAATTCCTGAAGAGTCATATGCCAATAAGGTAAGGCTCTGGGAATGGTTTTTGACAAAAGCGGGCACTATGCAACACAAGGGGATTTTATACGCACTGTCTGATGCAGTGTCGAAGTTTGGATCACCTAAAAGAGCTCCCTCCCAGTCACTAGTCCTCAAACATTTATAGGAATTATTGAATAAAAAACTTTAAAATTACAAGACTAAATTTTATGATTCATAGAAATTGTATTGAGTTGAAATATTGAAATAAATGAGTTTTACAGGGTATATTTAAAATGACTCTTAATATGCTAAAGATGGTCAGAGGAAACTAAAATCTTCAAACCGAGATAAATCTGCTCTGCTATGGTCACAATTCTCCCAAGGGCTATGCCTATAGTGATAATTACCAAATATTTACTATTGGCATGTAATCATTTTAGAACATCATTAAGTGGAATTTTAACCAATGAGCTAAATTTATGAAAAATGTGGGATAAAAAATTAAATTACAAGATTATAAAAGGTCATCTCAGAATTATAGGAGTAATAGTGCCCTCTTTAACCTAAAACCATTCCAACACCCTTATTATTTATACAGTTTTCCATTTGACTACTCGAGATCCGTTCTGAATCCATCGCTGAAGTAATTGATGTCACTATGACCGAGAGAAATGGAACGCGTTTTTAAAACTCTAGCTCCGAGTGTTAGAACACGCAAAAAAAACTAGATCAGAGAGCAATCTTGATATATTGATCTGTCAAAATCACTAAATCAGTTTTGAGTGATACACTTATATGCATTCATTGATTGCAGCAGATCTGGACTCTCAAATCAAATGTTATCAGGGCAATCTCAAGCGCTTATGAGCAGTCAAATTGAAAACGCTAATAGAGTGTGCAATAATAATAAAACCAAGTTCAGTCTTACCTACTATAATGTTAACACGCATATTATAGCCATAATCGAAGTGTACAAAGGTTAAAAAGTGAATATGGTAGAAGAAATAGGAAATGAAGGGAGTAGCGATGCTCAATGAGAGCAATGTGCTAGCTGGTCTTATTACCCTGTCGTGAAAATTAACAATATGTCAAAATTTGTTAAATAGTTGGTTCATATAAACACTTACGCACCTAATAGTAATACTATAAAGACCATATAGCACCAGCGAAAAGGCACAGAAGTAATCCAATTTCTAAAGATAAGAAAATGTTAATTATTTAAAATTTAATAAGTAAGAAAAACGATTCTTACCTCGGTTAAAGGGGTATCTCTACTATGGAAAACGGTGGACCAAATCCACGCATTAACAGACAACTAGCCATTTAAAAATTTACAATTAGAAATCTTAAGATATTGAATTTTAACTCAGTTTAAAAACTAACCGCAGCTTGTATTTGCCAAAGCCAAAAATTAGGCGACGAATTGGGAACAATATTTTTAAATCTTTGCCACATAATAAAATGACTTAGACCATTGAGCAAGGAGAATAAAACGGAAGCAGGTTCTTGGAGTCCAAAAATCCTGATAAATGGCCACTGATGGACCAAACGTGAAAACAATTTCTTATGAGAGTCGATGCAATTTAAAGTGTTCTACTAAAAGCAACTATCTGTATACGTTTTTTACCTTTCCATGGAACTGAGGTACGGAATAGCCTCTTAGCATAGCGATATTTACAGTATGCCACATGCATTCATGCTCGCATTCACTGAGGCAGTCCCAACAAAAGAGTTGGAGATACCAATTCTGCTTTCTGGTGAAGTTGGCAATGGCTTCGTTGGTAGAACAATTTTGAGCGAGACACTGCTTTAAGCAGTTTTGATAAACAGTGGAGCGGTCGCCTGCAGAAGCTTCTGCCCGTGGGTAGAGAAGGCACAGCAGGCACGCAAGCGGAATCAACATTTTCGTATTTTAGCATTACAAGGGAAGAGCCCGTGTGATAAAACCATTGCTTTACATGGTCTTGAAGCTCCATCCACTACTTTTCGATCTAGGAACTGTCATTATCATTTGGAAGTTTTCGGTATTAGCCGTGGATGGAGATTTTTACTCAGCATGCTGCATCATCATGCAGATAGACCTGAAAATAACTTTTGATGTCTAAAACCCGAAAGCCTCTGATATCCTACCTCCCAGTCCCACCTTCCTATCATTAAGCCTGGATAAACTGTTATTTCCAGACTTATAATCACACAAACTTGAAAGAACCATTTCAAAATGGAATATATTAAGAACTAAATGATAATAATACGAGTAGTTCTTACTTTTTTGGCCAATTCTTATAATATAAACAAAGCTTATTCCTAAGTAAGTTTATAAGCCTCTTTTTCCCTAATGTCGAAATGAAAAACACGCCATTTTGAAAACGTCAAAGAGTCTCAGCGATAACACTTCCATCTATTAAAAATTCTTGAAATATAATTTTTAAACTTCTAAATTGCGTGGCTTGTCTGCTCTTTTTTCTGCTAGCAGGGACTCAGTAAGGTTAGCTAATAGCCATGTGCTTAGATAGCAAAGCAAAGGGAACGTTGCAACTTTAATTGTTTAAAATTATTATTTAAAGTTCAATTTAGGAAAATTGAAAAATGCCAAAACGGCCGTAAGTACTTAATTAGAAAAATTATTCATAATAAATGTCCTTTAAGTCCTTGCATTGTATATTAACCTATTAAGCCTTGGTTGTAAGATTTTTGTTGGATGTTGGATTATTATTCCTGTTTACAGAATAATAATAATATAACCTTCATTATCAATCCAAGAACAAATTAACCACTGCCTTGAATTTCCTTCTCCTGTATATTAATTTCAGATTCAAAGAGTTTAACAAATCCAATGATCAGGAGCGATCATTTAAAGTGAAAAAATCAAACCTAATATTGGATGATGAACCACATCCAAAATCAGGAGAGTTTATGTATGATGAAGTGGATCAGTTTGATTTAGATCGAGACAAGATCTTGCTGGACAGTGACAACAGCGTGGATAAAGATGAATTTGAAGTAATCATTTAGCCAGGTGTTTTTTTTTTTGGTTAGGTAGACCAAGTGTAATTCCATATTTTAATTTTTTGACCATTATAAAAATTTTGGGGCCCATTTTTTAATTTCTGAAGCTAGCAAAATTATACTCGAAACTTCAGTTTCCACACTCCCTGTACTAATTTTCAATAGAATTTTCATGTATTTTAAAGTTCACACCTAAAATATTTTAAATGTTTGGGTAGGATTTATGTGCCCCTTTAAAATATCAAGGTGTATAGTTATTGATCTCTTGAAGGAAGTCTTACCATTGGATGATGAGGAAGAGGAAACTGATGATGAGGATGATGATGTTGATGATTATTTCTCAAAAATGGTCAAGAAAGATGAAATAGCTAGTGATATTGAAGATGAAGAAGATGGTAAAATATTTCACAGCTAACTTAAAAATCATAAAAAATGAATAGAAAGTTTTATATTTTATTTTGTAATTTTGTTTTCAGATTTACCAGATGTTAAAGCATGGGGAAAGAAGAAAAAATTGTATTACGACACTGATTACGTAGATGGGGATTATGGTGGAAATTTTCAGGGAGAGGAAGAAGAACTCGCAGCTGTTGAAGAGGAAGAAGCTAAAAAAATTCAGAAGAGATTACTGGAACAAATAAATGAAGACGATTTTGGGCTTGAGTGGATCAAAGTAAATAACATACTATAAAGTAGCACAAAACAAAATATAACATTTTATTTGCTTTTAGCCAGCGGAAATTGACAAAGAATCTAAAGAAGAAAAAGTTACTTTGGATCTTTCCAAACTGAGTAAAAATGAAAAACTGGATCTCATAAAGAAAGAATCACCTGAGTTTCTGGAGTTAATTGAAGATTTTAAAGTTCTTGTTAGTCGTAAAATCTACTTGTCGTCTTTCAATTTCATAATATTAACTTAACACTTCTATAAATTAAAGTTAAAGGAAGTAAAAGAAAAATTGGAACCTTTAATTTCTTACGCTAAAAATGGAAAACTACCCCAAGCTGCGGAATACATTCTTCTGAAACACGAACTAATATTATTGTGAGTTAAAACTACTTTCTTCCATTTAAAAATGAAAAATTTAAACCTTTTTTTTAATTTGTTACTAGATATTGCACTAATATTAGTTTTTACATGGTCTTGAAGAGTCAAGGTACTTTAACACGCAGACACCCCATTTTGAAAAAACTAGCTTATTTCAAAAAAGTATGGAGTGATTTATCATATTTTACCCTAATAACTTTGAAATTTGGTGTTTAACTTAAGAGTTATTTTACAGTTTTTAAAAGAATTAAAACCTGTTGATGATAAGCTGATGCCATACATAGAAACAATGTTAGAAAAGATTCACAATAAAGAGACTATTGAAGAACCCCTGGAAACAATTTCTCCCATAGATGAAAAACCAAAGAAGAAAAAATTAAGGTACAATTTATATTTAGAAATTTTAGAGCTGCCTTAAGTTTAAGAGTAATTTTGTAAATTTCAGGGTGGTGAAAGAAATGGAAGACCGAAATTTGAAAAAGAAAGTTAGATTTGAAGATGAAACGCACCGTAATAAAAG
Source organism: Leiobunum rupestre (assembly GCF_980474605.1). Lineage (NCBI taxonomy): Eukaryota > Metazoa > Arthropoda > Arachnida > Opiliones > Sclerosomatidae > Leiobunum > Leiobunum rupestre. Next base: position 39,779,104 of record NC_143393.1, on the reverse strand, counting down.
TCAGGAAACATCAGATGAGAAGAAAGCTTTAGAATTGTACCAACTGATGAAAGCTGGTCGTAAAACTGCGGGGGATGAGTCAGATTCTGACGAGATGAGAACTGACACTGACGATCCTGAAAGCGAAAACTTGGACAACAACAATAAAAATAAAGAGCTAGAAACTGACATATATGATGAAGACTTGAATGACAAAAGAGGAATAACCTACCAAGTAAAATTTTGCTCTTTAAAAATACAAATTCATACCTGTTGAGCTTAACAAATATTCCCTCTTTTCGTAGATTGCCAAAAATAAAGGACTAACTCCACATCGTAAGAAAGAATACAGAAATCCTCGAGTGAAACACAAATTGAAGTTTAGAAGAGCCAACATCAGGAGGAAGGGACAGGTATTTGTATTCAAACTACGACACCTTTGACAAAATACTTTTAAAAATGTTTTTTCACAGGTTCGAGAGGTGAGGAAAGAAGTTCAACGATACGGAGGAGAAGTATCTGGTATCCGTATTGGTGTTAAACATGGTAGAAAACTAAAATAAATATTGTACCAATTTTTAAAAAGTTAATTAAAAGTATTTTGTACAATTGTAAGCTGTTGACCATTTTATTTAGAATTTGACCTCCCCTTTGTGTGATATTTTAGTATCTGTTCCAGTACATTTTCTTTACAATTTTTTTCTGAAAGCAGATACGCGTAGGTTTTGTATTTTAAGGCCTCTGTACAAAAAGTTAGTTTTCAATACAACTCTGCCAATCTGTTTTAAAAATTTCAGTCCAAAAAGGTTTTTTTGACCTTGAGATGTAAAAACCACAAAATTTAAGTTCCCTAAAATGTTTCCTACATATTATATTGAATAATAAACCAAATTCACTTTTTCATCTTATTTACAACAGGGAATCCTCCATTTCTCACGCTTTCATCAACGAAACATTCGTTACCAAAATTAACTAAACCATAAAACTCTAGGCCATGCGTAACGTGATATTTTTAGCCAATATTTTTCAATTCACCTTAACCAGAAAATAGGTCAATTTACTTTTTAGCACCAAGAATAATTCGAATACGAAAATTTCTTTAAAACATTACTAATCACCATTAAGAAGCTCTAACTGTTAATTTTTTTTGCGTGTGAATAGAGGATCAATCACACTCTAGATTAAGATATTTACAAAGGTACTTTCTAGGCCTACTAACTAAAAGCGAATGGTAGTTACCACACCTAAGTTACTTAAATTTGGAATAAACTACATATTATTTAATATTTACTTAAAAACGAGAAACTCAATAAAAACATCAAACATCCGTTTGCAAAGATGATAAAAATATCTTAGGTGTGATAACTGATTCGCTAAAAGATTAAACTATAAGCGTAAAACAATTAGCTAAACGAAATTGGCAAAAGATACAATTCTCCGAGTTTTTAGTTTAAAAAAAACACTAACAGGTTTTAACAAAATTTACAATAAGCAAAAGATATTAAAACTAAATATAATATTATAAAACTTGAAGGTTAACAAATATTTTTCTTGCCTAGCTTTAGGGAAATAAAAATTGTCAAAACATTATGTATTTAACTAAATCTGATACTCCAAAAAATGATCTAAATATCTAGGACTTGTTAAATTTGTGAAAATCGTTAACTTAATCGCATTGTTTGGCTTGTTAGAGAGGTGGAGATAGAAGAGGGGGGAGTGAAAAACGAATTTGTCAATGTTACTACCATTATATTTCTTGTACAAAAAGGATCATGTAAAAAGCTAATAAAGATTACTTTTGCACAACCGCGATAAATGTAGCATTACGTAGGAAGACAATTTACTATTTTGTAAAAGGCTTTTTTACTGCGTAGTTAACTCTACTTAAGAGGTATACATGTATTAATCATAAAAACTTAAAACCTCCGAGGGTTAAACAGAAGGATGCCATATTAACCGAGGAATTTTTTTCACATATTAAGATGGGAGACGGCTCTCTCCATCGCACACATCAACAAGGCACATTGTAGTAACCCCCACCTCCTCAAAAATTTGTTTCCACAATATTGACAATATTAAACCGGATATAAAAATCTTTTACTAGCACTGTTTTTGCAAATACATGGCCCTCGACGTAAGTTTGAGTACGCTTATTCGATGAACATTGACGAGATTTCTTTTTTGTTTATAAACTACACTGCGCTTTATCTAGAAAAACAAGGCCAGCTTGTACATACTGAAGATTTTTTCTAATTGTAGATATAAAAACACGGGCACCATTTATTTCTCCTTTACAACAACTTAAAACACGAAGGTGGGCTTTGTAAGATTTCAATTTTCAACCTGTCCTAATAATTTTGATAGTGATAGAAGTCTCGCATTTCCATTAAGAATAAAAAGTATTTAGATTAACCGGGTAAAACATTGTATTTTTAGAAAGCGAGTCTTCTCTCATGGGGGCTGAATCATCTTCTGGTTGGTTTAAGTTTCACAACGAACAAGCTTATATTACACAGTTAAAAAAGGATTGAATTTGGGTAAAAAGGCAGCGCAAAAATAGAAAGCCATTTCTTTTTCTCGGTTAATTTTTGATATTCTCTTCTCGGGATATAAGTTGAGAGAATATTTATATATATCGTAGATTTGCTAAAAATCAGAGTCGTTAATGCGTCATAGTTACTACTCATTGTTCGAGGAAACGGTAAACTTTTTGAAGAGGAGGTGGTGGAAGGGTGATTTTTTTATTTGTGGTGATTACGTTCATGTTCCTTCTCAAGTTAGAGAAGAGCTTTTTTTCCTTCAGGTAGAATCACCATCTACCTGTATTTTTTGCTTTGAGGGAAAGAGAGATTCGGTTTTCATTCGCGTTTGATATCAAAAAACATCGAAGGTTCCTATATAAGCTGCTATAAAAGCCCCTCTCTTTCTCCGTACCGAAGCACTCGCTAAGACGGCACCACATTCCCATTGAGCTGAAGCTGCCTGTGATGCAGGCCAGACGCATTAGTGGCACTACCACTTCCAGGTACAAACTGACCTGAGCCGTTCAACAGGCTGGGCGGAGAAGCCGTGGAAGAGGCGTTGTTAGAGTTTCGTAGCACTGTGTAAACGTCATCAACCTGACTTAACCTTTCGAAGAAAGGAATTAGATCCAAGAGCTCAGTGTCGGTCATGTCATCGAACCAAGATGCGACCGGTACCTATGTAAAAAGCTATTTGATGAGAGTTACCAAATTTTATAGTATCAGGAAACCATAACACTACTGGAAACTGTTCATATCCCCTATAGAATTTAGTTATAGGACTTAATGTGGCTAAATGATGTCAATACTCTTGCGATATTGACATAATAACTTTTGATTGGCTATTAATATAGATTTAATTTAACCATGGCTGAGAATAAATGAATACTGTAGAGTCAGCAATAAACACACCGCTTAAGTTAATGGATAATTTAAAATGTTCCACACAAATGTATCAAAAGAAAAGTGACCAAGGCTTAAAAAGTTAAAAACTATCATTATCACTGGCCTTAATGTAACTGAGGTAGTATATCTAATTCTTATTACATGTAGTGTTACTGATCCCTGACAAAAATGAAACCAAAAAACCTACGGCATTATCAGGGTGAAATATATAAGATGCTGGAGAGTTGTCAACAATGACCACTTTGTGTAAATTTCTTCCAAGTCGACCAAGATCCTTCAAGGAATTCAATAATTAGTTTCTTCTTCAAATTATAGGGACTATATTATCAGGAATCTGTATTTATTTATTAGTATAGCTCATGACATAAATTAATAGAAAGGAGACCATGAATTTTCTGTACTAATAAAAATTTATGAATTAAGAATGAATAATTAGGAAATAACAATGTCGAGACAATATTTTAGTGTTGCTACTAATCCCTTCCATAAGTAAGCCCCACCCATGGAAAAAAAACAAATTAGCCCATGGTATCTCATATTTTCTAACGTGATTGAAGCTCTCATCTGCGACGTTTTTCTTTCCCTACTCTCCTGCCAGAGGGGAAAACTAGACCATGATGTCTGCCAATCCCCTCGACATTAATAAATACATCCTTAAATTAATTTAAAAAACCACCCACAGATAAAATTCCAGGTAGAAAATAAAAAATATTACAATAGAATAATAATTTATTTTTTACTGATAATTAGTAGGCTTATAAAACCCCGGAAACATATCGCAGATTAGGTAAATACGTAAACTTTTGTTACCTTGACATAATTTCCTCGGTAAAAAACACAAGATTCTCTAAAGAGTCGAGATCGAAAAACGCCCCACTTGTCTAGCAAATCAGCAACAGGGTCAGCATACTGAAAGAATGTGAAATTTAAAACAAGATAATGTTTTTATCTACAAATCACTCTTTCAATCAAAAAAAGCACTTCTTTTTTATCAAATAAACTTGATAAAAAGCTTATTCCAGATAGCTCAGTACAAGAGATGATTAACATTACTACAAAACACAATCTTACTTTAGCTAAACTTGCTGTAAATAGCACGCATTCATAGAGTTCCCCCATTTTTTGTAGAAATTCGTCCACATAAGGCCTCTTTAAAACATACACCTTAAAAATTTAAAGATACTTTAAACTGTTAAAAACTTAAAATTAAAATTACAAAGATGTTAGAATATACCTGGTGGACAGAGCCATCAATTTCAACAGGAACTACAAAATCGGCATTGCTTATAGGCTGTACAAAAATTAAGAAGAAATATAGTTCAAGAATAAACTAAAACAACCATGCAAAATTTAATGCTCAAATTTAAAACTGGGATAACTATGATCAATTAAGCTTCTAACATTAAATTACAGGGTCTGTTCACAAATTATGTTGAGGGTGGTTTGTAAAATCTTACAAGGAGAGGTTACTACAAGTCATTTTAAGTTATAAACAGAAAGATTTAAAATTATAGTTGTATTGCCAATGACTTTTAACGCTTTTCACTAAACATTGCTAATTTATGTAATGTATTTTAATACATAAGGTTTATATTACAATTTAAGAATATATATAGAGGTATTTGTTCTGTAATTAAGGGGGTATTTGAAATTCCTATTGCTAATTTTTTTAAGGGAATGGAGTATTGAAAATTAAATTTTTTGCGATTAGTGGCCCTTTATTGTATTGTATTACCTTAAATGAACTGTGCACAAGAGTTTCATCCAAATCTATTATCATACAGAGTTTATGGACATCTTGTCGACACGCTTGGGGTAAGAGGCGATCCTATAAATAATAATCCATTGATACCCGCAATACTCTTCAAAACATCAAATAAGCATGAGTGCAAACCTTGGAATTGCATCTCCCATTCTCTTCCGAGTGACAAGGCGTATTTTGTTGTTGCGTATTTGCCCTGAAGCAGCAGAGCAATGAGTTGAGCAAGCCTTTATGCCGAGGTTTCTTTGCAGTTTGAAAAGCTTTAAAATATTTAAAATTATAAAAAATTATGATAATTATAACGAAGAAACCAGGAAAAAGTAGCTCAAAATTAAACTAAAAAGCAAAAATGGATAATTTATTTAAAAACTTAAAATACAGCTACCATATAAACTAGACATCCGTTAGACAAGAAAGTAATAATTTCTTATTTGTGTAGTAAAGGAATATAAAACATTTGTAGGCATATTTCTACATTTTGACTGTAATTTCTTTTGAAAAATGATTTGTGCATGTCATATATAGCAAATTTGTGTCTTTTTCATATTAATGCTTATTTAAGTTATTTGTCATTTTTTCTAAAAACATTTCCCTCTTTTCAAAGTTTATACCAGTTGCAAACAGTATAGCTATAATAACTTAAATAAAAAATATAAACAATTAACATAATGGGCAATTGAACAATTTTTGCTCATATTACGTAAAACCCACATTTTTCTGATTTAAAAAAAAAATTCGTATCTTGAGAGCAAATGTCAAGTAAGTAAAGATTTGAGACTTTTGAAAGTAATTTGAAATAATTAAATAGCTTGTTTTACATGAAACTGCTGTCTTTTATATATGTATAAATATATATATATTATATTAACTAGTATATTTAATTTTATATTATGAAAATATATTATAATAGATAAAAACTTGTTTTTCATTAAAAAAAGGGTATTTACACTTGTTTGTTTTTTTCTCTTAAGTAGCAACATGTGTGGGATGATGTACTATAAGGGAATTTATAAATTTTTTACTAAAAAGCACGCCAGTAGAATTACTAGCATAGAAGAGTATTTAATGAAAACAGTTACAAATTACTTAAAAAGTTTAAAAAAATCCCCACTTTGAAACAAAAACATGATTTTAAAGGAAGAAGTATGAAATAGATTACATGGTAAAGAAATGACATTATGACAGCACCATTGGTCAGATAAAGAAATTAAAAGTGACAGCCAATTATATGTGAATAAAGGTACATTGAAAATTTAAGAGTCCAAAATTGTAGAAAGTGTGGAGATTTAGCTAAAGCTACGGAGTGTTAGTTCCCTATAGGCCCAATAGTGTGAAGTGGGGGATCGAGTTATGAAACTAAGAAATAATCAAAAGTAAATTTCTAATGCATATATATTGACAGTTGACATTCCAAATACCAGTACTAGTAATAAATTTTTTCCAATAGGATCAAACTCCAACTAGGCCTACAGGTGGTACAAGACAAGTGACAAAGTTCGCTTTGCTGACTTTAAGAAACTTTTAGTAGGAAAATAATTGAAACTTTGCTGAATGTAAGAGATGAATTAATAGTCCCTGTAGGTATAACAAAGTTAGGCTATTGAAAACCGTGGACATAAGTAGTTTACAATTTCAGGTTTTGATATGTAAATAATTTAATAACAACCAATATGGGCTGAAATACGAAAAGGTCATTACATATATAATAGCAGAAGCAGGAAATGCATATAGGAGTGCTGTTCTAAACCTACTGACATTGACAAATGACATTTAATTACAAACCAACATAGACCTATAAAATTCGATTCCTGAATTAAAAGGTTTTGCTAAGAAAGTTGTATTCGGTAAAACGATAGCAGCCAATACTCCCAAGTACTAGTGAAATTGAGAAAACTTAGAGGCATTTAATTATCGCCTTTTAAACGGCAAACGGCGCCATGTCAGTCAGAATTTTGAGTAGGTCTAAAAGCAAAGGCCTAAACAAAACTGCTTCAAAAATCAAAATCGCCATTTTGCAAAAGTAAACTGACCTCTTTCAGGTGGAAAATTCGTAAGTTGCTCCTCGTCACGACTGACCTGCGTGATGATGGACGTATTGTCCATTTAAACGTGAAAGCCGAAGGTAGCCACGGCTGCAAAAACTTAGATAAAACTGTGGTATTTGATCTTTAATAATACAATTTAAAGATTAATATTCGGAATTAATTTCGGAAACGAAGAGCCATCTTGGCGTTACCAAGGCAGTGTTGCCAGATGAGAAATGATCTCATTCCAACACGCATGCGTAGTGATTGAAAACTCAATTAAACAGCAGGGTTGCCAACGTGTTGAATACTTCAAGGTCGTTAAAATCTGCGCAATTATAATTTCATTAAAATTTAATTTAAAAAAAAATAAGCCAGAATAGTCACTTGTAAAAGGAAAAGAACAGAACCGCGTCAAATCTATGGAAATCTGAATTTAATTTATCAATCTGTGAACGCAGGTAGAATCCATACCTCCAATACCTCATTAGACAGTCCATGAAATGTTTTCTTAAGTTATTTTCCCAACAAAAACTTGTCCCCCATTAATGAAATATAAACATCTTCAAGTAAAATACATTTTAATAACCATTAGTGACAAAAGTTTTTTCATCGTAAATAAAAATTCTTTCAATTCTAACAAAATACACATAGCTGAAATAAACTGTACAGAATTGGGAGTTAGTATTTAGTGAGACAAAACGCAAAATAATGAAACCGTTGACTTTTGCATAATAGTTCACAAACTAAGCTGAAATTCATACCCTTCGATACAAATATAAGTAGCCGTAATCCTTCGGTGGCTGTTCGGAAAACGCAACTTTGTTGTCATTAAATATTACCCAACAACTGTCTTTTAAAATGTGGCACACGTAATGACCCACTAACGTTGACTTTCCCATGTGGCTTATAAATGCAACAAGCTGATACGCTGTAATAACGAAATAATATTGTAATGATTAGCTAGTTTTTACCTAAAAAAACCAACAACACCAAACAAGGGATTTCAAACTGAAAAAAAAAAGATCAAAACCAAATTCTGATCTACTTTTAAATAAAAAAAAATATATTAACAACTTTCAAAGCCCCATACCCAAAAATGTATTCTGATAACAGCAACTCGAATTTTCCTACACTCAATACAAATAAATGGCAGGGAATAGTACAGCCATATGTAATAATATAACTCTTAAGCATGCCTCTGTATAACATTTCAATAGAAAAAAATTAGACCTTGTTTTACATGGAACATACAATTAGTGGACCGCAAATGGAAAATTATAATATTTCTGTTGCTATGGAAAAGGTAACCATGGAAACAAAATCTCATGATCAGGAAGTATGAGTTAAACTATAAATTGCCAAAGTCAGAAACAAGTGAGAAATTATGAGCGTTTTACAAATCTGCTTCATTAACTTCTGTTTCTCATTTATTAAGTTGATGATGTAGTTGTAAGTAACATAATTTACGTCATATTCCGCATAAAGGGTTTCATTAAAGAAAGTACTTTTATGGCATGCTTATTAGTGGTTGTGTTACATATGGTACAACGTTACTTACTTTCTTTGCCATCTTTGTACAGGGACTGTGAAGATGCCCCAGCTGCATCAGTCTCCATAGGCACTGATTGATCGTCTTTAAGCTCATCTCCATGACTAAATATCCAATCAATGGCTCTCTCTACATTGTTGTCCTTTTGTAAAAATTCAAAATGATATTATAAAAAATATCATAAAATAATAAGAATAATATTTACAGTGTTTTTTAGAGCCCGAATAGCTTGTTCACTAGAGAAACCCATGGATGCAATGATTCCTACAGCTTCATCATTAGGAACAAAAGTGGAAAAGATATCACTTTTTGTTTCGTGACCAGGTACATTAAATGGATCTCCAAAATCTATTTAAAAAATTTGTTTAACTAGGTTCAGTATAATTTTTTGTTTTAATAAATTTTACCTGAATCAGTCATATGCTCCATTATCCAATTCATGGCAGTTTCAACGTCACCCGCACTTTTGGTGAAATACATAGCTCGTTTACAACCATCAATGGGAAAACCCATTTCAACTAGCTTAGCTAGCAAAGATTCATCAAATACCACTGAAAATAGTGGTTAAGTTTATGATCTGAAGGCTTCAACAAGTTCAATACTAATGACAAAAGTCCGTAATATTTATCCATAAAAATGCCTTTAAAAAATATATATATTTTTCTGAGAACTATTCAAAAATGAATTCCTCAATTATTTGTGGGGCTGAGGTACCAAAATGCCTGTCTTCTGCCAAGATACCACTCCTTGTTTAGCATCTGCTATAGCCCTAAGTTCATTAAGACTTTGACAAATAATAACTTCTAGTTATATACCATCTATCAATATTTCAGATGGTCCAAAACCGAGGACATAGATTTCAGTGGCAAACGGAAAATTGTAGTCTAATGACACCAGTGATGGCTGCGTTCCTCTCCTTTTAAACAAGATGGTGTGGTAATTATAAGACTGCTAATTTTCATTACAGTCGAGGTTTATAAAATTCAGTAATGGACAAGTTTCTTTCATTTTGAGCAGTTCTCATTTCAAGTGAAATTGAGCAATAAAATAGCATAATAAAAGACATCGAAATGAAAATAAGAGAAGTGCAATTATTGCTGCTAAAAATTAGTGACAGAGAAGGGCTAAAATTTCAAAACTACAAAAATGATTAAGAGGGGAAATAAAATTTAACCACTCAAAAAAAATGGTTTCTCAAAAACTACCAAGTGGCAGTTTAACAAAAATGCCCATCAAAGCTTTGACAGACCCCGTGGCGAGCAGAAAAGAGCAACAAAGCCCACTGTAGAAGTGCTGTTCAGTCTTTCTCTCAGTGAAAAGTGTCATACTTATGAGCAAATATTATAATGGTTATGATCATACTTGGTGGTTCAGTCGCCACTTTGGGTTCTGGAAGATTTTCTTCTCCAGGTTGGATTCCGAAGCCTCTCATAAATGACAGATCCAAAATTTCAGGTACATCAATGGCAACGTCTAATAAAATGAAGTAGTCAGTACATTATAAACAATATAATTTCTTCAAATTGTACCCAGTTTTTTAGGCACCCAATCATCACCAAGCGTAAACTTCTTGAATTGAACCATGAGGTAGTCGGGAAATGTTTTCAAATGATTTAATCTAAAAATAATGTACCAACTTTTAGTAATTCCTCAATATAGAATAAATATAACATTGAGAGGTTACTTTTCAGCGCTCGATTTTCTATTGAGGGCAGAACTGAAGAAATCATCAACAGTTTCTGGACCCACAAAAGCATCAAGGCAAGCGCTCATTGGAATTCGGGGGAGAACTTCATCTGCAGGATCACTATCATAAAAACAAACATGAAAACCCAATGATTTGTAATTTCATCTTTAAGTTACTCACTTTTTCTTACCAACAGATTCATTCAAAGCTTTCTGTTCATTGTAGGCATTTAATTCATCTAAAAATAAATTATTTAAACTTATAATACTAAGAAAATTGACTAAACCTTCAAATACCCGCATTGATAATTTTATCCATGGGGATGGGTAAAGCGAGCATATAATCTGTTCTGGATGTATATTTAACTTTCTTCGACTCAACACACTGAATGCGTTCTTCTACTTCAAATTTGAAACACTCTGCTGGGTTATTGTGATCTCTGTTATGCCTCTAATGTAAAATAAAAATTAATGATAAATAACTAAGTTTTGCTAAAAAAAAAAATTCCGCTTACCTCAAGCATGTTAATGAGATGAAGGAAAAATTCCTGAGCATCTTGCTGTCTTTTTGTAGAAAATTCAGCGTGACCTTTACCAATGAGATTTTTGAACATATTTGGTTTTATACCAGGTTGACTCTGAAAAAGATCTATTAATTTCTAAAATTTCCAACGCCGTGGCTAGTTAAGAGCACATTACAGACCTCATTAACATCTTTAGCCTTTTCAGTATCTGTAGGTGGTTTAGAATACCTTCCGGACAATAGACCACAAGCCAATTTTGCTCTGAGATGAATGAAAAGTTTAACACTTTATAATTTTTTTCTCTCACTTTCCAAAACTTACAACTGGACATTAAAATCATCGGCTGGATGGTTTTTAGCCATTCTAAAAATTTCCTCTGCTGAATTATAATACCTAAAAGCGATAAATGTAAATAATTATAGAAAAAAAGTCCAACAATCATATGAATCACCTTTTCTGAAAATCTGGTATCGTGAAAACAACTTGCATAACCGAATTCAAATAACACGAATTTCCTAAGTTACTAAGACCGGTGTAACCAGGACCATAAGCTGGACGTAAATTGCTATCGGCTTCTTGCAAAAGATTCCATTCTCCAATTCGTTGGTTGATATCTATTTCCAGTTCAACCATCGACTTTTCAGTTTTTTCCATTTGAGATATATTAATTCCAAAATGTCTTAAATGTTGAGGAAGAAGAGGATCTTCGACCATCGCGTCTTCGCTGTACGAATATACATCTACACAAAAGATCCGTAGAAAATTTTAGCATTGGTAAAGAAATCTGAATTAATGGCTTTAAAAGTCGCTTGATGACTTAGGCCTTGGCTATTAGCCTAGCTGATTATTATTATTAAATCTACGTTTTTTGAAAACAGAAGCTAGGAATGAGGGCTAATTACCAGCTCCAGATGGTGTAATGGTGCCTAATTTAACTACCAATGGATGGTTAGTTTGCTGAAAATGTTCCATAGCGTGGTTATTTCCGCCACTTCCATCGAAGAATTTCCGCCCACAACAAATAACTCCGTCAGTTAAATTCAGCCACAGGTTCTCAGTTAAATCACACTTATTGCATTTCCATCCTTGAGGAGGAATTTTAACACCATTATCTAGCTGCACCAAATCTTGGGCATGTCTAAAAAATTAGAAAGCATTAACAGAATGACATAAACGCTGGTCGAGTGTGAATTACTTAGAAACTTTTTTTTTCTCTCCTTCCCACATCCCATCTAAGGCCAAAGCTTCATCTACTTTACTGGCTGAATCAGCAGACAGAATAAGCGCAACACACTGTTGAACCTATTCAAATATTATCAATTAAAGTGAATTCCATCTTCCATGAATAATTGACTAACTTGATCAGGAAGGTCAACATTAGGCAAAGGAATTTCTGAAAAATGCGGTAACAAAATAATCGAATTTATATCTTCATATTCATATTTTTTGCCCTCATCAAGAGCAAAACCACCCTCTATTCCTATAGCTAATCTTGTTGGTTTCTGTTGATCAATGCTCTTGGGTTCTACTGGTATCTAAAAAATTAATTTCAAGATATGAGACTATCACTTGTAACTTATGCAAATGCGTAAAATTTTCTTAATTAAAAATATAACACACCTCTCTCTTTGTCCTTTTTAAATGAAGAAATATACTGCATCCTGTTTCGCGATGGTACATTTCAACATAATTACGACTAAACCCCAGGAAAGATTTCATGCAAATATACAGGCCGGTTTCAGATTCCTAAAGCAAAGTGATAAAAGCGATTTAAGATTAAATTCAGGTTTAATTAATCTAAAAAATAAAAAAATCGACTACAATTACTACTCACAGGAGTGTCAAAAGAAAAAACGCATTCATCTTTGAAAATTCGGTCCGATGGCGTTGGAAGTTGTATTTTTGATACATTAGATCGTAGAATTTCCATGATTATCCTTATTGAAAGACTTCTACAATTTTGATGCGCGTGATTTATTAATAATGTCAATAAATAAATCTAACTGTCACTTAACCCTTGGCTAAAAAAATCGCCGCGTCCGTCCGCATGTACAACAAAAGCGGCTTGGCTTCACTGGATGATAATGAGGAGCAGACGTCAATTCGAAAAATTTATTTTCACAAAACAAGATATCCAAGGCACAGCATGAAAGGCGCTTTGGCTGTCGTTCAGCAGCTGTCCGTGGGTTATTTTCAATAATAGCTCTTGCTATAAAATACCGCTTACATGTATAAAAAGTGTTATTTTTTGGAGCGCGCGCTTCCTAATATTTCCATGTAGAGGGTCTCGTGCGTTTTCGTGCGAGCTCAACAAAAACCAAAAATAGGCGCGCTCTCTAACTTTAACTGCACGATGAATCTAACGTAATCACGTGACCTCTCGTATTTTATATAAAGAGCTATTCATTCGGAGCGTACGATAATTTTAAATTTTAGCTGAAAACTGGTTAAATCTTTAACATTTAATATAATTAACTGAGTTTGAAAAAGTTGTAATTCTAACACAAATCACGATGTTAAACCCAGCTAATGATGTTTTTTTTTAGTGAAGATTTTTTTAGAAGGCCAAACTCGATGTAGTGAAATCATAGAAATCTCATAGGTAACTCACGGACTGTAAATTTTAGAGGACCGGTATTCCCGAGGTATTTTACGCCCCGTTCACCGATCAGGCTGACGGGAGTCGCTCAAGGTCATAAAAAAAACTAAAGCGCGTGTCTTTCGGTCGGCCAGATTTCCAGATAACATGCGGGGGGGGGGTCTATCTCTATGCGTGGTACAAATGACCTTGACGGACTCTCTCTCTCTCTAGTTCGAAGTGATTGATGCTCGGGGAAACCAAAATTCTACAGGGGAAGGCTACGCTTTACTCGTCCTCTAAAATTTACAGTCCATGGGTAACTAGAATGCTGGCGCCTACAGCCGAGCTTGACGCCAGTTCGCCTTGAACCTTCAGCCAATGAGAGGCCGTAGAGTGGTTCCGCCAAGGAGGATAATAATCCTCCTTGGATCCGCTACTATAGCGGGAGATAGGTGACGTCATTCTCTCTGGTGACATTAAATTCTTGGCAGAACCACTCTTTGAGCTCTGATTGGCTGAGATCTGGCTATCGTCTGCCACGGCGTTTGGCTCATTTGCCAGTTACACGGCAGCATTCTAGTTACCTATGAGATTTCTATGAGTGAAATCGATAATTTTCGTGCCTTAATATAATTTGTTTTTCACTATCTGGCAACACTGCTGTCGATCCATTTTTTTATCGAGTCGCGCATGGCACAAGAAGATAACGGTTTGTTTGTTTTTTTAATTAAAGTATTTCTTCTATCAGTGTTCCTGTTTACTTTTTATCCGATTATGGCTGGCTTTACTTTTTCTAACGCCCCGTCGTCTTTCATTCAATCTATTCGCGACCGAAAACTATCGCTACGCCCCCTTTGGTGCACCATTGAAATCAAAATAGGTAGCGGCTAAAGCAGACGCTATTAGTCTTTCCTCATCGTCATTCGTAAATTTGACTTTATAAATAATGATACTTGCATTTTATTATAATTTTTGCATCGTTTGCCTATATTTTGAGAAGTTTATTTAAGAAAAAAACGTTCTTATGACTTTTTAATTTATCTGTAGCAGACGCTAGATCATAGGCGATACCTCGGTGAAGCTAGCGCCGTTACGTCACCTAGACTGGTTTCGCTCGCAAATTAGTGTTCAAAATCAATCAATGTAATTAATTATGAAAATTTTAATGAAAAAATAAACCTTTAGGAAGATGAAATGAATAGTTTTATTAAGTCATAGAGAGAGACGGTACATAATACGCCTAAGCCAGTAGAGGCTTCTGTGGCGCCCTCTAAAAAAAACAGAAAGACATAACACATAATACATATAAGATAAAGAGCATGAAAAATTTAGTTAATTATTCTTGACCCAATCAATTAGCTTAACACGAAAAGAACCCTTTGATTGACTGTCGATGAGGTCTTGAGGTAAAGAGTTCCAGTCACTTAGGGCTCGAAAAGTGAAGTGGTTTTGTCGCACGGTGGAGTTCACACGTGGTATGAAAAGTTTCGCAGAGTGACCGTGCATGCCGCTGGTATTATTAAGGGCAAAAAACTTTGAGAAGTTAAGGGAAACGTGGCCCTTCAAAATTTCAAAAATAAAGACAAGATCATTAACCCTATGACGGTCAACTGGGTCAAGAAGATTAAGTGAAGAGTTCCGGTCACATGGTTGAAGATCTGTAAGACCTGGCATCAACTTAGTGAATCGGTTATGCGCTTTTGACAGGATGTCACGGTCACCAGCAAGTGAGGGAGACCAGATGACGGAGCCAAAGTCGATAGAGGGAAGAATTAGAGAATTGTAGATAACACGCATTAGGGTCTTCGAGCGGTAAAATAAATTCCGGCGGGTGAGTCCAGTTATAGAGTTGATACGACTAACGACGCTTTGGGTATGTTTGGAGAATTTTAGATTATCATCAAATAGAATCCCAAGATCGCGTAACACAGGCACATTAGGAATGGGTTCTCCCGCAATCGCATATGTATGACAAACATTGGATGTACCCAAGTGAAGGACGGCACTTTTCGATGCGTTAAAGTTCATACCATATTTTTCAACCCATTCAACGACACTATCCAAGTCCAATTACATGTTAGCCCTATTTTGACAAGAATCGACGTTATTGGCTAACTTGGTGTCATCTGCAAACAAGTGTGGAACGGAGTGCTTGGTATTCTTAGGTAGGGAGTTTATAGAGATAGAAAATAACAGTGGTCCAAGTATTGTGCCCTGAGGAACACCACTGAGTGTAGAACGTAGCGAAGAAGAGCAGCCCTTGAGGACTACATGGTGAAATCGACCTTCAATAAAATCACCTAACCAACGTAAGGCCATTTCATAAATCCCAGCTTCAGAGATAGACCGTAGCAGATGACTATGTGGAATAGTGTCGAACGCACGGCTCATATCTAGAGAAATAATGTTGCTGATAGAAGATTGGAATTACAGGAGTGACGAGATCTGAAACCGTGTTGGGCATCAGATAGAAAATTTGATTCCGTGAGAAAATCTTCAGTCTGGGCTTTAGATATGCGCTCACATACTCGAGAAATCTGGCTCGTTTTGGTAATGGGTCTATAGTTTTCCTTCTTAGTCCGTGAACCCTTTTTATGAATAAGAGTGATAGTGGCAATTTTCCAGTCTTGTGGTACTTTCCCCAAGGAAAAGCTAAGATTCAATAGCGTAGACAGAGGCCTACAGATAGAGTGGGCAGTGGCTTTTAAGAGAACAGGATGAAGGCCATCTGGACCAGCAGACTGTGAAGTGCTTAAATTTCGTAGTAAGCGAAAGACATCTTGAGGAGTGCTACTGAAGATATGCAGTGATTGATCAGGAACCGTTGGAGCAACAACGGTTGGAGCTGGAGGTACATTGGAGGACACATCAGCAAAATAGTCATTTAACGTTTCAGCAATTGTCGGAATATCAGTGGTCAAGGAGCCATCTGCGAGTGCCATTTCCGAAACAGTAAAATGTGAGGTTCTACACTTACGCACATGACCAGTGCCCCCGCCAGCAGTAGGCACAAGTAGGCACGTGCCTATGTTCAAAAATTTTAGGCCTATTTTAGGGGCCTCTAAAAGTTTAAAAAAATTGCATCTGGGGCCTCCAAATGTGATTTTTAAATTTTATTTATTTTTAAAAATTGGTCATCTAGCCCCCTAAAAAAGGAACTCCCATTCAATTCCAATTTCCAAGAGTCCTAAATGGCCCTAACAAAACGTTCCCTTTTGAACCACCTATACTCGAAATCAATATTACTTGAGTACACAACCAAAGGCAGCGAACTCTGTGGTTTCTGCTTTTGGTAGTGTACTCTGTTAACATTGATATAGAGTATATGACAAAAGACTGTCCTGGGACGGGGAAGTCCGTCATGCAAGGAAAGCAGCAAAAAAAACCACCTGTTCGCCTCAGTGATAACTTAGCTCCAGCCAACACAATAAACATAAGCTTAGTTTCTAGGAATTCTACAAAAGGGGGCATAAAGTGAGAAACTGGATTTCTTTAATACGACTTAAACCGTTGCAACGCTTAAACGAAGGGAAATCCCAGCGGAGCTGAAGTCGAAGCGTAAAGCATCGTACCAGCATGAATTTATTCATTTTACCCATGAATATAGAACCGCTATAGATATGTTTCTATCTCTGTCGGAAAGAGGCGGAACTATAAGCTCCGCCCCTCTTACACCTGACGGATATACCATTCAGCGGACGAATTTTCGTGAAAATTGGTTTTTCTCCCCAATGCTTTTCCTAGTTCCTACGGGACTTAGTTTTCCTAACTGTGTTGCAGTTCTGAGACTTTTTAATAATTTTAGTGTTTGTACTCAACTATGAATTTTTCATATGATTGTGAGTAAGTTTCCAGGTTTGATTTAAGACTACTTTCATAATTTTCCCTAAATTATTTCACTCGTAATCTACTTTTCAAATCGACGAAAATTTTAAGGCGAGGAAATGAATTCCCCGCCTTTGGGACCTGTATTTGTACTAGGCCTCGGTTTTAATGTTTGGAATTTAAAAACCATTGTGCAATAATTGAAAACGGCTGGTTCGTTACTCGTTTGCTACTATAGTGAGGTTTTAACATTGAAATGGAAGACAAAATGAGCTGATAATCAAAGTTTAATCTAATTTTCAACCTTTTCTTTGCTCTGCTTTAAAAAAAGCAGCTTCTTCATTCAAGCAATGAACAGCCCGGTTAATTCTGAATATAGTAAATATGTATTTTATTGCCAATTGGGTTACAAAGAAAAAATAGGAAATAAGATAAAGTTCTTCATCTGTGAAAGACAAATCATAAACAACATTTAATGCCCTAATATCCAATCCATTTCACAGTTAAAACCCCACTATAGGTGCAAACGAGTAACGAACCAGCCTTTTTCAATGATAGCGCAATGATTTTTAAATTCCAAACATAAAAACCGAGGCCTAGCACAAATACAGGTCCCAAAGGCGGGGAATTCATTTCCTCGCCTTAAAATTTTCGTCGATTTGAAAAGTAGATTACCAGTGAAATAATTAAGGGAAAATTATGAAAGTAGTCTTAAATCAAACCTGGAAACTTACTAACAATCATATGAAAAATTCATAGTTGAGTACAAACACTAAAATTATTAAAAAGTCTCCGAATTGCAACACAGTTCGGAAAACAAATTCCCGTAGTAAAAGCATTGCGGGAGACTCAGTTCGTGTCTCCGCCGTTCGACAAAGCACGGCCGTCTCGAGATCTGCTTCGCGCTCATAGCGGCCCAGGCGATCGTACGAAAATCGCGTACGGGAAATTAGTTCAAAAACTTCTCACATCGTTTTCTGGCGCTAGTTTAGCCCCCCCTTGAGAAAATTCGCAGCCATGTTATCGAATGGGAGGAACGGCGCGGAACTTTGGAATTTCAATTATTATCGCGTAATGTGTAATTTTTTGTAAAATATTTCTTTAGTAATATTTAAGTTAATTAATAATAAAAAGGTTAAACACCTCATGAGATTTTTTAACGCAAAGTAAAGTTTTGAAAAACGTTATTAAAATTTTGTCATTCTGGAGCCAGAAGTCACCGTCGACGTTTTCTGTATAAAAATGTAAACATAAACACGTGGTTCTCCTTACAGCTGTATTTTTGTTATGTAGTAACTTCCAGAGGCCTTTGTTTTGCCCTCTATGGTTTTGTATAAATGTTTAAAAATTTAATTTACTTAAAGTAGTAAAATAAATGAATTTTAAAAGAAAACAAATGTGACTTCTCTTGAAGAATATGTAAAAGTTTATTATTAAGGTATTGACTTGTTTTTTTAAGAGCCAAAATAAGTTTAATAATACATAATAGTTGTAATATGAGATGATGTATTATAATAATAATTTATACAGGACTAGTTGGAATATTGTTTAACATAGTATGATTATTTATTCAAATATTGACTAGTTGAAATATGTGTTAACGTGTAATAATTTATACAGAAACATGCGTTGACTAGGTGGAATATAAGTTAACATAATGATAATTTATGCTGGCATGCATTAATTAGCTAACTGTCACTTTAAAGATCACTGTGAATGAAAATAGTGATGGAAAATTGGAAGGTATTTAAATCTGATAAATATAATAAACCAAGGTGGATTTCAAACTGAATGATACACAACTAAACAATAGATAGGAAAAATTTATAAAACTAGAATTTACAACTTCAAGGCACAATTTGTAAAAATGTTTTTCTTCTAGGATTTATACTACATAACCAGCCAAATATGCGATACTTGCTAGCCGTAAGGTGTATCTCTGTGTATCTGTGGGTACTCATCCAATGCATTTAGTATGTCAGTTACTTCAGATGGTAACGTAACTTCATTGCCGTTAAAAATAGTTGAAAATTCATCGCGTCTAGTATCAATCATGGCTGATAGATCTGTGAAGCTGTCTTGGGGAACGTTAGATGTTTTAGGTTTTGTTAATGATATAGTGCCTCTCTTGGGGAACGTTAGATGTTTTAGGTTTTGTTAATGATATAGTGCCTCTCTTTAGGATAGATTCCAAACTGAATATAGTGGCTCTAGCATCAAGCATGTCATTCTCTCCAGCCATTTGCCTGAGAATACTGAAAAACATTTCAATAGCATCACTCGTTAAATTTCTTGTCAAGACAAACTGGAAACCAGATTTAAGGAGGTATGACAAGCAAGATATTGTAGACAATGAAGTTATTCTAATAGATTCATATGTTTCCTTTGTCAATATTTTCTTCTCGCAGGCGGTTTGAACTTTTTCTAGATATTGAGGAAAATCATTTTCTAGCCAAGCCAGTCTCTCGTCATTAACAGAGAAGAATGGACACTTGTTCTGATTTCTGGATCTGTATCCAAGACTCATAGTATCTACATTGTGAATGTCATACCACTTTTGAATAACTTTCATATAAGTGTGTTGAGGTTGTTTAATTAAATAAACATTCATGCCAGGAAGATGCTTTTATTATGAGATCTGTACAATTTGGGTATCATCTATTTATAACATGCAGCGCCCTCATATGGGTATTGCGCGAATGATTACTATAATATCCTAACAAAGTTATAGTTGGACCCGCTGTTTTAAACTTGTGTGCTTGTGGACGAATTCCTTGGTAGTTCATTAGGTATTCCAAAGCCACTATGACAGGAGTTTAAAATATATCTATTGCTTGCCTTACACTCATCTTTTCTAGATATGTTCTTAGTCCATAATTTGCATAAATTTTCGTCAACTGGAAACTGATGAAATGATACATTGATATTCTTCTAAAGTTTGAGAAATGTGAACTTAATTTAAAGAATAATAAAGCTATTTATTAAATAATATGAATAATATTGTGGTTATTTATTTAAAATTCTGATAAAATAAATGCGAATACTGGTTTGAAAACTTAAAAACTTGAAACCTGTGAAAATCAAAAGAATCTTTGGTTAGGCTTAGCAATTAACTAATAAAACGCAATATAAGCATATTACTTTAATTAAATAAATGTTTTAAATGAAAACTTATTAGATTAAGATCAAATCATAAGTTTTATATCCCAAACTTTCCAGAAGTTTTTGAAAAACAATGCAAAAATGATTAACTAGTTGAATTTACCGCCATAGAAAACTATTAAAAATCCCACTGATTTTTTACAATTAAGGGGGGGCTCGGACAGCGCTCCTAGTGTTAAAAAAAGGTATTCGCGGAAATACATAGGAGAGGAAATCTTTGCCTGGGCCGCTATGAGCGCGAAGCAGATCTCGAGACGGCCGTGGACAAAGCCACTTGATTTTTGAACCTCTACTCTTCTATGGAGATGTCCGTCATTTCCTCTAGCTTTTAATTGGCTAAACAATTTTACGTAGTAGCGGCATAGCTTCGTAAGCCCTGCCTTCTACCGGATCGGGATAGCACCAAGCAGATAAGGTACAGTTCTATATTCATGGGTAAAATGAATAAATTCATGGTACCAGTCACTACTTTGAATAGAGAGCGTCCTGGGGATTAGGGTTTTTTCTTTTTTACTCCTTGTCCCTTTTGCGAAATCACGTGATATCAGTGACCACTGATCGTAGAGAAAGGACCTAGACCTTCGGTGGTCGGACTTGTCCCAGATAACGCGCGTTTCTTCATTTCGTTTTCTGCTCCTGAACAAACAGGTAGTTCTCAATTTCGATTCTCTCCCAGTCAAATTTGTTCTAAGTCTCTTCCGAGACTAACTTTGCCAATACAGCCCTTTTAAAGGCTATTTAGCTGTTTTAAGCTAATTTTTAAACAGTCTTTTTCAAGGCTAATTAGCTATTCTAGCTAAATTATTCAAAAGGCCCTTTTCAAGGCTAATTAGCTATTCTAGCTAAATTATTCAAAAAACCTTTTTCAAGGCTAATTAGCTATTCTAGCTAAATTATTCAAAAAGCCTTTTTCAAGGCTAATTAGCTATTCTAGAAAAAATATTCAAACCGCTTTTTTCAGGGCTTTGGTATAGCTGGTATTATTAAAAAGTCTGTTTGAAGACTACATAGCTTTAACTAAGCTTTATTTTCTTAAACCTTTTTAAGGTTATTTCGCTATTAGTATATAATAGTAGCATTTTCAAATATGAGTACCAGAAAATTTTTATCTGGGTCCCAAAAATAAGAAAAATGGAAAAGGGAAGATAGTTTCGTTAGTAATCAGAAAGGTGCAATTGCACGTTTTTTGAAATCGTCGGCGCAAAGCCATAACTATAGTTCTGAGAAAAACCTAGTCAAAGAATTGGGAAAGGGTTTAGAATCCTTGGAGACTTATAACAGTCACTGTTTTAGTAATACTGCTGAAGTTCTTCCAAACGTCAGTACTGATATGGAAATGGAACTGACTCATGAAGGAGAAATTGCAGAAGTAATTGCAAACCCCAACTCTAACCATGCACAAAATACATCAAACAACGTGTCCAATTCAAAATAAATGGGTTTACACGCGTTGAATAACTTGGATATTAGTCTATATAAAGATTGCCTTCCAGTTCAGCCTAAACTAAATCCTTTTCCTAAAAGATTAATTGGCGGTAAAAATCGAGGTTTCAATTCTTCTTGGTATGGCAAATATCAAATGATTGAATATTCAGTTGCAAAGGATGCAGTGTATTGTTTTTGTTGCCGTCATTTTTTAGGCAGTAGAAACACTGCATTTCTAAAGGGATTTTCGAATTGGAAAAACATGGGGACACAATTCGAAGAACACTTCACTTCCAACAAATCTTCTCACCAACTAGCCTACAAAATGTACTTAGACTACATGGAATCCAAATCCCGTGGATCAATAGTTTGCCAGGTTAACGACCACCATAGACTAGACGTTATTAGAAACAGAGAGGTCCTATCTACACACGTGGAAGTGTTATTTTATGTGCCCAACAAGATTTAGCACTTCAGGGGAACACTTACACATCCGCCGACAATATTGGGAATAGGGGAAACTTTATTGCAATATTAGATATTTAAAAAAAAATGTCATGATTTAAAAGCAAGTTTAGTGAGAAAAATTATTGTTCAAGAGGTCAACTACTATAGGGTAGTTTGGGCGCTTGCCCAACGTGTTTAGCTCCGGGGGTCCGAATTAAAACGTAATAATTAGATTACTTTGAAATTTAAAATTGTCAAAATTATTTTAAGCACTAAACAAGAGGCTGTTTTACACATCAATATTAATTTAATAAGTTAAAACACAACAATAAAACAGTTCAGCTTGAAATAGCGCGAAACTAGACAATGGCCACTGTAGTCTTCCCCCTTAACAATGGGGGAGACAAGCCTAAATAAGTAGTTGATGAATTTGGGTAAAGAGGTAATCGTAGGGTGGAATTCTTCGATTAAAAGTAAAGTTGGTAATATTTATTTGTAAATAATATACTTAATAATAAAAAAAATATTAATTTAATAATGATAAAATTTTTATTAATTTAATAATAATAACATTTTTATTAATTTAATAATGATAAAATTTTTATTAATTTAATAATAATAACATTTTTATTAATTTAATAATGATAACATTTTTATTAATTTAATAATAATAAAATTTTTATTAATTTAATAATAATAAATTTTTTATTAATTTAATAATAATAAAAATTTTATTGATTTAATAATAATAAAATTTTTAAATAATTATATACAATTTGGCTAGTTAAAGAACAACAAAAATTACAAAGGATTTTTTTATGGGGGCCTCTTAAGCACGCAGTGCCTACTCGCGAAAAAATCCTGGCGGGGCTACTGTTGATCTTCCCTTTCTTAACTTTCCTTGGCAAATCTACTTTCTACTCTACACCCCCGGTATGTATTCAATTTACGGTACGGGGGTATATAAATCTAGATAACGAATGTCCCTATCTACTATCTAGCGAAACCACAGCCAAGGGAACGGGCTTGACAAAAACAGCGGGGAAAGAAGACCCTGTTGAGCTTGACTCTAGTCTGACTCTGTGAAGAGACATGAGAGGTGTAGCATAAATGGGAGGTCGCTTACCGCCGGTGAAATACCACTACTTTCATAGTTTCTTTACTTACTTAATTAACTATCATGGCGTTTTAGTGTTAAATCCATCATTTTATAAGCCTTTTTTGCGCGAGAAGATCGACTATTTGTTACCATGACGACGCATTCTTTTCGCGTCAAACCTCGAGCCAATGAATTTGAAATGTCGTGTTACGTCTTACGCTTGACGTAGTTAAGCACCGCTTTCGTATCACCGTCCCAATGGAACCTTAGACATTCCAAGTGTATACCTCTATAGTTTCCTGATACAAAATGGATTTGAGTTAAACGATATGCTTATTAAACTGAAGCTTATGGAGATTTTATAATGCTCTTCACGAAACTGGTATAGTTAAATGCTTAATAAAAATATAAAATAAGTTGTGGCACGTTTTACTCAACGGGTGCTGACGCTCGATTCGGATCTTGCGGGCTGCGGCGGCTAGCGAAGACGTAAGGTTTATGTTACGTTTACTATCAAAATTAATTTATGAGATATAAAACTGACAGACGAAAATTCAATATAAAAATTTAATAAATGTTTAGTGGCTTACGTTTTATAATACAATTCAATACAACAATATCAATACCTAAATGTTTTTTTTTAAATCTTACATATGTAAGATGATACAAATAAACAAATTATACTAATGAAATAAAAAATAATACTTCGTGCATTTATTGCACATGTAGGAACTAGCATTATTACGCAAATAAAATATTATAAGAATATATGTGTGTAATGAGAGTATGATAGAACTCAAAATATTGAGAAAATGCAATAACAATTGACAAATTATATTAATAAAATTAAAAAATAATACATTTGATGCATTTCACATATAGGAACTTACTTTTACATTACATATAATAATAACTTATGTATGATAAAACACATGGCAATAACTAACGAACAAATAACCTAATGAAATTAAAAATAGTATACTTATCACGGAAAAAATTTACACATTGTAAACAATGGTTGAATATTATCACAAATTTATCACGACTAGTTTGACATGATAAGTTCATTTGTATAGTTAGAATATTTTAGGCTAATAAATAATTTTAATTGACTATTTTAGTCATTTTTTTTATCTTTTCCGCTTACCATCACTTGCTTCATTGTTCGTAATTTTAATTGAATTGAGGTATTTAATGCGTATAAAAATTCTAAGCTTAACAAAAGTTTTAACTATATTTAACGGGTATTTATCTTCAACTTCAAATATTTTGGCACTTATATTTTTAACTATATTTTCTTCATTCGACAATGACATGTTAGGTAATATGTTTTTAAAAATATCCTCATACACTTTAGTTTTTTCCAAAAATGAACTAGATGGAACGACTAGACCACCGAATGATAAAAAATTTGTCCAAGAGGGAATGTAATAATTATGATCTACCTTATTTTTGTCAATTAATTCTAATTCTGGATAGGTTTTGTAGTTTTTTTTAGCTACCCACCCACTGAAATACTCTATACCATTTTCTTCAAATTTTTTTAAATCATTATCTCCCTGACAAACATCAACAGTGGAGTTCATTTTATTAGTATTTACCGAACACGTTTGTAGAGGGGTATTAATAGGCAAATGGTCATTGACTAGTATTTCGTTTGATGTAAAAATAGGGACATCAATTTCTATTTCAGCAGTTTTTAAGATGCTATTCATAAGGTATTCATCATTATTTTTATCTGACAAAATTAAAACATTAGATGCTAAATACTCTCCATGGCTTTGATCGATTGTATTGCTACTGCAATTAAAAACGCCTGGGTTTTTTCCTAAAATGATAATTCGTATTCTGTACAATGCGTTAAGGGGTGTAGGGTGTTCATCTAGACCACCTCTTGTGCGCACTTGAGAAAAAAAGTTCTCCAAACAATCCTGATTTAATTTATGGGTTAAAATGTGTCTAATATTATAATTATATTTTAACTCGAAAAATAAGTCTTTAAGTGATTTGCAAGAAATAATAATTCCCTTTTGAAAAATTTGAAGAAAGGATTTAGTTTTGCCTTTTTTGTCAATACATTGCATGTTATTAATTAATGATATCATAACATCTAAAACCTTTAATTGTTCTTTTAAGTGTACCCCGAAGCCGCTTTTATAAGGATTTGAATGGTTTTCTACGTTAGAATTAAACACATCGAACCAATTATTTACTTTCTCTATAAAATAGGCTAGTTCCGTAGTTTCATCAGGATCAGATTCTAAGTTATCTTTATTTTCAGTTTTAGCCATGTATAAAAGAGCTTTAGACACTGTATTTGAAATAAGTTCTACCGCTAAAGCTACATTTTGTCTGACAGGTCCTTCGCAATCTAAATGACACTTCCTTAATTTAGGGCACATTTTAATATCACTCTTATGCGCATTTAATAACTTTTCTAGAGGCTTTTAGTTAATTTCTACATTTCCACCATCTAAGAAAACCCACCATCAAAGAGCCCATTTCTTATTAGTTTTAACGCATGGGGAACATCTGCTAAACAATATACATTTTTGTGAGTATTACTCGGGTGATTAAAAAATGTACGATTAATTTTCACCCCCAACTCATTCCAGAGACCCATGTTTCCCCCTCCCATATCACAAACAATAGCTACTACTAAATAACCAGAATCATATAATTTAGAAATAATGTCAAACAAGATTTTTTTGTCATTTTCTGATCAAAATCTATATAAATGGGCTGTTTCCAATTCGCGAATAAACCTCTAACCATTGCTACTTGCATTTGACTATTCTTCCCAATTACTTGATCTGATTTCACATCGTATTCATACTGACTTTTGATTTTCATTTCGTCAAATGTTAAAACTGAGAGTTTATCTAATTCCGACATATTAATTCCAGTGCTTTTCATAATTTTTAAAATATCATCTAAAACACCTTTTCCTAGTTTTATTTTCAAGGCGTATCCTCTTAAAGTTGAGAGTCCTGGCAAGGGAATTCTAAGCTCATTTTTAACAAATAAATATGCCCGTTTACTAAAGTATCGCAGCGTAAATGCTTTGGTTAAGTCTTCTGTTGACCAGACAACCATTTTGTTACCCATTAATCGATTAACCTGACTAGCTGTAAAGACTGTACTGTTAACGTTGTTTTCGTAGGCATTTAGGAAACGTTTACGTAAAGTTAAAATAGTTTAATAGTTGTGAAAAAGTAATCATACAGTACATTCGATTAGACTTTGTCATCGTGCCTCTCAACGCATCGTTCTCGTCCAAAAAAGTAAGTCACTCCCTAACAGGTCTGCCACTTCGGCCTTTCCCATATTCGAATCCAAAAAAGGGAGTCCCTGCGTAGCTGGGGCCATCTAGGCAAAAATATGTAAATGTATATCGAGAGATAAAAAGGGGGCTTATGTTACTGCCTGTATGTCTGGCGTTAACATTCGGCTATCCTGCATACTTTAGGCTCCTGACTAAATAGTGTATTAAAAACGTGCGGCCTAGCAAAAACACGATACCGATACAAAATAAGTATTATGACAAACATTTACATGATACGTGGTAAAATAATACTAATTGCGGTTTTAGGAACCTTATAAACCTTACAAATATCGCAGTTTCTTTGAACTTAATTATAATCTCCGTTCTTTTGACTTTCACGAGAGTTCATAATCTTTTAGGTGTTTTGGCTTCTGCCGTCGTCGCGAACTGGTACGTTTCTGATTGTCGGTGGGTTCGTCAGTTTCAGTGAGCGTCTCTTCTGGATCAGTCGTCCTAGGAGTTGGGCGGTGACGCAGAACTGCTGGTGCTCGGCTGGGGTCTCGGAGTTCGTGACTGGTTTCGGTACTTCCGTCGTCGTCAGATGATGAATCTAAGTTGTCGTGTCCATCGAATAGGAACCATCGTTTGAGTTTATCAGCTGGTGCGGTGTTACGATAAAAGCGCTGACTTCGTTGTATCTCTGGAAGATCCTCGATAACAAATCTATCGTGAGGAAGTGTTTGAGAGATGACGTAGGGTCCCTTGTACTTCGCATTGGTTTTGTGGGGTTGACCCGTTGCTGTTGGGTCTCTTTCAACCACTACCATATCTCCAACCTTGTACGTGGGAGCTTTGGCTCTTTTGGCGTTATACCGCATTCGTTGTCTTTCTTGGTCGATTTTGATGTTGTCTAGAGCCTGTACCCTCTTCTTTTGTAGGTTTTCGTCATTTTGTTGATCTAGTGCGTCGATCAGTTCATTTCCTTTTGGGTGTCGTGAACGGAAGTTGAAGAGTAGAGAGAACGGTGTACTTTTCGTGGCTCTGTGCAGAGTATTATTGACGCCCCATTGGACTTGGGTTAGGTGGGCGTCCCAGTCTTTTTCGTCTGCGCGAACGCATAGGCTCGCTATAGCTGGCGTTATTGTCCTATTATAACGTTCGACTTGGCCATTACCCCGTGGGGTGGCCGTGGCGTTTTTGACATGAATTATGTTGGCTTCTTTGCAGAAATTTTCGAAAGTCCGACTTGTATAACAAGTACCTTGATCCGTTATGATCCGCCTAGGAGGGCCGAATATTCCAATAAATTCTTCGAGTATTCTTCGTGTAGGTCCTGCCCCTGTGTTCCGTACTGGTCGAATAATGGTAAACTTCGTAAAGGCGTCCACTATGACTATTAAGTAGGCGTTCCCTTTAGTACTTGTGACGAATGGACCTAAGTGATCAGCGTGTACCGTGTCCATTGGTGTTCCAATCTTGTCGATTGGGTGAAGAAGTCCTGGTTTCTTTCCTCCTGGCGTTTTGTGGAATAAACATGGCAGGCAGGAGGAAATATACCTTCGGACGTATCGTTTCATCCGTGGAAACCAAAATCGTTCTTGGATTTTTGCGTAAGTCTTATCCACCGCAAAGTGGCCTATCTCGTCATGATTCTTCTTCACGATTTGCCAACGTGCCTTATCTGGTACAACCCATCGGAGCGTGTCATCGGTGGGGTCTTCCTGATTTGCGTGCCGGAACAGTCGTCCATCCTTTAACTTGAAATCTTTCTGGACTTGGATATCGTGTTTGGTTAATTTTTCTGTCTTCTTTAATTGCTCGATAATGTCCGTGATTTTCGGGTCCTGTTTCTGAGCGGTTACAAGCCAGTCTTCGATCGTAATTGACATGTGACAAATCTGGAGTCCGCTGGCTATTTCGACCTCTTCTGGTTCGCCGTATGGGGCGCGGCTAAGAGCGTCGACGTGAGTCATTGTCGAACCTGGGCGGTGAATTATGGTGTAGTGGAAGTCTTCGAGCTTCAGGCACCATCTCCCAATTCGTGGAACGATATTCTTTTTCGCGAACGTGTTTCTGACAGCGTTACAATCAGTCATGATTGTGAAATGTCTTCCTAAAAGGTACACTCGAAACTTGTCGACTGACCAGCAGATGGCTAGAGTCTCTAATTCGTACGAGTGGTAACGAGCTTCATCCGCAGTTGTACCTCGGCTTGCGTAGTAGACTGGATGCATTCTTTCATCCGGTCCCTTTTGCATGAGGACTGCGCCCAGTCCTATTTGACTTGCATCAGTGTGCAGTTCCGTTTCCGCTTTAGGATCGTACAGTGCTAAGATTGGTCGTTCTGTCAATCGTGCTTTTAACGTGTCAAACGCCTTCTCTTGCTCGGGCTTCCATACCCATGTGGCGTCCTTCTTCAGTAACTGGTTTAGTGATCCAGCTATTCGGGCGAAGTTCTGTATGAATTTCCGGAAGTATCCGGCCAATCCCAAGAATCGCCTTACTTCGTGAACGTTTCTTGGCGTTGGAAAATTCTGTACGCATTCTATTTTAGCCAGTCCTGGTTTAACCCCTTCGCTACTAACTTCCAAGGTAGTTGATTTTGTCCATCAAGAAGTAACATTTCTTTCGGTTAAGGGTCAGTTTTGCCCTCCGTAAAACGTCGAAAACTTGTCGCAAGTGGCTTAGGCTTTCTGCCACTGTGGTTGCTGGCACCAGGACGTCGTCCATGTATGCCATGGCGATGGTATAACGTAGATTTCCCAGAATCGAGTTAATCATTCGTTGGAATACCGCAGGTCCGTTGGTGACGCCGAAAGGCATTACTTCGAATTGATAATGGCCGTCTGGGGTCACGAATGCAGTTTTCTCTTTTGATGACGCTTCTAGCGGGATCTGATAATAGCCTGAGGCTAAGTCCAAACTTGAGAAAAAGTTGCTTCCTTGGAGGCGTTCCATCTGGTCTTCAATTCGTGGAAGCGGGTAGGCGTCGCGTTTAGTAATCCTGTTCAAGGCTCGGTAGTCGATGCATAGACGTTCATCTCCATTTTTCTTTTTCACAATTAGGATTGGGCTCGCATACGGAGATTCAGATTCAATAATGATACCCAGTTGGAGTAGCTCTTTCATCTGCTCCGCTACTTTTTCTCTTTCTGAATGAGAGAGACGGTACGGTCGGAAAGTGACGGGTTTCGGGCTGTTCAACTCAATCGTCATCATAGCTCGGTCTGTCCGTCCCAAATTTTCCATCCCGTCGGAGAAGACGTCTCGAAATTCGTTAACGAGGTCTAATAACTGCTTCTTCTCGTCGTTCGTTACGCTTGGTCCAACGTTTAACTCGTCCTCCGTGATTGGCATTAAGGATCTTTTCTCAATCTGCATTACGCCCGATTTTAAGTTTTCTTCCGCTGCAACGCAGACTTCGGCTTGGGCAATCTTTTGTCCTCTTCGAAAAGTTAATTTCTTATTCGAAAGGTTCATGATAGGAATTGCGGATTGTCCTTCTTCGTTTATTCGTGTGATGCTTCTTGGAATGCAGTGCTCGTAACCCGGCCTCTGACGTTGTTGCATTTCGACGAACAAATCAGATTCTGGCGTTCCAGGTGTTTCCTGTCCTCCTACGTGAACATCGATGAATCCTACATACCATGGAGGTATGACCGTGGCTTCTTTAACCCAAAGCTTCAATCGGGGTTTCGGTAAGTCTGGTATTTGAAAGTTTTTTAAACAGTCATCTTCATCTTCAGACGTTTTCTTTTCTTCAAATATTCGAATTGTATTCTTACGTCGAACGATTACTACGTGCGGTTGTTCGGAGAACGGTTGGCCCACCAGCAATGGAATGTGTTGAGCCTCGTCTGGAACTACATGAGCTTCCACTTCTGCCTTCGCTTGGTCGATTTCTAGGGTGGCTGTGAAAACACCTAGAATCTTAGTTACTCCGGCTCCATAACCTTCAATCACCGCTCCGTCCTCTGGTGGTTGGTATTTGATGCCCAGTCTGATAGCTTCGCTGGCTCGTATGGCAACACACTTGCTACCAAGATCTAGATAGGATCTTATTTCGTGGCCATTTAGTAAGGCGTCTTGAAAATACTTTTCGTTAGTTTCGTTGCCTGTTTTGTTGTCTACGTGAGCGATTGTGTTCGTATTGGTATGGCCACAGTCCTTCGTCTCGTGTCCAGTCTTGCTACATTTCGTGCAGCGGGGCTTGCGCTGGGGTTTCGGGCAGTCCTTGGATAAATGTCCATATTCCGAGCAATTGAAACACAAGGACTCACCCTTCTCGTTGACTCGTGGCTTTCTAACAAATTTCGTATGACATTGATCTTTCCCCTTCGTGCTGTCGTTTGGTAGCTGGAAGTTGCGTTGCCTGAAATCCCTCTTTCCCTTGTCCGATGTTTCAGATTTATTCCTGTCCCTACCTTCTCGCACGAGCGTTAGTCTTTCTTCCATAGTCTTGATGCACTTCAGCAGTTCTTGGGGCGTTCGATAATCTCTGTTGCTTAAGGAAGTGATCAAACGTTCATCGTTTAAGCCAGTGATGATATAGTCTATCATATCAGCTTCTTGTAATCCGCTAAGTCGGGCCTTAGCTACTTTATCATGATAGTAGGCTTCAATAGTTTCGTTTGGCTGCTTAAGCCTACGTTCCATTTCTCTGTGGAGGCTTTGTTTACCTCTAACAACTGGAAACCATTCCCTCAGAAGACATGTCCATTCTGCCCAGGTATGATTGACAGTCGCTAACCCTTCGTACCATACCTTGGCTGTTCCTTGTAGTTTCGGTATTGCGTGGTTTATTTTCATGGTATCAGTCCAGTTGTATGCGGCACCCGTGTCGTCGACTTTCTTTATCCACGAGTCGACAGTTTGATGAGGGGATTTAACTGGATCAAAGTCGGGGATCAGTTTGCTTCCGTCATTGTAATGGTGGTGTTGTACCGCATGTCCAGCTGGTTCTCGTTGAGGATTGTCTCTTTGGAACGCTTCCAATTGTCGTTGCTGAGCCGCAAGAAGTTGGTTTTGTTGTTCTAGATGCGCTGCAGCCATTGCCGAAATAGATTGCTGTACCGCAGCATCTACCGCTCTTTGTAGTGATGCAGAGAAATCGTTTATGGATATGAAACCCATAGGTGCAACCTCTTCATCCGCTTCGTTACTGGTTCGTGGCATGTTGTCGTTTTGCTGTTCCCAGTTTCCGTTATTTTCCATAAGATCTTCAGGTTGGTCTTCGTGTGTGAAGTCTTCTGGCGTGTTATTCGTAGCGTTGCCGTTGGTTGCTTTGTTTAAGGAAACGTTAGACTCAAAATCAGCTTGCCTGGAACGTTGGGGCTTGATTGTCTTTCCTCTTTCGTTTGCTTCCTGGTTGGCTATAGACTCAGGGCTTTCACCTTTTAGTCTTCTGCTTCTTCGTATTGGTTCGTTTATTCGTTGGTGTTTCTTATTCCCCTGCGTAGTGCTAATCATAGACGTTTAATTGCAAGGCGTTGGGAATATTTCATGCGTTATCATCCGAAAGTTCATGGGGACGACTTTGTTCGTTTTTCGGCAACGTGGGTCGTGGGTAGCGTAGCGTTAGGCTTAACGTTTCAAGCCCAATGATCGCTATTTTCGAAATTTTTGGCGTTGATTTTGGGTCTTATCCCACTTCTGAATTGTTAACGTTGTTTTCGTAGGCATTTAGGAAACGTTTACGTAAAGTTAAAATAGTTTAATAGTTGTGAAAAAGTAATCATACAGTACATTCGATTAGACTTTGTCATCGTGCCTCTCAACGCATCGTTCTCGTCCAAAAAAGTAAGTCACTCCCTAACAGGGCTGCCACTTCGGCCTTTCCCATATTCGAATCCAAAAAAGGGAGTCCCTGCGTAGCTGGGGCCATCTAGGCAAAAATATGTAAATGTATATCGAGAGATAAAAAGGGGGCTTATGTTACTGCCTGTATGTCTGGCGTTAACAGTACTTAGTATATCAGAACATTTACGGTTTAACAGCTCTTTTTTATCTTTCTGGGTTTTAAGGCGCTTAAGATCTTTCTTTAATTGTTTGTGAGAAATGTCGTGGGCAATTTTTTCCATTTTTAAAGAGTTATTTTTTTAATTTGCTTCATATATTTGCATACCTTGTTTGCCAAATGTTAATTAACTTCTTTTGCTTTTCTAACGAATCACAACTGCAGCAACTCTGTTTCTTTATAATGCTTTCAGTACGTTCAACAGCCTCAGGAATTATGTCATTCGAAACAGTCGGCTCCGAATCAGTATTAGAAGAAACTACATCAGAGTTTATCACAACTGTAGCAACTTTTTTTTTTTCTCTTTTTCTGGCTCGCTCTTGCCTATCATTTCCTAAAACACTGCAGGCTGAAGACGTTACTCTTAGGTTTTGAGTGGGAATTGCACATTTTTTTAATTGCTTCGCATTTTTTTTTGGAATATAATTCAGCAATTCTGCTTTAAGGTTGCGCTCGTAATCCTCTTGAAGAAAATGATTT
The DNA here is from genome assembly GCF_980474605.1 of Leiobunum rupestre. NCBI lineage: Eukaryota > Metazoa > Arthropoda > Arachnida > Opiliones > Sclerosomatidae > Leiobunum > Leiobunum rupestre. Next base: position 39,745,849 of record NC_143393.1, on the reverse strand, counting down.
GAGCGAATAACGCTTGTAGACGGGTTAAATTTATCCTTCCTTCTACATTTGTTGATCCAAATACTTCTACGGTCTAAATTTAAAATTGGTTAAAAGTTGGTCATGTGTAAATTGAAAGTCACATTTATCCCCCCCCCCCGCCATAAGAGTAAATGTCGTCCAAAATTTGGGGTTAGAAAAATGAGTTCGTGTGTTTCGAGAAATAATAGTTTATTCAGGTACGTAACCTCACCACTTCATTTGAAATAACATTATATTTATTACTTGACTATGACTAGCTTTTCCTTAAAAAGTTTGACTAGATTTGTTTTAAAAGTTAAGTAATTTTTACAATTGTAGTTTACGGGGTTTTTCCATTTTAAATTTATCGACAAACAATTCTAAATCTAACTCTCTAGTCAAATCTTTCTCTCATGTGACATACCTCGTCGGTGAGGAACAAATATTCGACTAAGGCAAGAAAAAGTGGCCTCGCACGTAGCTGTCGAAGCTCCGAATGTTACCGCGACTGCGAAAACCTTATATACGTTGGGGAAAATGTTTTTATATGGATAAAGTGTGATTAGAGCATTTTGAATACTGTTTTCCTTTTCCAAATTGGTTTTCTGTTCTAAAAATATTGATTTCTTCAATACCGCTGATTCTGTTTTAAATACAGTCGCGTCTACTTCTGAATGCTTAATAAGCGGGTCTAGTTGAATAGTATCCAAAAATGATTCCGAACATGGAAACAGTGCGTCAAACGCCGTTAAATATTCGATATTTCGACTAGAAAACCGCTCTGACGCTTCCAAAATAGCAAAGTCGTAAACTTCGTTGGAAATACGTTTAATTGAGATTTTTAAGGGCAATTCGTCTAAATTAGAGATTGATGAACTCTCTACGACGTAATCGTTTAGCGCGCGATTAGAGGCTCTTTTACGTTTTGGAATCGATCTTGTTGTCATTTCATTGATATTAAGATCTTTACAGTTTTCTATTGCAACTTCATATTGCTTTTCGAAAACTGAATCGTTGTTTCTGTTTTCTTCCATGATTTTCAGGGGAAAAATGTTCCGAACATATTCTAGCATATTTTGGATTGATACTCTTTTTAGCATAACTTCCCTCACATCTTGCTAACCAGAGAGCTCTTATATTTCCATTTGAAGGGAATCTATGTGATGATACTTGCGAATTTGATGTGAAATAATTTTTACAGTCAATTACAGCGCATTTATGTGGAGCCATAGCTATAAAAAAATAATAAATAATTAGCTAAATAATTGAAAACATGGATTGTAGAGCTTTACAGTACCTTGACTCATGCTTGACTACCCTCATTTAAAATTTCAACAAGTTTAAAAACTTTTGAAAAATGTTTTTAGCCCGCTCTTAATCAACCAAGGCCTAGAAAGTGAGATGCAGCCTGCCCGGGCTGCCCCTGCAGCGGCGCAGCCAGCAGAAATAATTTCAAGAAAAAGCCTACATGCATATTAAATAAAAAAGAGGATAACGACGTGCTTTTCAACATAATTATTGTATATTAAAAGCTTACATAGAAATTAATTCCATCTGTAAAAAGCCCCTCGTCCCTCAGCCAATTTAGCTAACCGAGACTGTTAGACGCGGGTGACGCGGCGTCTTGTTTCGTTTTCTTTCTCCATCATCGCCACTGTCTTCCCCCCCTTCTAACCCAGCTGCTTGAAGTTTCCTTTTCCGACACTCTGACAAGAGCCAACCTCTATAGTGCATTTCTCTACAAACCTTGACCTTAACCCAGTCCCAGATAAGCTACTGGGTTAAGCCTTGTTTTTTTTATGATTATGCTTATATTATTCTACGAATCGGAATATTAGATTTTTTAAACTTGCCAATTTTTAAAGCAACACTCGGCTCTATCGGATACCCCTTAAAGCTTTACTGCATTACACCAAAAAAATGTCATAGTAAAACAAGGAACGGTTACTGTTTACTAAATTACTTAATTATAATATAATAAATAAAACAATCACCGTTGACATGGCTCATGTCAGCTTTACTTACCGAGAAAGTGAGAAATGTAAAATTTCAATTTGAAACCAAAAGAAAACTTTGTCTTTAACTCTTTATGAAGCAGAGCCTATTATGAAAAATGGGCTGGATCCATTGAGTTGGGAATATTAATCTAGAGATCCAATCAAATCTGCTCCCCGCAAAACAAGTTTTTGAAAAATACGAATGTGCCGTCTGCTCTAAAATGACGGCAAACGATATCATATGACCCGTGGCGCCATCCATTATTTTGAAGAAAAAAAATCTTTTTACCATTGAGAGATAGACGGCGCCACGGGTAGAATGATAACGTTTTCTCGTCATTTGGGACGCCGATGGGAGCAGACGACAGTATTCTTATTTTTAAAAACCTGTTTCGCGAAATACTGAAATCCGACGTTTTGATTGGACCTCTAGATTAATATTCCCAACTCAATGGCTGGATCAGGCAGAAAACGGTCCCCTAAAGGTCTAAGCCAGTAAGCCTTGAAGACACAAATCCAAAATAAAGCTTTACTTTTTATGAAGCAGACAACTCTCATCTTATAAAATTGGCTAGAAATAAGCAAACGAAAACGGTCTAAGCCCACGACAACCCATTGTACATAGAAAATCGTCATTATTCATTAATGATAACTAAAATAGAGAAGGGGCAAAGAATAATTTTGAGGGGGCGATGGATACTTTTGAGGGGGCAGCGGGGGGCAAATCGAAATTTCATTTGAGGGGGCAGGATTTATTTTTGAGGGGGCAACGCCCCGTGGTGCCCCCCGTGGCTACGGGCCTGGGCTAACCACTCTTAGAAAGTCTGTACACCGGATTACGCTTAGATTAGCACTGCCAAAGGCAGGGACTTCAAAGATTACGCGTTATCCCCAGTGGTGTAGTCCTAAAATAAAAAGAACCTGGGCGCTACCTGGGTACGGCCAACTTCGAATTCGCGCGTAACCGAAATTGGCTGTACTGGCTGCTATAAATGTAGGTCCAACTTCAATTTTTAGCGTGATCGAAGTTGGCCGTACCTAGGTAACGATTTGAAATTGTTATGGTATTTTTCTGCGGGCAAAATTTATCATAAATTCACACACCCTTTATTCGAGAAAAATGATTTACGAAATAGAAGCAAGGCGCGCCCTGGCAAGTGGAAAAAAAGAGGCAGGGCGCGCTATGGAAAAATGGAAAAACCAAGGCGGGGCGGGGCCCTGCCTTTGAAAAAAGCACCGGGGCGACGCCCTGCCCCGCCCTGACCCGACTACACCACTGGTTATCCCATTAGTACAGTCAAAGGTACGGCTCTGTACACCGATTACGCGTAGTGATCAGCCCCTCGATAGAAACCGTAGCGACCCGACGAGCCGCGAGCGAATGGGCGCCAAAATAATCCCGCTCGCTTCGTGACTTTTCTCTTCTGGTCCGACGCTGACGTCACTAAAAACTCTCTTTCCTCCGCGAATTTTCTGTCTCAAAAAACGCTAGCGCTGGCACATCTATTATAGCGTATCTTTATTCACCTTGCGTTTTACTGTGCCACCGCTGAGGTATCTACAATAATTTCCTGACTATCAATGCCGCATTACCCATAAGGCTGACTAGGCTGAAGCCTAGTAACCCACCAAGAGCAGGGGCCAATGCAGGGGAATGGGATAATGAGGGGTTGAGGGGCCCAAAGAAGTTCGAAGCCTATGGGCCCTGCCATGGATTAATACGGCACTGCTGACCGAATTAATACCATATAATATGTAGTTACTTGAAAATCACTCTTTGTTCACAATCGTATGTAAATGAAAATACATTCTATCATAATTGTATAATATTGTTACAAAGTGTGACACTTCCTTTTCTTCACATACAAAAGTTTTACTGAGAGCTTCTTCTTCTTTATTATACGCACCAAAGCTGCCACTGGCTGCTTTAGGGCTCTGGGATTGGTAAACTTTTATCCATAAATAAAATTTTCCAGTTTATCCGATAAATTATTATTTGAATAAAGCTGTTCTTCGTATTATTCGATTAATTTTATCCGAATAAATTAACCACTTCATATATTGATTAATTTTATCACCGTTTATTTATCGTTTAATACTTTTGTTTATCTAAGGAATTCTTTACTCGTAATTAAAAGTTATTTATGTCAATCTTTTTTTACAGTTAATTTTTCAACCAAATGAAAACTAATGTGTAAACTTATTTTATTTAGTAAATGAAATTAACTGTTTTATGATTTTCGTCAAGTACTTTATTTAGATAATAAAGCTATTTTTCGATAAAGAGAATTAAATTAGTTATTGTCGGAAAAAAGGACTTTTGAACTTTTGTTTCTTATATCCTTTCGAAAATCCGAAATTCGAAAAATTTAACTACATTTGTCAAACGCTAGAATTATTTAGTTTTCGGCAGTTAACTGCTCGTTACGATGGCGGAAGCTTCGGTACAAGATGTAGATAAAGCTACCGAGGAAATGGGCCGCAACCTGGTTTCTTCAACCGATACAAATACCACCTGGTTTCTTCAACCAGTATAAGTACCACCTGGTTTCTTCAACCAGTATAAGTACCACCTGGTTTCTTCAACCGGTACAAGTCCCACCTGGTTTCTTCAACCAGTATAAGTACCATTTGGTTTCTTCAACCGGTACAAGTACCTGCTGGTTTCTTCAACCGGTACAAGTACCACCTGGTTTCTTCAACCGGTACAAGTACCACCTGGTTTCTTCAACCGGTACAAGTCCCACCTGGTTTCTTCAACCGGTACAAGTACCACCTGGTTTCTTCAACCGGTACAAATACCACCTGGTTTCTTCAACCGGTACAAGTACCACCTGGTTTCTTCAACCGGTACAAGTACCACCTGGTTTCTTCAACCGGTACAAGTACCACCTGGTTTCTTCAACCGGTACAAGTACCATTTGGTTTCTTCAACCGGTACAAGTACCACCTGGTTTCTTCAACCGGTACAAGTACCACCTGGTTTCTTCAACCGGTACAAGTCCCACCTGGTTTCTTCAACCGGTACAAGTTCCACCTGGTTTCTTCAACCGGTACAAGTTCCACCTGGTTTCTTCAACCGGTACAAGTACCACCTGGTTTCTTCAACCGGTACAAGTACCACCTGGTTTCTTCAACCAGTATAAGTACCACCTGGTTTCTTCAACCAGTACAAGTCTCACCTGGTTTCTTCAACCAGTATAAGTACCACCTGGTTTATTCAACCGGTACAAGTCCCACCTGGTTTCTTCAACCGGTACAAGTACCACCTGGTTTCTTCAACCGGTACAAGTACCACCTGGTTTCTTCAACCGGTACAAGTACCACCTGGTTTATTCAACCGTTACAAGTCTCACCTGGTTTCTTCAACCAGTATAAGTACCACCTGGTTTATTCAACCGGTACAAGTCCCACCTGGTTTCTTCAACCGGTACAAGTACCACCTGGTTTCTTCAACCGTTACAAGTACCACCTGGTTTATTCAACCGGTACAAGTACCACCTGATTTCTTCAACCGGTACAAGTACCACCTGGTTTCTTCAAATGGTACAAGTACCACCTGGTTTCTTCAAATGGTACAAGTACCACCTGGTTTCTTCAACCGGTACAAGTACCACCTGGTTTCTTCAAATGGTACAAGTACCACCTGGTTTCTTCAAACGGTACAAGTACCACCTGGTTTCTTTTAACGGTACAAGTACCACCTGGTTTCTTCAAACGGTACAAGTACCACCTGGTTTCTTTTAACGGTACAAGTACCACCTGGTTTCTTTAAACGGTACAAGTACCACCTGGTTTCTTCAACCGGTACAAGTACCATTTGGTTTCTTCAACCGGTACAAGTACCACCTGGTTTCTTCAACCGGTACAAGTATCACCTGGTTTCTTCAACAGTTCAAGTACGGATGCCCAAAGTACATACATCTTATTTCATTTCTAGGCTTTCTAATTGGAATTCAAAATCTAAGATATGACGAATTTAAGTCTATGTTATTTGCTTTGAGCCGAAGAATATTGAATTTAGATCTAGCATTATTACCCGACTTATACAATATATTTGAAATAAATTTAGTCGAGTAAAACAGAATTTGGATCATTACATATGTTTTGTTGTTCGATTAAATTAGCATTCTTTCTATTTGATTTGAAAAATATTTTTGATTAATTAATGACGGTAAAATTTGTTCAAAAAGACGATGTTTTCTTTTCTCGGAAATATGTTCATTTTCTTTCTATTACGAACCTATAATCTGTTTGGTTATTTCTAAAAAATAAAATAACAGTTACAAAATTAAATATCGGAAGCTCTTCGTGGTTTTTCGGGTAAAATATATTTTCGAAAATATCGGCAATGATAAACTTATTATGTTTAAAAAACCAGTTATGTTTATGTACATAAAAACTTAATCAGTTAAACAATATGAAATTTATTTGAACTAAAATGTCATCGGAGAAACGTGCGAGAGATTTATTCGGAAAATTATCTGTAAATTGTCCGATTATTTATAGTTCACTGAATTTTTCGATCGAAATGATCAGAAAACCCCGAGCCCTAGGCCGCCGCTGCTTATAGGCGCTCAAAAATTTAGGTTACAGAGAATACAAAAGTTTGAGATATAAAAAAAATACAAGAATATAAGGGATATATACTGTCTATGGTGGAAGGGACCAAATATTTTTGGTCGGCTTGCACAAGAAAGATAAATATTCGTGGAAATGTTTCCCCCGATATAGAATAGAAGAAGGTGAGATAAGGATCAAAAGGCTCATAGCGCCGCATACAATAGTGCAACTGCCCCTAGGTTTGTAGAAGCGCTTATCGCAACGCTTTAGTCCCATTCGACCGAAATCCCATTCGACCGAAGGCGGTTTTTGAGGTGTCCCATTCGACCGAATTCCGCCGAAACGTCCGGTTTTTATGTGACCCATTCGACCGAACGCTTTTATGTGTCCCATTCGACCGAACGCTGCTATATAAATTGGCTTTTGCTATGTTTTCAATTTAGTTACTGAAGTCGTTTGCAATGGAGCGGATAGCTAATAAAGGAGGGTATTTATACATCAATAATAAGCCATTTTAATATCTTTGTACTATGCATTTATTTGAAAATAAAATGGAATGAGCATGAATTATATTTTTATCTTCACCTAGTCAAGAAAAGTAACTGAACCAAAACTGAAATAGTAAACTTAACCAACTCTAACCTAACCTAACCTAACCTAACCTAAACATGGATCTTCGATAGTACATACCTTATAAATAAAATACCAAATCACCCCGCCAATTCGGCTATATTTTAAAATTCTTTCGGTCGAATGGGATTTCGGTCGAATGGGAATAAACGATCGCAACTGCCCGGGCCCAACCTGTCCAACTAGAAGAGGTGGTTTTACCCGGTTTTCAACACTTTTGCGATATTTCGTGACTCTTTATCTCGACGAGTCGACGATACGGGCCACCTTTCGTTCCATTTCGTTTTGTGTTACAGAACGAGTTAGTAGTCTTATTTTTTGTCTCTCCAGTCGAGTTTAAAATTTTGGCAAGAGCGGACTTCTACCTCCTCGAGGTTTAAAGAAGCCTTAATGCGCTTGCCTAAAATTTAAACACTTAGATAATATATCTCAAACCAAAAGCCTTTTTAAAGGCTAATTAGTTATTATTTTAAACAAGTCTTTTTGAAGACTATTAGTAGCTACTTTTTGAAACAGCCTAAGCTTTTTCCAAGGGTATTAGTAGCGACTAGCTACTTTTTAGAACAGCCTTTTTCAAGGCTATTAGTAGCGACCAGTTACTATTTGAAACAGCCTTTTTCAAGGCTATTAGTAGCGACCAGTTACATTTTGAAACAGCCTTTTTAAGGCTATTTGCACTTTTTTCAAACAGCCTTTTTAGGCTATTTTTACTTTTTCAAACGGCCTTTTCAAGGCTATTTGTAATTTTTTACTTTTTCAAAAGGCCTTTTCAAGGCTATTTGTAATTTTGCACTTTTTCAAACGGCCTTTTCAAGGCTATTTGTAATTTTGTACTTTTTCAAACGGCCTTTTCAAGGCTATTTGTAATTTTGTACTTTTTCAAACGGCCTTTTCAAGGCTATTAGAAGTTACTTTAAAAAAAACCCCCATTTCAAGGCTATAGGGGTGTGCAAAATATTTGGTCAGACCAAATAATTCGATCGAATATCAAATCGAATATTCGAAAAGATAGGGAAGAAGTATTTGGTATTTTCAAATAGTTTGCAAACTGGTCGAATAACCGCGGGTCTTTTTCTAATTTGTTGAAGTTCAAGGCCATCCCAGGAGAGCGTAGTGAAATTTCCGAACTAGTCCTTATTTCTGGCACCTCTCTTTAGGCCGCAGCGCCAAGGACCATATAAAGAGTAGCTTGCACGTCCATTATCCATACCGTTTGTATTAAAACTTCTTAGCGAAAGGCAGAAGCTGTTTATTCTAGCGCCTATTGGTCAGATTACTCACGTGTTCTCTTTTGTTATGGAATTTTCTAGAATAGCAAAGTAAAACTAAAATTGAGTCTAAAACGTAAACCAAGTCCAAAACAAAATTAACAAGTTGGCAAGCCAAAATATACCTCTCCTCGGAAGAGTTTTTAATTTTCAGTAAAGCGTAACTGTATCCGTGGTTCTGCGGTAGAACGCTCACCTGTCGTTCAAGAGGGCTCGGGATCGAATCCCGGCCGATTAAAAAATTATACTAATACAATGACAAAAAGAGGGCGCTTTTGGAAAAACCTTTTCCTTGATTCTAAGAAACTGCGTACGCAGTGATTACCCTTTGCCCCGAAAATGCGAACGCGTCCGCAGGCTTGACAGACAGACAGACAGACACGGTGGTTGTATAACCCCTCCTCGGAGAGGTAAAAACCGGGAGGATAGTTGAAGTAAGTAACTTTATTAATTTTTCTGTTTAGAATTTTTGAGTTAACTAAATTAATATAAATGCAATTTTTTAATTTGTAACAAAATATCTGCTCCCTCGCGTTTTACATATATTTAAAAACTTGAAATTTTAATGAAGTGTTTGCAAACTATGAAGTATGTAGCATGTCCTTTGATTTTAATTGTAGTTAGTAGTTACTAAAGGTTAAAAGTCGCTAGAAGACTTGGTCCTGGAGTGCTACCTAGGGTATTAGCCTAGTTAATTATTATTACTATTATTTTGCCATGGTACCCAATTAAAATATGTATGATAATTGATAAGTTGATATGCACTATATTTTTGTAGGTTACAATTAACTCATTTTGGTCAAATCGAAAAAATTGTTCGAAGGAAGGTTGAAAATAAAGACATTTTGTACAACAATTAGAATTAATTTGAATGGTAAGTTAGAGTTTACCGAAGTGGCGTAATATAAAATTCTGGGCCCACCTGCAGCCTGAGACAATGGACCCCCTTCAGTGTTTTTTATTAAGAGCATTAGAGAAGGCTGAGTAAAATTAAAAATTTAAAAGACCATCTTTTAGGACTATTTTCAAGTAAAACGAACAGTGATTTCAATTACTTTTTTTGACAAATATGCAAACTATTTGGCTATTTTAAAACCAAATACGTCGAATAATTTGATATTCGAAATACTATTTGGTATTTGATCAGTTAACTGGTCTAAATTTTTGCCCTAAAAATATTCGACCAAATTATTTGACGTTATAAATATTCGATTTGGTATTTGCCGTGCTTTGAAAAAAATATTTGATATTCGATTCGATCCCCAAAAAATGGTATTTGCACACCTCTACAAGGCTATTAAAAGTTACCTTTTAAGACGGTCCTTTATAGGGTTTAAGCTCTGACTTCTCCTAGGGCCTCTATGGGCTTTTCAACTATTTGCTCTGGTTAATCATTTTTCGTGGTTGGGGAAATTTTTTTCTTTTTTAAAGCCGCTCAGCCCGCTCTTATAAAGTTCATTTGAATGGTTAGTTTTAGTGTGGAGATTAAATATGAAAAGATTTAATAACACTCACGCTTCAGGGGGCCTATTCTGTAAATATTCGAAATCTAATTTTCGATCGAAAACTACATTTCGAACTTCGAGATCTCGACGAATGGTATTCGGTAAAGATTTCGAATAAGCATAAATCAATGGAAATTGCCGAAGTCGATCTCGACATGGTATAGGGTATCGAGATCGAATTCCCATTCGATTTTTTACAGAATTGCCCCCCAGGAGCCGAAAAGCGAAAGAGAAAATTAGAACAAAAACAAATTGATTCTCAAAAGGATACACTTCGAAAGTTTTTCAAAATTAAAACCAATGAAATTATTGAAGCCCAAGAAAAATCTACAGAACCAAGTGGGCAAGGAGAATTTGTTGAGGATCAATGTATTTCAAACGACTCCGAACCAAAACACAAAGAAATAATTAATAAAAGGTCAAATACTATTGGTGAGATTAACTTGGCGAATTCAATTCATGACAGTCGATTAGCATTTACTGTTTTATTGAGTAACGACCAACCAGCAAAAGATGAAAATATAGACAAAGCACATATACCAACAATAAAACCTGTTAAAGATATTAGCTTTAGTAAAGACGATGACCCAGTTCAGCCTAAATTGTAAACATTTCCACAAACCGATTTTAATGGGCAAAGAGAATTTTCAATTTAAATTGGTATGATAAATTTCCAATGCTAGAATATTCGGTTGAAAACAACAAGGCGTATTGCTTTTGCTGTCGTCATTTTTCTACTACTAAGAATTCTTTGACTAACGGTTATTCAGACTGGAAAAATACAGACATGAGATTTAAAAAACACTTTAGCTCAGATAAATCACCCCACATGTTTGCATACAAAAAGTTTCAAATGTATCGTCAGAGTAAAAATAACGGATCAGTCGCGACGAAAATCGATAATCAAAGAGAAAGCGATGTTACGCGGAATCGCGACGTTAAAATTGTTATTCTTTGCGCTCAGCAAGATATTGCTTTTCGGGGACATAGGGAAATGAGTGATTCGGACAACAGAGGTAACTTTATCGAAATTTTAGAGATGGTTAAGAAGATGTGCCCTGATTTAAAAAATAAAAGTACACTAGTTGTATAATTCAGAGTGAATTAATTTCTTTGAGTGGTAACATAATTAAAAAAATGATAAAATCAGAAATTGATTATTCTGGTGGATACTACTCTGTAATTGCGGACGAGTCGAGAGATAAAGGTGGATTAGTGCAATTGAGTGTATGCGTCAGATACACTGTTAATGGGGCCGTTAAAGAAAGGTTCATTGGATTTTTAGACCTACAGTCATTTGACGCCAAACCAATTTCTTCTGGTATAATTAAAATTATTGAAGAAAGTGGACTTCGCATTAACAAACAGCGTTTCTCAAAGTTATGATGGTGCGAGTGTTATGTCAGGAAATATAAGGGGTGTAAACATATAAATTCAAACCGCTGTTGGTGGCCCTTGTCCCTACATACACTGTTACGCTCATCGTTTGAATTTAGTTTTAATAGATTGCTGTTCGAAGTTAGGGCCCGTTAGAGAACTTCTTGGACTTCTTCAAGCAATTTACAACTTTCAGTGCAGCTCAGTACTTAGATCCGAGTTTTCTTAGAATCACAAAGTGCTCTCAATTACAAGGATGTACTGAAAATGCCCCAGAGTTTCCATACAAGGTGGTAGAGTAAACGAAAAGGGGGTTAACTACTTCAGAAATAGATTGGATGCCGTATTATTAGGTTTAGACAATATTATTGAAAATGGTAAATCGGAAGAGTCGGCGGAGGGTACATTTCTCAGTTAGAAAACTTTCAAAACTTGGTACTGTTAATTGCTTTAGACAAGGTTTTAGGAACAACAAATGGTCTTTCGGAATATTTACAAAACTCCAAATTGGCATATTTACGAGCCGTTGCTTTGTGCAAAGCTACAGTTAGTGAACTTAGATAAATGAGAACTGATACTAAATTTACTGAAATATGGGACGAAGCTTCCAAGCTTGCCAAAACAGTAAATGTTTCAATACCAGATCCAAAGAGTGAATTTGGTCCCAGGAAAAGGGTAGTTAGTAAAAAATTGAAAGAGTTCAAAGTTTACGATAGCTTAGGAAACAGGGAAAATGAAAACATGAACGTGAGCCAGAAATTAAAAAGTACATATTTCGAGATTTAGCGCAGAAATGAATAGAATTGACCGAAAACTCTTCTGTATTAAATTATTTGTTGGCGTCTGATTTCTAAACGAGGCTGATGTTATAAATTTTTGTAATATTTTTGAGAGAATTCAGTTCAATACTAGAGACATTAAAGATGGAATAAAAGTTGTTAAACGCCTTATGACAACCGAAAACTTTGTATCAACTCAATACTGCCACAAGAGTATTTTGGACATCAAGGATGGCTATCCAGAGATTGTGAAGTATTTTAATGTAATTCAATGCATCCTGGTTTCCAGCGTGGCATGCGAGAGGAGTTTTAGCACCCTTAACAGAATAAAAACAAACACGAACGACAATGCGAGAAAATCGTCTTTCAAACTTATCTTTGTTATCTGTTAATAGAGATCTAACCAATATTTTGAAAGATAATCCCATGAAAGTTGTTGATGAGTTTTCTAAACAGAACAGAAGAACCGCTTTTTCTTTTTGAATTTTTTTAAATAAATAACTTAATTTGTCTCACTTAGCACATTCAACAATTTTATAAATTTAACATTTAGTTTTTAGAAAAATATGTGGTTGGGGGCTCACTTTTAATATTCTAGCCTACCTCGAAAAAAATCCTGGATACGCCACTGGGAGAACGTTCGATTTGGCTGCACCCTGGATAGATCAGACTGGAGTTCAGCGTGGGATGTGCTGGTCGAGAGTACGTGGATGAGTTTTGTGTCGTCTGCGAATAAACTGACTAGGGCATGGTGGACAGAAGCTGGTAGACTATTGACGTAAATGGCGAAGAGCAGGAGGGCCCAATACCGAGCGCTGCGGCACCCCACTGGTAACAGGACGAGAGGAGGACTTAGCACCTCTAATGACAACCCGTTGAGAACGTTGGGTCAGATAGGCCTGTATCCAGCGGAAAAGTTGATGATGGGCGATGGTATCGAAGGCCTTCTGTGTGTCGAGGTAAATCACGTCAACGGCGTGCCCAGATTCCAGGGCAGAGGTCCAGGAGTTTGTTGCTTCCAAAAGGTTCGTGATACAAGACCGTTTGGCCGGTTTGGGTAGAAAGTCTTTGACAAGTGATTCAAGAGTTTGACCATCTGACTAGTAAGACTGATGGGCCGGTAATTTTGCGGTTTGGTTGGGTCCCCTTACTTTGGGATAGGAGTAACGTAGGCCGTGCGCCAGTCTTCGAGAACAAGACCCGTGGTCAAACTTAAGTTGAATATGTACGTCAAAGGGCCGGCAATACTGGTTGGGGCCTTAGCTGCTTTTAGGCCTTTCAATTTTTTCAGTACGTCAAAACTTAGGAAACGTAGGAAACTTTGAAAGAGTCATCTGGAGATAAGAGTGCTTCGCTAGCCTTGTCAGTTTGAGATGGTATTGGTGCATGTGATGCAGTAAATATAGATACAAAGTAGGCGTTAAACGCATCCCCAAAGTCGGTATCAGCAGTGATTGGTTTGTCATGTAGTCTTTTTTTTTTCAGCTAGGTTAATACCCAAGGCACCACCTTAGGCCTAAGTCATCAAGCGACTTTTGAAGTCATTAATTCACTTGGCCGGGTTACAATGCGTAGGAGGGTGGTGGCAAGCCACGCGAGCCAACAGCTCCCTAAACTAACTATTACCGTTAACCTCAAAAAGTTTTTATGGAAGGGGAAACCGAAGACCTTGGGGAAAACCCCTTAAACCAGTGGGGAGAGAACTTGCAAACTCAACCCAGAAGGAGTTGTTCCGAGTTTTTCAACCAGTGCCACAAACTGGGATTGAACCCGGCTCCTCTTGGTTTCTTGGTATTTAATTTTTACGTAAGTGACTTCAGTTATAAGAGTGCGGTAGTTTTATAAATATATTTTTTGTAATTAATTTGTTTTACTGTCATTACGGGAAATTACTTAAGCTTAAGGGTTTGCCACCACGCAAGATAAAAAAGGACCACAAATTATTCCAAATCTTAAACTAAAAAACCAAGAAACTATCTCCAAATACACTCAGGCCAAGGCTATAAATAATGCACAAAGTGTTACAAAGTTTGTTTAACGCACCACTGTTTTGTAATTTTTCTATTATGATCCTGTAAATTCCACTTTCGTCTAACTCAAAAATATCGTCCTCAAAATTGTTTATCAATTGTTGACATAAACCGCAAAACTCCAGTCAGGCAGACTATTACAAAGCTTAGTGCAACGCTAATTTCTTGATGACGAATAAACTTGTCTATTGGTTTCCCTAGCGTTAGCAAAGTAGGAGGAATCTCGTGAGAAACAAACTTAACGTTAAGTAAAAAGGTTCAAGAATGTCTAGGGGTAAGATATAGGTAAATATACAACGAGAGTACGGGTGTCCAAAAGGTTTTATATATTGTAAACCAAAATAATAATAGCAATACAAATAACAATAAAATACTTAAACACTTAATAATAATAAAAATAAGCATGCAATAACACGAACGTCGCGGGGGGGGGGGGATACGCGGGCTCTCTCTCTTTATAACAATAGTTTGAAGCCTGTGGCTTTCGCTCACCGATTGATGAAACGGTCTGGTGTCGTTGAACTTCTGGCTGGTGGTCCGACTTCCCAAAGACTTGCTCTTCGGCGTGGCTAGCTAGCTCCTTTTCCTGGACTTCGTCCTTGATCGATATGTCGCTCGTTTGGGTCTCCTTAACCCTTTGGCTCTGTCCGCTCTTTAACTAGGTCCACTCTCTGGCTCGATCCGAACATTTACGATACGACGAAGAGTATTCAACAATAGAGAGAGAGAGAGAGAGGGGTTATAGCGCACAATGGATGAGTCAAGATGTGCGCGCTTTAGCAGCACCGAACACTGGTTAGGGGAGAGAGACATGTAGAGGGGATATGATACTTTACACGGACAACAATAGTACATTTTACAAAAAAAATACTAATGATACCTTTTTACGACTTGGACACCCATAAGAAATTGAAAAATATAAAAGGGACTTAAAAACTAAAATGCTCGGGGATAACGTGATTTCCTTCTACAGATGAGAACGCATATGGTAGGACGTAATTAAGGAAGTGAATGTGATAAAAGGTAAAATAGGTAAATGTTAAATGTCATAAGTTTTAAATAACACTAATCTAAATAGGAAATATTTTAAATGCAATAAGTTTTAAATAACACTTTTAAAAATGAGTGTTACATTAGCAAACACGTGACGAAATATCCTTTTGATATAAATTTCGTAATTGAAATTGACACGCCTTTCCTTTATAAATATAATATTAAGTTAAATATACCATAGAAAACAATAATTTACTATTTTTCGAGCGCACGGTAACAAAACCAGTCGGCCCAGGCCGTAATATTAGTTCCACATCAGTGTATTCGAGTGGGCAAACCCATACACCCTTAGTAGACACAGGTAGGCAAACTAATACAAAAACTGTTGAGGCTACGTGATTCCTTATCGTTTGATATATAATTTACCATCCTATGTTATAGGGTGGGCACCGCCCACCGTCAGGATACGCGGGTGGGCAAACCAATAGAAAAGCTGTTGAGGCCATGTGATTTCCTATCGTTAGATATATAAAATACCATCCTAAGTTGAAGGAATAAAACTTGGGCGCCTCCGACCCTCAGGATACGTGGGTGGGCAAAGAAATACAAAAGCTGTTGAGCCCATGTGATTTCCTATTGTTTGATATATAAATTACCATCCTATGTTAAAGAGTGGGCACCGCCCACCCTCAGGATACGCGGGTTGGCAAACCAATACAATAGCTGTTTAGGCCATGTGATTTCCTATAGTTAGATATACATGTATAAAATACCATCCTAAGTTGAAGGATTAAAACTTGGGTCCACTGAATCCTGACGATGGACAGTCTCCTGGTCCCGAGAACTGGCGTAGCTGGAAAAGACAAGTCAGCGATGTCCTGATAATCCGAGATGTCTACGGTATTTTCACAGGTGATTGGACAGAACCGATCAGATCCACGTCGACAGAAGAAACTTATCCGGCTGCCTTTAAGAAATATCAAGTAGCGGTCAGCACAACCCGTAAGGTCATTTGGTCAGCGTTATCCCGCAAAGTCCATAACATGATTGACGATTGCGAGACCCCCAAAGAGATGTGGGATAAGCTCCTCGAGATTTTCGAACAGAAGACATCGAAACGGCTCCGGAAGCTTCTCGCTCAGTTAATGCGAGCCACAAAGTCCTCTGACGTTGATATGGCAACACACTGTGGGCTGACATTCTGACCACCGCTAAAAGAGAGAAGGATATCTCTTTTGATGACTGTATCCTGATTGCTTGCATCTTCGAGTCCTTGCCACATGATGAATACCGAGAGTTCAGTATGCTGTGGGACACACTGCCGGACGAAAAGCAAACAGTCGCTGAGCTTGAGCGCCTTCTAATTGGTCGCGCAACCCGAGACGACAACGCTTTGGCAGATTCATCCGGGCTAATAGCTCGTCGAGAAGGCAACGGTAACTCCGGACGGGTAACGAACCGAAATCCTCGGAAGCAACGGCCGAGATGCTACAACTGTAATCAGCCAGGTCATTTGTCAAAAGATTGCAAGAAGCCCAGGAAATCTGCCGCAACACCGCAGAGGTCAATAGTAGCGACGGTTACTTCGCCGCAAATGGTCTGATGGCTGTGTCATCCACCGAAAGCCGCTGGTACTTTGACTCGGGAGCAACACAGCATGTTACGAATGATGTGACCAAGTTTATCAACTTCCAACCCTTTGATAGCCCAGCTACGCTGCACGTTGGTAACAAGGCACACATGACAGCAGATGGAGAATGGGACATCGGAATACGTTACAAAGTTTGCAATACCGTTCAATGCAACATTATCCATGACGTCTGGCATATTGGCGATTTTGCATGTAATGTCTTCTCACTCAAGGCTGCCATGAAGCGTAATCCGAAGCTAGAGATTCAAGCATCATCAACTACCTGTGGGCTGTACGACGTAAAGAGTGGCAAGCGTCAACTATGTCTCCCTTTTGAAAGTCGAATCTATGTACCGATTGGATATCACGGTAGACCAGCCGACAACTCGAGTCTATCTTGCCTCAGATCCAAAGAATGACAAGAAAACTGATCTCCAAGTAAGGCATGAACGCTTGGGTCACCAAGACAAACGCCATGTTGCTGCTACGCTGAAAAAGCTCGGATACGAGGTCACCGATCTGAGAACGGACACGCTATGCGAGGGCTGCGTTTATGGGAAGATGACTCGTCACAGTTTCGGTACCCGTACAGACAAGGCCACGAAACCTGGAGAAAGAGTACATTCAGATCTCTGGGGGCCATCAGCAACGCCATCGCTGGGTGGAAAGCACTATTACCTCCTCTTTAAAGACGAGTATTCCAGTTTACGAATGACCTATCTCCTGTCGAAGAAATCTGAAGTGGTCGACTATCTCAAGCAGTTTCTCGCGTTCTGCAAGAATTACGACCATACCGTCCGAGAATTGATCACTGATCACTGATCACTGATAACGGGACCGAATATGTCAACGACGAATTGCGCCGTATTACTACTCAAGAGGCTTGTCTAACTCATCGAACGTCAATGCCGTACACTCCGGAGCCGAATGGCGTCGCTGAAAGAGAAAACCGGACAATAATGGAATCCGTAAGAGCCATGCTCCATTCCAGACCTGATCTGCCGCCGAATCTCTGGGCCGAAGTTGTCAATACGACAATCTACATTCTCAACCGATCAGCACCGACTCGTATTGCTGGGAAGACTCCACTTGAGCTATGGTCTGGGAAACCTGCCATGTCCATCACGCATCTGAGAGTGTTCGGAAGGTGAATCGAAAGAAATTATCCAGAAAAGCCTACAAGGGGTTTCTGGTTGGATATGAAGCTGATGCAGATGTATACCGAGTTTACGTTCCAGAACTAAGAAAAGTTATCCGGTCCCGGGACGTAAAATTCAACCCCGAGCGATGTTCCATTGAAACTTCTATCCCTGCTTATGATGATGTCACCAGACAGGGCGAGCAGATATCAGAGTCCAGCAGCCAAGATGAGCCATCCAGAGCCGTTGACAACTTGAAAGACGAGCCTTCCAGAGCCGGTAACATTCCGAGAGACGAGACATCCAGATCCGTCGATGCATCCCGAGACGTGCCCACCAAAACCATTGGTGTATCCCAAGACGTGGCCAACACACCCGTCGAAACGCCCACCGAAGTCACAGGTCCTGTCCTTCGAGATCGATCGACACTGAGGTCAAGGAAAAATGTTTGCTGCACATGCACACCAGTCGACAAGGTCTTCCTTATCTGCGATGATCTTCCGAAGACTGCAGCGGAGGCGCGCTCTAGTCACGACTCTGTCAAATGGGAGGCTGCAATGCTAGACGAACTAGCTTCAATGGAGAAACACAAGGTGTTTGAAGTGGTCGACTTACCACAAGGAAGAAAGACCATCGGGAACCGTTGGATTTTCAAGACTAAAAACAACGAAGATGGCACGGTACTACGAAACAAGGCCAGACTCGTCGCAAAGGGCTATTCCCAGCGGGAAGGCATTGACTTTGGAGAAACGTTTGCTCCAGTGGCCCGTTTTGAGACGCTGAGACTTTTTCTCCGTACAGTCGCCCAGAAGAAATTGCATATGAAGCAGTTCGATGTGAAGACAGCGTTTCTCCATGGTTATCTCACAGAAGAAATATTCCTACGCCAACCAGAGGGTTTTGATGATGGAAGCGGGAGAGTCTGGAGACTTCAGAAAGTCTATACGGTCTAAAACAGTCGCCAAGGTGTTGGAACGAGCGCATTGACCAGAGAGAAGGATTATAACCTGGAGGACGAGGTAATCAGTCTGATATCTTATCTCGTCCTCCAGGTCACAATCCCTAGGATCTCTCTCTGCTTTCCCTCAAGGGTCCCCAGAATTAGTTTTCCTCGTGCAGATTTCTGGAGGATGGACTTTACCCCTCCGCTTTCTCCCGTTCTCCAGAATTAGTTTTAATCGCGCAGATTGCTGGAGGAAGGATTTTACGCCCTCCCCTCTCCCCCTTTCTCCAGAATTTGTTTTCCTCGCGCTGATTTCTGGAGGACGAATTTTACCTATCCGCTTTCCCCCGTTCTCCAGAATTTGTTTTCTTCGCGCAAATTTCTGGAGGATGGATTTTACCCCTCTTTACCCCTACCCCTGATCGCTATAATTCCGAAACTCTATAATTTCTTTATCGCTTCCAATCCCCTTAATTTCTAATCTCTAAGCAATAAAAACAAGTTATTTAAATTGAATTAATTTTTATTTTAGAACTTTGTTTACATGATTACGTAAAATTGGTTCTACGACTAATCCGATATTATATATAATCCGTTTAAATCGTAATTTTTCTATATAATTGTAATTAATTCGATCTTCGTAAGGGATAATAACAATTTCATTTAAAGAGTTGAAACGAATTACCTTCTGCAAGTGCAAGTTGTATAAATAATTTAATTAAAAGTTCCACCTCACGACGTCTGACCGGAATAGAGATGAAGTCGTCCTGCTCCAGTGCCGCTGACCTTGGTGGGGCCTGGATATGCCATTCTTGCGAGATGTACTTTTTTCCGATGGTGAATTATCCCTCGACGGACAGTGAGGAAAGAATCTGGCGTGTTCCCATTCTGGTACGTCTCCTGATTCCCAGTCTCCTAAGATTCCATGGCATTTGTAACATAATCTCCACGTTGAATATAGTAGAATCCGGCCTCCGCTAGTTTTTCTTTAGTGACGTGGGGATTTTTCCAGTGGCGAAACGTTTCAAGTCGATACGCTTCGATGTCCATAACTGATCTAGACCAAATATTTGTCTATAGTTTCAAATGATACATTCTCTAAGCCTACATGCTAAGCCTAAATTTATCACTAAGCCTACTAAACCTAATTTCATCAATGGTTAAATTTTATTAATGCCATTGTCAGTGGCATTAATACCGCCGAAACTAGTCGACCTCCATTAAATGTTTTTAAATATGTAATAAAGGAAAATATTTTAACTTACGCAATAATTCGTAAATGTTTTTATAACTCTTTTAATTTTTAATATCATTTGTAAAGTTAATTTTGCCGAAACTGCAATGGGAGTTATTGCTGCTGTCGTGGGAATTGAAACGATAGGCTTAGCGGAAGAAGTAATTTTTTTTAACGAAGGTAGCATGGAATTGAGAATGTTTAGCTAAGCGCATCATTGAAGAAGCAGGTATTTAATATGTACTTTACAATCGTCGAACATAAGGTTATAATTAATTGGCGTTATTTTTTACAGATAAGGCTCTTTTCAACGTGTTTTGTCTAGTAACCACGAAACTGGGCTACGTTCAGTAACGCTCATCAACACAAGCGGCTTTCAGGTACAAAATGATAAAATTGAAGAGCCAATGGTACAATACTCTTTGTAAATTACGATTACATTATAAATTTGGAAATACAAATATTTTTATTTGCAGATGCATACTACCGAATGAACTTAATTAAAAATGCTGAATGTAACAATTATCTCCTCGCATATTACCACTCTTTATATATTCCAGATTTTTCACAGAAAGCCCCGATTCAGATGTAAATACTACAAGGAACTCCTCCGTACGACACTTATTCAATAATATGTACAAGTGTTTTATTTTAAGTGGTTCATTTTTAAGTTTGTCTGGATATTATCCGTTACCAGTATTGTTATTTCTTGCATCAGTTTTTAGGTTGTTCCATTATTTTCATATCAGATGAGGAAATTTTGGGAGCTAGCAAAGCAGATTAACCACGAGTGCAACTGTGTCCCATCGATTATTCTGCTTATAGTTATGAGCACTGCTTTTATGCCGCTGAAGCTCTTCACATTTGGGTTCATTAAGATGGGGAATAGAGGCTTTCACTTCCTCCACAGTATATGAAGGGTCTTCATCACTCATTTTTAAACAATTGCTTAGTGCTTAACAAAATATTTCACAAAATCGAATTGAGTCAAATATTTATTTCACAAATTTCTACACATTTTCCAAACAATATACTAAAAACCTTTATTTATTTTTGTGATTGGGAGAAAAAAACCTGTAGGGATGGCGAATGGTTGAGCAGTTATTTTCATAGGTGGATTTAAGAGCCATCCCTATTTGAATACAGCCAATTATAGCAACATAAAAGGTGTAATTATCACCACCGCCTACATTTGGCTGTTGGAACAGAGCTCCAGCCGCTTAGTAGCTACTGATAATACAATCACTAATTCGCTACTCCTACAGGTTCCTATTTCGATATGGCTTATAGGTGCATAATTTTATATGGCCTACAGGTTCATATTTCTTGTTAGAATTTAATTCCATAAAGTAAACAAACTAAAGAATATTCGTCACTTGTTGGAAACTTCACGAAGCTCTTCCGTTTTTCCCGCGCAACTGAGTGGTCAAAGTTGGCTGTACTTTTATGTAAATTTTATTCAATAAATTGTACACTAAAGCTGAATATGTAATAAAAATATAGTAAAAAATAATTATTTTTATTCTGTTTTAATTTCAAACAAGATTCAGATTACTATGGAAGGTTATTTTTAATTATTGTTATTATCATAAAAGATGTTGTTCTAAAGTTAATGAAATTTAAAGTAGATGGCATTGTTTTAGGGCTATTACTTTTTTGTTTGTAAGAAGATGGCATTACAAAAGTTTTGAATAAAAAATGAAAAATAGATGGCATTGCAAATTATCTTCCCTAAAATAACACTAGATGACACTATACGCTTAATTTTTGTGTAGGGGGCGTTTTAACGTTATTTCCGGAACATTGGTCATCAAGAGTCACGTCACACTAGTGACGTCGCTGCTGCCCTTCAATTGGCAAAGCAAGAGGGGAAGAAGAGGGAAATCAGTGAGCTCTCGTCGAATGGTAGCGCCGAAGGAAGTAGGCGTTTCCCTTCTTACTTGCGGGGTCATGCAGAATACGGCCGTAAACTGCCTCTAATGATTGACGTCACACATTAACCCACTTGAGTATTTGGAAAAAACCCTTTGCTACTCGAAGGAGAGTTTTGGAAATACCACGTTGACGATATCAAAATCGAGCTCTCACTTAAAAATGTTTACGGAAAACAATCCTCTTGGAAAATTGAGTTACGTAGAAGATTGCTAAAAAATGGGTAAGTGTTATGTTTTTTTCAATAATGAGTCTTTTTTTACATTTTAAAGTATTTATTAAGAGTGAAAAAAGTTACATAGGAAAAATTGTTTACAATTGTTTTTTTTCGCGTACATAAGTTTACATTATTAAATAAAATGGCCGAGTCAAATTTCAATCTTTTTTATCATTACAAGGCCCAAAGCTAACTAAATCTCAGTTAAATTATCTAAGGCAATGTTTTTTTTCACCAATCTTATTTTGCGTGTACTAAAGATATTTTGTTAATGACTGGTAGAAAACATCTTTCAATGGTTCATGACGGTAACAGATTTCAATGACTTTTAGAAAGTACTTTAAATAGAACGTGTGGGAATAATGCAATAATATATTTCTACCAATGTTTTGTTTTCATGCTAGATTGCGTAAACCACCCCGTTGTCCTAATTATTATACCAATACTTCCTGATTCTATTTGCATTTTTTTTTGTTTTTGGATGGTTTATTTTATTCGAAAGTAAATGGTTTTCGCTCGTAGAAGCGCGCGCATGTTTTCGAGAGGGTTGAATCTTATCTCTAAAAGATACCAGATGGCGTGGGAATATATTGTTTTATCCTCTGGAACCGGATTTTTTCCAGTCAGTCACCATACCCCTCTCTCTAGCTAATGGAATCGCCAATTCGATGTGATGATTTTTCTAGCATGATTTGCGAAAGATAAAAATATCTTGTGGTCGTTTTTTCCCCAATTTTTGGAAAACTTTTGGTTGTACGTTTTTGTACTCTGTCCTTTAGTTCTATGCAAAATATACATTACGCAATATTCGCCGCAAACGTTACTAGTTAGTCCTTGCAATCGTCTTTTACTAAATGTCCACGTCTTACACATTGAATTTAAATATTTCCTGATTGGTGGTAAAAACGGGGGAAGCCCCATTGAATCAAAGTAGAATCCTCGTTTTCGGCCATCGACGTAGACGCAGATCCAATGAGAACCTGTTTCGCCCCTTTTAACAAAATTAATGATAACCGATTGTGGGTATTTCGCGACGGGTTTTAAATTATCGGAAGAAAAAACGCCGAAAAAGTTCGTTGTTTTATACAGTGCCTGAGATAAGTCAACGTTTTTCGTAGTCATTTTAATAGTCTCGAATAATGTTCCTATTTTTATCCATCTGTAAACAAGATTGAAATTCGGCGTACACGATAACGACCGTAGAATCTTTTAAAGGGGTACCAAATCCTAAATCTAAGCATAGTTGCCCTCTCTTTACGGGGTTCCAAAACGTGACGACACTAGCCGAATTATCGGGAGTCAGATCAAAAGCGTATAAGGCAAAGCCTAGAGGAAAGTCAGCCAACGCGACGTGATTTCGCTCGTCTTTGTAGTGAATCCCAGTTCCCGAAAATAGCGAATGATAGGCTAGCGAAAATGGTTTACTATTAAAATTAGGAGTCAAAGCTTTCGAAGGGATTTGTTCGTTATCGACGTATAGAGCCAAATAATTTAGATCGAAATTTTTAAAATTATAAGAATTAGACTTAACGGAGCCCTTATACGCTTTGTTGGTGGCTTAACCAATAATGACTCTGTTTGGCATTGGACCTAAGAATATATTGTCAAATCGAACTAGCCAATGTTTTAGCTTTAATTTCGGTACGAGTAAAGGGATATTTGGCATTACTACGTAATAATCCTTGCTGATGGGCTAATAAAATTTTAGGCATAATTTTAACTTTACGTACAATTAGAGCAGCGTCTATAAATTCGACTTTATACGCGTCGACAGTGTCGCTAAAAAGGGTAAAATTATCGCTATTTCTAGTTAGTGAAACCTTAAGTTGTACGCCATTAATTAAATATTTGTTGAATTTAAAAATGTCACAAAAAATGTTCCCTTAAAGTTCAATTTCTTTCGAATCCGCGGCGAGGGCTTGACGTTTCGTGAATCCGGTGTTTGTCAGGAGGTCCATACTTCCGACCGTGTCATTTTACCATCCATATGTCGCTAGGTGAGTGTTTCGCATCGTTCCCAAAGTTGAGCAAGGTTTCGATATACGCCCGATAGGGGTAATTAGCGGCCGATGATGAAACCATCGTATCATTGAGTTTCACTTCGCATTGTTTGAATAGCGAATGCAGAGAATTGTTCACGAGCGAAACGTTAGACCCGGCATCCAAGTTGTCACCGTTGGTCTTGACGATTTTGACTTTACAATATATCATTGTCATTGCCAAATCTGTGTAAGAGTCTCCCGTACAAGGTAACGCAAATTCGGTGATAGAACTTCTGTCGATAGACGAGATTGGTTTATACCATACCAGTTGACCTTTTTCAACGCTGACTTGAGTTGGTAGTTCGTTGAAAATATTTAATTCGCTTTTAGGTACTTCCATTTTAGAGAGCAAAAATATCGCGAACCGTACGCATGAACTTGCGGCGTTTAACTGAACCCTTTTTCTTAGCGCGGGGCTTCTTCAATGCTTTCTTAGTAGTTTTTCTTCTCTTGCGACGACCCGATCCTTCTTGCGCAGCCATTTGGTCCACAGTTTCTGGCATTCGTTTATTGGCTGACGTTTTTAAGTCCTGACCTTGCAAGACGTCCCGAGTGCTTTCTTTCCTGTAGAAAGAGCCCTATTTCAAACGTATTTTGCGGATTGTTTTAGGAATGGGAATACAAATCTAGCTAGCCCTGAAAAAAAGCTACCAATTCCGTGCCTTTTTTGTCCCGCAAAACCCAGAGAAATAAGGTAAATCTACTCCTCCCCCCGCCTGTTTTAATAAATGTTGCATGTAGGGACAATTTCTATCTACGTACTGATAAGCCATTTTTACGGAGCTCGTCGTAAATGTACTTTACACGTGACTGTACCAAACTGAAATGGCACGAATTCACCTAAACTAGTTCTTACATTAATGTCGATACTGTCAAAATAATTTCTACTCAGTTTAAGGTAATGCGGAGAATCGAAAGTTTTTGAAACGGTTGATCCATGGGGCGCGTTTTGGTCTACAACAATTGTTCGCAAAAGGGGGGCTAATGTATCCCCCACCATTTCATTTCCAACCAAATCGGAATACACGAACATTAGATCGGGTACCAATAAGTTTAATTTCATAGGGGTATCTGATCTGATTGCTAGCGTAGGTGATATATTAGTAAAATTATCTCTAAATCCTAAAATTTTCTTCAACTCCGACGTTAACTCGAGTTTGCATTAATGTTTACTATAGGAAGTGTATTGTACGTATCCACTTTCTAAACTATATTCAAATTTTCCTAATGAATCATTATCGAACTCTGAATTAGCGCTTTCCTTTAAACAAAGGTTCAAACTTTTAATACTTTCATTAAGTACAGGCAAAAGTTCATGAGGATTTTTGTAGTACCCCTGAGGTATCTCGGGGAAGTCGTACGTATATTTGTAATCTACTATGTGGGCTGGAGGGTTCGATAGTAATTCCTTAATTTCTATTCCGCATCCCATTGGTTCGCTTACGTTATAAAAATATAAAGGATAAATAATTTCTACCAGGGCAATTTCCCAATCTCCGCGTAAACTAATGGGTTTGGCCAACGTTGTAGAATACGAGGCTAGAGTATTTTCAAGATTGTTTTTATTCTTATCTCTTGTATTACTAGGAAGAGTTATGTAAATCCCAGACGTCATCTTGATTAACCCAACTATTAAACGATGGAGGATATCCTAGCCAACTAACGTACAATTGTTTTACTCCGTTTTTAGCTCTCTGCCGTAAAACCTTGTTTAACTTGTACGAACGAGGCGCGCTGACCTTTTGAAGCTCTCTCGAATAGAACGTCCCTTCCTTTTATATCGATTTCTGATAGGTCTTTTATTTTATAAACGGGAGGATGTCTTTTAACTATAGCTACGACTTTAAATATTTCTTCGGTATAATTAGCTTCGAATCCCTTTTGAAGTATCATTTTAGTTGTATTTATTCTAACCAAATCCCCTACTTGGAATTGCGGTTTCATTTTCAGTTTCTCGGCATAATATTTAGAGTAAATATTATTGTACACACGTAATACTTTAGTTTCCGAAACGTCATTAGGGGCCAATTTAATTGAGCTATGGTAAGAGGAATTGTACTCTTCGACCAAGTCCTGTAAGAATTCCAAATATCTATTTGTGGAGTGATGGGTAAAATATCTATACATTTTTGTTAACGTTCTATTAAACCTTTCTACGATAGAGGCTTTTATCTCGTCATTTTCGGTACTAAAAAATGTAACTTTATTATTTTTGAAATATCCTTGTACTTCTTTATTCCTAAATTCCGTGCCCTTGTCCGATTGGAATTTATCCGGAATTCCGTCTTTGAAAACCATTTTTATATTTTCCAAAACCTCTTTCCCCGATTTAGTTTTAAGAGGTAACCCCACGCTTTTCTACTAAAACAGTCTATAATTGTTAAAATATATTTGTATCCGTCATTATCAGCCTCTAACGAACGCATATCGTTAATATCCGCCTGGTATTGTTCCCTTATATTACTAATTACTATTTTATTTCGTTTAAACTTTTTATATCTAGGCCTATGCATCGTAAAAGCGTCGATTCCTCTTAACCATTTTTCTACAGTTTCCCTACTTAGGCCGTGAGACTTTACGGACTGGAATAACCTTTCAACGACTCCGAAAGACGCCGGATGCCTTGGGTCAAAATATATTTTTTCTAAAATAGCTTCTCCCATACTTTCGGCTTTCGCGCGCGACTCCTTGTTTGTTTATACGAGTGATGAGAAGAGTCCCCGTCTGACGCTGAGTGATCTCGGTCGAGGCTACGGGTGAAGTGGGGCTTATCTGTCCTGCGCGCGCGCCCTCTTTGAGGAACCGGGTACTCTCTCTTCACATTTGGTTTAACGGGAAAACGTCTAGTTTGTTGTCGGGCGCTTTGAGCTAGTGGGCCGGGAAAGCCGGGGATCGTCGGTGAAGAGTTCAATTGGGTTAAATTGGTAATAAACGCGAAATATCCGATAGGTTTTGGGTAGGTTTTAGGATTTAAATACGCTTTAGCAATTTCGCTAATATTGGAACCTTTAATAGGACGACCGTTTATTACGAGCTCCCCGTTTTCATCCCACCGTATTCTATCGGGTACAGTTTCAAACTGATCCACCATGTTTTGCGCTTTATGGTAATATATCAAAGGCAAATCATCTATCCAGTCCCTACTTAGCGAGTCGATCGCGGAAGCAATTTCGATTTCTTTAGGAGCCAAGGCCTGTTTACGTAGATTTCGGTGTCTCATTAAAGCTTGTTCGTATAAAATCCATTTCGAGACGTCGTCTAAATCTTTCATATTTAATATTTGGTCCATCTTAGCGTCTAATTCAGAGACGGTCAGAGCGAGGGGTGCGCGAACGGGTCGAGCTTTAAAACGTCGCTAGGGACGATAATAATTTTTCTGGCGTGTTTAATTGTTTACTTCCGAATATAGAACCAAGTAAGGTTGAAACGACGGGTAGAAGAAACGAGAAAAATCCGCCTCCAGACTGTACTAACAATTTCTTTTTACTTTTCCAAGCTACGCGTTTACTGGCAAATTTTCTAAGGGTATTTTTATGACGAGATAACCTGGTTTTTTGGGTATTTGATAGTTTGACGTTACCAATTAAAGTGTTATGAATACACTCGGCTATTGCATCTATGAGGGATTTGTCGGCTTTAGCTAAAATGGCTTTTCGTTGAACGGGTTTGCAACGACCGAGATAATGGAGAGCGTCTCTCTCGATACGCACTCTACGAGACATCATTCATAACTGATTGAGATTACGAAATGTTAGTTCTTTTTATTTGGGGAGATAGGCGTAGCACGTTTCTCCCGGTAAAATATTAGTTAAGACTCTTTGATCTTCAGGACACGTTTGAGTTAAATTGAATACTAGATAACCGTGAGGTCTGGAAGTAGCGTCTTCGTAGGCGTCTACTACAAAACGCCATTTATCAGGGAACATTTGTCTAGCGAGATAAGCCACTTGTTGACGGTCTCGGGGACTTTTCAACAAAATAATATAATGCGAATTCAAGGAAACTGTTCGGCTATCTTTCGATTGATGGAATAAGTTCTGAGTAATAAAAATAACGCTTAGAGAACGATGATGCGTCCCTTTCACGAATAAATCGAAAATTTGACCTTTACTCTCGCTCATCTGGTCGTCGATAACTAATAATATAGGATCTTTTCCGTCATAGTCTGATAAAACAGGCAATCCTTCTTTAAAAACTACGCGATGTTTCATTTTATTGTATAAAGGCTGCCACTCTCCGTAATACCAATGTATTTCTTTGAAACCCGGAACAAACATTTCCTCTTCGTGATTAATTATAGATTCAATTAAATAGATTTTGCCACTCTGACTCGGGCCTGCCGTTACGCAATTAAACGGATGAATAAATTGCATGGTTATCTCCCTTCGAGTACTAACGTACAAATGAAAATGTAAATTAAAATTCGGTTAAATTTATGGGACTCTTCATCGGAGGAAAAAATATAATCGAATAACCTATTTCGTCCCTTACCCCGTATAGGTTTTATATTCACTTTAGAGTCGTGAGACTATATTCACTTTAGAGTCGCAAGACTGAAACCTATATTCACTTTAGAGTGGTGAGACTAGAAGCTTAATTTTTAGCGCGAATTAGCGATTGGCAGCCGCTACGTCCCCTTCCTCAGGACCAATAGCTGTTTCAATAAAAAAAACGTCAGTCACTCGGACAAATATGCGATAGAGCAACGGGACATACAACATCGTAACTTTAGTCTCTAATTTAGTCTTTGGATTTAGATTTTCATAGTGCAGGGCTACCAGCCAGGTGGGTTACCGCCAAAATAATTTCGCAGATCGCAGTCTGTCAAAGGCCTATTGTGTGTTGATAAGTAATTTGAATATTCGTATGATTTTATTTCAGTCTAAGTTTAATTACATTAAATTACGTTCGGAATGCCTAAAAATATTAATTGGTCGAGGGGTAATACCTGTTGTGTTCCTAATTGCCTTAGCAATACAATGTCATCTCATGGTATAAGCTTTCATCGCTTTCCGAAAGAAGAAGTAATAAGAGATGAGTGGGTGAGAAGAATAAGATTTGTCTCGCATAAACTTATCGATAGTAAATCACCAATAACCAAACGTAGGTTAAGTGGTAATACACCATTAAAAGATACCATTACTTAGATGCCTTCTAAAAGACAGTTAGTTTGCGGCCTTCATTTTCGAAAAGACGGTGTTAAACAAAAACAAGACAAGTTTCCGGTATTCATTGGGAACTACACCTTTCCAGAGCACATATCTACCATAAGGGAACGTGAAATGTTTATTCCTGAAGTTGGGGCAAACGTAACAGTTGGCTTTGATAAACCCAAAGAAGATTTTTTGAATAACGTGTGTTCATATTCTTGGGTATCTGATGTCAATGACTGTAATGACCATACGTATCACTTAACAAACTGCCCGATACAGGGAAAACATCGACATCTTTTATCTAATAACAGCAGAAGCAGTGAAGGCCAAATAGCTCTCTTAGAGGAACAGTTGTCCGAATGCCAACAAGAAGTAATTGAACTTCGTAAAAGAATATCTACTTTTGAAAGCTTATTGCGTGATAAGGATGCTGTTATTGAAAAAAATGCTGTGCGTGATAAGTTTTCTTTTGGAAATATTGCCAAAAATAAACAACAATTAAAGTTCTACACTGGCTTTCATACTGAAGAAGATTTAAATGGTTTCTATGACTATCTGAAAGATGATTTCCCAAAATTACATTTTTACAATAGTGCTAAAGGTTATGTGCGTAAGCGACCAAGAGACGAGTCTAGCCAAGGTAGAGCGCCCTTATTGGATTTCAAGAATCAGCTGTTTTTAGTTTTGTGTCGTATAAGAGTAGGGTTATTAGAAGAAGACTTAGGCTATCGTTTCGAGATAAGTACACAAACGGTTTGTAATATTTGGGTAACGTGGGTAGATTTTTTGTACAGAAGATTAACACGAATACCGATATGGCCATCTCGCAAGATTGTGGACGAATTTATGCCAGACGCATTTCAAGAGTTATACCCTTCAACTCGGGTTATTATTGACTGTTCAGAACTATTCATAGAGAAACCAAACCACTACACAACCCAAAGTGATACGTACTCGCAGTACAAAAAACACAACACGGCTAAAGGCCTAATAGGCATCGCACCTAATGGATTTGTGACGTTTGTTTCCGATTTGGCACCCGGTAGGATTTCCGATAAAGAAATTACAATGGACAGTGGATTGATGGATAAGTTAGATAAAGGAGATAGTTTAATGGCTGACCGAGGTTTCATCATAGAAGAGGAACTGGAACATCGGGGCGTAAATTAAATATACCACCATTTCTAGGAAAAAAAAAGAAAGAAGAAATTGAGAAAACTCGAAAAATTGCTAATTTGCGTATTCACATTGAACGAGTAATAGGAGAAATAAAAAATAATCGAATTCTTAAATACGTTTTCCCCAACACTATGCACGACCAACTTAACAAAATTTGGATGATATGTAGTTATTTAACTAACATCATGAACGAACCGCTGCTTGATAGAAAAGAGAAGAAAACACCTGAAAATGATACATCACCTGACGACGAAACTGAGGGTCCATCAAATACTCAAGAAGGCCATTGAAAAATATTACATGTAATGTATGTTGAAAATAATTTTTAACAAATTAGTTTTTTTATAAAAAATATATTTAATTTTCGTAATAAAAGATCATTAGCACCTAGTATTTGGACGGTTTCATTTGTTTATCACTTAAAGCTTTTGCACAAAATGAGTGTAATAAAAATAACATAATTTAGGAACAATTATTTGACTAAAAAGATTTTCATCAAATCTTATTCTTTGGCAAAAAAAATCTTCTCCGGAAACTATAAAGAAGTCGCACCATTTGTAACCAGTAACTCCAAGCTGCCCTTGTACTTGATAATAGTAATTATGATTTTCTTTTAGAGCTAAACTACTATCTTTGTTAATTTTCAAACATGGGGCGTGCTTTTGTCCGATAGCTTCTTTTATTGATAGGCCTAGCTGTTTAGCTTTTGAGAGAGTTTTTATTTCGATTAATCCGTATTCGTTGATACTACTATCAAAGCATAAGCGATCAGGGGAGGCTCCAATTATTGGTAATGATGGATTAACGCAAAATCCAATCTTGAACGTTCTTACTAATCCACCCTTGTTAGTTTCATACATAGTAATAGCATTCGCTTCGTTATTAATTCCTTCTTGAACGTAAGCGTTTCGACTCAGATCTGCTCCCTTTCTGATTGTTTCAACATATTTTTCAGTTACAGCTTTTTGCCTCTTAATTATTTCTCCAAATTTTGATGCGGTGATTCTAATTTCTCGCTCAACTTCCCACAACTGCCAATTTTCTGATTTTTTATCCGATTGGAACCGTGTTAGACGCTCCAGTTCTTTGGCCTGTTCTAGCGTAATCAAACAGTTCGCAGGGAATAACATATCTTGATGAGCGATGTTTGGAAAAGGTATTTCGTTTCTCTGAATTTCTAATTCATTGCTCGTAATCGAATCATTCGCTTCTTTTCGATCACCAAATTCTGGAGTAATAGGTCGATCTGTTGGTGTGAAGTCTCTTTCCGAAAGAATTTTTTGAAACATGGGTCTACGTTGCCCGAAAGCCTGACAAAAATTTTTCATTCTAATATTCAATTTTTGATTATCTTCAGCCAACTCAATATCACTTAGCTTTGGTAGGGAAGAATACTTTGAGGTACCGTTTGTGCGCTTTTTATCAGAAACGTCTGATATACGATGTTTAAGCTTATGCCTCACGAAGTTTAATTTAGAAAATGTTTTGACTTGAAGTTTAGACGTTTTTGAGGTTTGATTTCCCCACTGTCTTTCACCTTCGGTACATGAAACATCATCTTGAATGTAGATTCGTTTATCGACTTTGCAGTCCCAGAGATAAAATAGAATGGCACTCACGTGTTTACAAACACCAGCAGTACCGCAGGGACATTGACAATGCGCAAGATTAACGTCTCCTCTTACGTTATCAAGACTAATTTGAACTACATATTCCTTTGAGCTGTAGGATGACGTGACAATGCATTTCACATAAATGGAATCTTCAATGCGACACAAAAAAACACTTCTAACTTTGCCCGCTTTCACCATTCTGTTTCCGTCCTCTAAATGTTTGGTAGCCTTGTTTCGATTGAAATAATCAAAAATGATGTTGATACTGTATTGTATAGGGAGATCTTTCAATTGCTTGGTCCAAGGACCTGTTGTGAAATTTTTCTTAAAAGGAGCTAGTTTTTTGCTAGGTGTTGAGAGTTGCTCTTCATTTGAGTTGGACTTTGTTTGAGTCGTAGTTTCTGGCTCTGGAAGATCTAATTTTCTTTTGGCTGAAGGTGTGTTCGATTTATTTCGCGGACTTTCTCCCAAAACAATTCTTATTTCTGGCGTAATTCCAGTCTTAGGAGATTTAGGACTAAATAAATTTTCTTTTACACTATGGCCTGTAGGTTGTAGGCCTAAAGTTGTCTGTGATTTCGGTTTGCAAAGCTTTGGTGTGTTTAAAACGTTCTCCATGTGAAATTAAATTCTAGGCCTATATTAAAAAAAAAGATAACGTTAATAATTATATTTAAAAAGATGACGAAAAGAAAATTTAATTCTTACCTTAAATCAAATAGTTTAGGAGACGAACGGTCACGAACCAGGCATCGCCGAGGCCCTAAGCGGAAGCGAGCGAGCTAAGAAAAGGACTACCAACCATTTTACTTAGCTAAAGCCGTGAATAGAGTAAACAAAGTTGGCATTCGGTTGAACCGAACTCCGAAGCTATTCAACCAACCAACCGAAATTTTTATACAGTCTTTCCTCTCGCAGAAAAGTCGGGGGGGAAACAAGAGAAAGAAACTTTTATTGAAACAGCTATTAGATTCGCTTTTTATAGCCGTAGGGTACCGTAGTGAAGTCGTCCAGTAACCGTACCTTGTCTACGACGGGTCTATAGATTTTAGTACGGTCGACGGAAACGACCGTATGGTCGGGAAGCCGTAAAATCTGCCGCGGCTGGGGCACGGTTACTGGCTCGTTCGTTTCTCCGTCGACGCCTATCAAACTTTTAAGCGTATCCATATTAACCAAATCTTTAATGCCTTGATTTATACGGAACCCTTTGACCTTCATCTCGTAGGAGACTTTGCCGGTCGTAGGGTTCAGTACTTTAAAGGCGTAATTTTTTGCACCACCTGTAGCCAATTCTTGGATGTACGAGCCTTTTCCGTACTTTTCCAACTCATCTGTCATTTCTCCGAGATAGTTTCCCGTCTCAATCTCTATACCATCTCGTTCTTTTAGATAAATGCAACTGTCCGTATCATAATAATACGAAAGCGGACCTAATCTCCTTAAATAAGAGTATAACTTGATCCTAGTCATTACCGTAGTACAGGCGGCAATAACTACGTTCGTGTTTGGGTAAACAAGATCGATATCTTTCAAAAACGCCCACTTGACCACGCAATGCGTTTGACTTAAGGGAATAACCGATTTAACTTCTATGTCGGGGTCTAAGAATAAATCGAAAATTTTTTTGGGTTCGCTAATAATAGCCGATTGGTCTTTGCGCGGGTTAAGACCGAACCGTCCCCAAAAAGAGTTAAGGCAAAGCTTCGCGATGGTACGAAGTCCGGGGTTCATTTTAATATTGCTAGGATCAAGTTTTACTCCTTCCTTATCGTAATATTCGTCAACGTATTTCTTAATCTCTTCATCGGTCTCTATTCCCGAGGGTAAGCCGCTGGATTCCTGTTTGAGTTTAAGAAAAGCGTTGACGTATTCGGAGAAAAGTCCACCCTCTTTCGATAACGGATCGTATTTTACTATCTCGTATTCCCAAATTTCGTGAATAGAAATGACCTTGTAACCCATTTCGATTGCCAACTGTACCTCGTCAGAGACCCAAGTACCAGTTATTTCTCGTTCAGAGTCTTCGTGGGGACAATCCTGCTGGTTTCGAGACTCGCTACATTTTTGGCAGTTGGCAAACACTAGTTTCGAATCTATTCTTTGGGGTAAAACGGAATGATAGAGAGATTGAGGAGTTAACATTGTCGCTTTTATTAAACCGTGTACGGTAGAAATGTCAGGGAAAGGAGCTTTTACGTGTATTTTAGGGTGTCCCACGGGTAACTTGCAATACTTGTTACACCCCGGATAGAGTGAACAAATATCAATGTATTTAATTTCCTCCCCCTCTTTACACTTGTGATGTAATTTCAAGGCTGACGTACGTCCTCCGAAAAAGGCTTGGCGGGGACGAATTGGTTCTAATGTTTTTAATTTTAAATTTTGAGTAGAAAGATAGGCGTCGATGGCGGGGCTAGTACGCCTCTCGGCTTTGAAGGTACATTCCCATTTTTCATGGACAGTGTATCCCAATTGCTTCAAGCGGTTTGTGGTAGCAACGGTTGACGCGTATCGTGAATTATGGGTCTGTGTGTGGTCGCCGTATAACGCTAAGTTTCTATTCGATAGGAAAACACTTTTTACAGCCGTGATAATAACAGCCGTGATATTGAAACACTTCGTTGCCGAGAAGTCCGTCCACGTTAATGTTAAGAATTCTAGATTCAAATCCATTAAAAGCAGACTGTATTTCCTTCCCTCGTAAGTGAGACATCCATTCAAGCCATTCGATCGCGCCAAAACTCTGGGGCACTACACCAATCGTATCAGGCTGTAAAAAGTGTTTCCTAAAGATAAAACTGCATACTCCCGCAATCGTTATCGCGGTTAAGAATGGGTCTATTTCGAATTTATCCATGAAAATAGAACTATAAGATATACAGCCTTGCAAAAGAATATTGATGTCCTGGCGGCAGTACCGAGTCTCTTTTATAATCAAAATAATTAAAGTTGGGGTCCGAATTACTGCAAGCTTCCGACAGGGAATCGTTATACCACTGGATAAATTCATCGTAGGCCTTACCGCTTAAACGATTAGGGTCGTACGCTTCGATCGGAGGCATGTCATTATGTAGTACGTAATTGGTTTCGTTCGAACGGGCAGGATCAAATTCATGGTCTACGGCATTAAGCAATAAATGTGGGAAATGTCCCTTATTTAAATTATTATCTAAACCGAATGTAGAAAAGAATTGAGAAAGAGCGAAAGGCATAAAATTTAGGGAATCTAAGAATTTTAATTTTTTATACTGTACGTTCATGAATTTGGTCCCGTCAGTCAGGACTTTAGGAGTCCACTTTAAATCGACCATTTTACGTACTATAAATTGCGCATCGTAACCATTAGCGTTATGGGCGATACATATTATCTTATCAGCCACTCTGTTAAGCGTACGAAGATACTCCAGAAAGTCACCGACGGGGTCTTTTGAGAGAAATATTTTCTCCCGAGGACCACCACCGCATTTAATGCACGCGTACCGACTATCGTTTTCTTCGAAACAGAATTTACACGCTTTTTGCGAAACGCATAAAATTGGTTCGTGAAAATGTAGGGGTACGGGAGACCAAGGTTTGGCCACTGAGTTATTTGTTGTCCAACCGAATTGAAACCACAGGATTCATTCTTAAAAACTCTTTATTAAACCAACCGATTACAAATTAAACTTAATACAGGAGGTAAGTCGATCGTTGATCGGTCCCAGGATTTGCAATGACCTCGGACTCTCCAGCACGTTCTTTATATCCATCCGAAAGCCCGCTGTTGTCGACCCTTGAACTCCAGATACGGCCGACCGCCGCTGGACTGGTGACGCCATCTCTCCACTCCCGAGGGTACTATGAACGTAAACGAACCCACCGAGGCTTCCCGATACGGCTCCCCGTTACATCTTCCCCCTCCCCAAAAAAGGGAAGCCTCGGGCTAAAACACACCAGAGGAAAACACTACATTAACAAGGAAACAACGGGAAAAGCAACTTTATTCAGGGGGAAAAAAACAACCACCCGTACAATTTTTAATCCGACAGATAAAGTCTATAAAATTCCAGTACATTCCGTAACAAAACCGCCGCCAAAGGATCCACCTCACATCCCCTCAAAGATGCCAACCGACCCACGAGCACCCCCAAAATCCCCGGCAACGGAACCGAAATGTCCACAAAATAGTCCGCCGGAAGACCCCGGGAACAAACAACGGTGCCGCCGACTCCACAATAATCCGGCCCACCGCTATCCCCCGAAAAACTTCCCTCGCTGGCCCCAACGATGGGGACGTCGCCATAGGCGAATACCCCAACCAAAGGTTCGGAAAATACCCCAAAAACTGGTCTGCATCCCACCGAGACCCCGAAAATTGTGCAGAAGAACATGATGGGGCATAGACGTGTTCCCTCAACAACCAACCAAATTACCATGAAGCCTCCCAAACAGTCTCAAACGGAGAACGGGAGGGAAAGCAGAGAGAGATTCTAGGGATTGTGACCTGGAGGACGTGATAAGATATCAGACTGATTATCTCGTCCTCCAGGTTATAATCCTTCTCTCTTTGACCAGGTCTTACGAGATAACGATTTCAAACGAGCTGACGGCGATCCTTGTCTGTACACATACACCGATGGTGACGTATACTTGATACTCATTTTGTTTGTAGATGACGGTTTAGTTGCCGGAAATTCAACTAAGGCCGTTGATAATTTCCTCGACCATTTCGCTGATGAGTTCGAGATCACTGCAGGAGACGCCGCAACCTGAACCAGAAAGCCTCAAGATAATCCCCTGTAGCATTTTAGAGTCGGGCCGACGTCGGCTAGTGTCTTAAAACAGAAAGGTCGGCCTATTGTCGGGCCACGCCACTCTGAAAGGTCGAAATGTCCTAGTAGAAAAGTAGTCGGCCGACCGTCGATCGACAAAAAAATTCGACTCACTTCCGATGTATGTCCTACTCAGAAATGACTATGGGCCGACTCAGAAATGACTATGGGCCGACTCAGAAAGGACTATGGGCCGACTCAGAAAGGACTATTAGCCGACTCAGAAAGGACTATGGGCCGACTCAGAAATGACTATTTGCCGACTCAGAAATGACTATGGGCCGACTCAGAAATGACTATGCGCCGACTCAGAAATGACTATGCGCCGACTCAGAAATGACTATTTGCCGACTCAGAAATGACTATGGGCCGACTCAGAAATGACTATGGGCCGACTCAGAAATGACTATGGGCCGACTCAGAAATGACTATGAGCCGACTTCAAAAAGGCATATTTCCGACTCGGAAATGACGTTGGGCTAACTTCATATACATACAATTCCGACTGTGAAACGATATTGTGCCGACGTCAAATTAAATCGCACTTCGGAACTCCCACTTAATACCAATTTGATGCCTTAACAGTATTTTAGCTGAGATTGAATCGATAATAACTAATCCAAACAATATACAAGTCTGAAAATCTTTTGGCGAAGTACATAGAATTAATATAGTAGTGATATAGAAAAGAAACATTTTAATTAACCTTCTAGATTTTAATACGTAAAAACATTTACAATTCAAATACTTTTAACAAATATCATTATCTTTTGAAGTTGTAGTCTATTTTATATGTTATTTATAAAACACATGACCTTGTAATTGCCAAGGCCTAACAGCTCATGTAAAACATTGTTCACAAAGCTATAATTAATTGATATAGATATTATTTATATTGATATATTATTGTAAAACTTACTTTGTTAGTTTAGATTTAATGTATTTCTCAAGATTTCAATGATTTTTCCATTAATTTTGAATAGAAAATTAAGCGCACAAGTCAGCAATTACACCTCTCATCTCAAGCGAGTTCGCCAATAAACTTCTAACATGCTGCTAGTCCGGAGATGGCGCTGCGAAAGTATTAACTGGCGCGTGCTTTTGAATTTTTTAAACTATGAAGCGTTTGAAAAACGTTTGTGCTCGTATCAATAGGCCTATTTATTAATACATTTTAAATTTTTTAATCTATTTAGAGTATAATTAATCAATATCAATAAAAATCGGGAATTAATATTTTGAAATAATATCGTAAATCGCAAACCCCTGTAGCACATGAAGTCGGTTTAGATCAAAGACTATATACGCTTCGCTTACTAGACAGGCGTCTCCATACAAAAAACCTGTTAACACTTTCGAAACCCGGGAGAAGCCTTTGACCAGCCGTTAGAGGCGCCACTAGTAGCACTCTGAAGCGCGGGTAAAATTTTGACCAGCGTCTGCTATCGTATGCAAGTTGAGCCATTGAACACGCCAATCTATTTATATATAGTCTTTGGTTTAGAGTCGGGGTACGGTCGAAAAGTCGGTTTATAGCATTGAGTTGGGAATAAATAGAGGTACAACTAAATCTGGCTGGCGCGGGACCAATTTCGTTCCATAAGGAGACTTTATCAACTTTATCGTTCTACCGTGGGGGCATCTGTCTCTATTGGTGGCAACTATTGCATTTGAATTTTTTCGCGAATCTGATGCGAAATTGAAATGTATGATTTCTCGTAACAAACAAACCTTTGAAGTTGTTTAAAAATAATTTTATTCTGTCAACACGATTCTTTTTAACTCAAGTTACGGTGAGTTAGCTAATAATTATTTATTTTTAGCCATATAACTTTACAAAATATAGATGGCGCTACCGCCTAATTATAAAGATGAATTTCGTACAGTCTTATCAGAATAGGTCCCGCGTAACCATGGCAACTGGAATGGTAATTTTAATTCTAGCAGTATTATTCCCAATTCAATGGTTTATAGTCGACGACCAAATGCCGACCTAAAAACGTCGAAACGTTTTTCGACACTAAAACCGTAAATCCTTTTTTTGGGACTATTTATGGTCGGTATGCCGACCATTATCCAATTTAAAATATACCTTACATTTAATTATTGGATTCGACATTAACTTTATGAAACCGACCATATTTATTTAGGAAAAGGGGATATTCTAATTATTTTCTGACTATTTGATGATGATGAATTTTTTATTCACTTTTATTTTTTCTTCAAACTTATTTGTATTCGAAAATCTAATAATGAGATCAGTTTTGGGTCGGAAATAAGCATTAATATAAAGTCGGCTCGACGTCCTTTCGGAGTCGGTTCTTAGGTCTATTAATTGGCGGTAAAGAGTCGACGTTTTGTAGTCGGCCGACCATTTTACCCCTACGACATTTCGACCCTCAATCCAAAGTCGGCCGACTTTAGTGTTTAGTACCTTTTGCCGACGTCGGCACGACTCTAATTTGCTACAGGGGAAGTAATTTCTTATGCAAATTAATTTCTAAAAATTAATTAATCATAATTAATAAAAATTAACTTCAAGTATAATTATACGATAAAATACAATTATTTTAAAAATATGAAAAATACATGTGTGGTCCTTATCAAGTCGGCATATCGACTGTGCATTAAAGTCGACTTGCCGACTTTATAAAGTCTCAAAATGGAAATTTGTCGTTTTTGGGGTTTAAAAAAATTGAACAATTTGAGTCGGCATACGGTCGTCGACCTGAAAACGACTTTTAGACCCATACCCGACTCTTGACCGACACCCTAATGCTACAGGGGATCTTTCTTGGAGCGGTTCAATATGAGTGACTGTAAACCCGTTAAGACCCCTGCTGTCACTTCAAACCTGAAAGAAGTGAGTCAAGATAAATTTGAAACTCCAGCAGTCTATTCTTCCGCCATAGGGAGCCTTCGTTGTGCTGCTATGGGCACACGTCCCGATATCGAGTTCGCCGTCAATCGTGCCTCGCAAGCAATGACTAACCCAACGAAGACTGACTGGAATGCCTTCAAACGTATTTTCCGGTATTTACGAGGAACAACGACAATGGGCCTCTTGTTCCGGTCTGACGATACTTCAATCCTGGTCCCTTACTGTGACGCAGATTATGCAGGCTGTGACAAAACCAGACGTTCCCCATCAGGCGTTGTCTGTCTACTTGGATCCACTCCAGTCATTTGGGCTAGTCGGAGGCAACAGTCAGTTGCGCTTTCCACTACCGAAGCAGAGTTGGTTGCTGCCACCGAAGCTGCCAAGGACGTTGTCTGGGTTAAAAGTATTACATCAAGCCTGGGCACCCACGATCAAGACCAGATTCCAGTCCTGCAAATCGACAACGCCGGAGCGATCAAACTAATCCATAATCCAGAGTTTCATCGTCGCACGAAACATATCGAGGTCCGGCAGTTCTACGTTCGAGAACTGGTCCATGAGGGTATCCTGAATGTAGCCTATGTGCCTAGCGAAGATCAAGTCGCATATATCCTCACAAAGCCACTACCTGATCAAACCTTCAAACAACATCGCCAGAACCTGAGTCTTTACCACTCCTGCGATATCTTCATTGAGGGCGAGTGTTGAAGAAATAAAAAACAATGAAGATATTTTTTGTAACAAAGTCTTATCTTTCCGTTATCTTTTAAGAGATAAGACTTCCCCTATATAAAACTAACTTGCGTATAGCTGTTATCGCCATTCAACAATACTAGTCCGCTCTTACTAGTCAGTTTTTCTGTTGTACTACCATCGTTTCATTAATTGTAATGTATATATATTTTAACCAAGTTGTAAATAAACCGTTCATTACTTTTAACTGACGTCACTGGATTTATTTCGGTATCTGCGCTCTGCTCAGTGTTGCTGTTAAAATTTCAACACCATCCTATGTTAAAGAGTGGCCACCGCCCACCCTCATGATACCCGGGTGGGTAAACCAATACAAAAGCTGTTGAGGTCATGTAATTTCCTATCGTTAGATAGACGGAAAGTATCAAAGGTGAAATAGGTAAGCAAAACACGTCGAACATAATTCTTTTAAATTATTGAGATTAGTGGAAATATGATTTAAAGAAATTCTTAAACTGGGATTCAAATGTGTTTATTTTAGGAAATTTATATCAAACATTTGGGTAGTCTAGGCACCAAAAGTCATGTAAATTCGGAAATTCATAAAAAATACCCATTAATGTAATTTTGCAGAACAGAAATTAATAGAATATGTCATTCTCGAAATTCATAATATCTCGTTGATTTAATTGGTATTTTCTTAGAGCAGATATTTAATATGGATTATTAACAACTGCATAAATCATTATTTCAAGAATGTATTTATGTACTGAGATTCTGTCCCCATGGTCGCATACTTTGTAGCTTAAGGGCCTGTTGCAAAAGCCCTAGCCAAAGTGCTAGCCCATTGAAATTAACATGTGTGATTCAAGCAAAGCAGACTTTTGCAACACGCCCTAAGTTCGACTGCTTTGGATTTTTTGGTCTCACTCTTTCAAGTAGACGCTAGCGTAGACGATTCCAATTTTTACATTTATTGTTCTATCGAATGAGGGGGTTGGTCGGAGGCGGCGGAAATTAACGGCACTGCGTGCGCGTCAAAGAGTGCTATCGAATGAGATCAACTTGTGTTTTTTCGGTCACTCTCCCTTTAAGGGGGTTTGTCGGAGGGGGCGGAAATTAACGGCACTGCGTGCGCGTCAAAGAGTTCTATCGAATGAGACCAACTTGATTTTTTTCGGTCACTTTCCCTTTAAGGGGGGTTTTATACAAACTATAAAAGTGTTCAAGGTTAAAAGTTCAAGCATGAAATTCGTAGAGTACGGCGTGACTTGCTTGGTAAAGGCGTCGGTTTTGGAGATTACGCGGTCAGAAGTCTGGGTTCGAATCCCGGTGTCGCCAATAATATAAATATAAATTATTTTTCGCAGCTCCATCTCCCGTGCCAAACAAACAAACAACACTTAACATATCTATTTATTTGTGTTTTAGTTACTTTTTAATTTATGTATTTATTAAAATGGTAAAAATAAACCTATGCATTAAAATATAGAAAGATTGAAAAAACGAACCCTCTTGCATAGTAAAATTTAAAAATGTTTTATTAAAAGACACGACTAGTTTCACTGCCGTTCGGTCGCATCATCAGGTGCGATGTGCATCTGATGATGCTACCAAACGGCAGCGAAACAAGTCGTGTCTTTTAATAAAACATTTTTAAATTTTACTATGCAAAAGTGGTAATTTTTTTAATCTTTCTACATGTATTAATTAATATTTGATATTTACTTTATTTTCATAAAATTGCTTTTCAAAAATATCTTTCGTACCGTTCGCATTGAAACTGCATGTGCTGTGATCGTAACGACCTAGAATGCCCCCTGGTAGTTGAATGTCAAGTCGGGCAGTCTTGAAACAATTTTTTTCGAACAAAGCGCCACATTTTGACTTAGAATTCGCCTCAGAACATTTTTCATTCGAAATTGGCGTTAAACCAAGGACGTTTTTTTATTAGAAAACGAAGGGTGGGGTATCAGATATTATTTAATATTAAAATAAATACTTAATCAATTTAATCTAATTAAACTTTGACCTTCTCCAGAGCAACAGGGCTACTTTGAAATATTATTTTAAGTTTTAATTAATAAGCAATATGTAAGAAATATACCGTTTTTCGTTATAATTTAAAGAGGTTTTAAATTTTTAGCTTGTGACCTTTGACGTTTTGATAAAATCGACCTTTTAAGAGCTTATAAAGAAGGATAAGACAATTTGAAG
This sequence comes from Leiobunum rupestre, assembly GCF_980474605.1. Lineage (NCBI taxonomy): Eukaryota > Metazoa > Arthropoda > Arachnida > Opiliones > Sclerosomatidae > Leiobunum > Leiobunum rupestre. Next base: position 39,703,020 of record NC_143393.1, on the reverse strand, counting down.
AAGAATGACACCTCATATGTTCAGTTTGGGTAAATAAATTTTGAATTATAAGCGAATATAAAATGGCGGTCATTTTCCAAGATGGCGGTGAAAGTTGGCTAGGCAGACTTTAGGACTTTGCGGAGGTTCTATAAGACCATAACCTCTTTCGATTGTGAAATTTTTAGGTATGGCATATTTTTTTCCACAAAAAAAACATGGAAGCCGTACTAAAAACATTGGCACTGCGATTGCGCAGAAACGACTGCTCAGACGCTAAATTCAAATAAGACCATTCTTGTCAAAAACGTGCTCAGCATTAATTTTGTAATTGACAGTATAGCTGTAAAAGTAATAATAACGAAAATATTGGTGAAAAACCATTTTTGCCGGGAATTTTCCCGCCAAAAAAAAAGTTCCATACACCCCAATGATGGGGACTTTTGACACAACGTTTATAGACACTAAATAAAGGTGTATGCAACAATTCAGCCCGGGGGAATTTTTTCCGAAGTGAAATCCTCAAGTTACTGGACTATTTGGGAATTTGGGGATAAAACCCGATCAAACTAACTTCTTGCCGCCCCTCGTTAGGAAGGCTTGTGGAAGCTACTCGGTATAGTGATTTCTTTTACGAACCTTGGGTATAGTCTAAGTGCACCCTACCAAACAAGAGGGGTTATACTCCCTTTAAAGCTTTCCTTTCTACGGGGTGTCTGCTTTTCATTGGGTTTTGAAAATTTCAGGGTATTCGTATGAAGTAGATAATTATCTAATATTTCAATTTCAGAAACATTTTAAATTATTTTCGTGTTTTTCAAAAATGCATGTTTTTACCGGTAGGTGACAGACGAAAAGTGTCAAAGATAAAGTTGTAGAGCATACTTTGAAAACGTACAAATATAGTTGATTCGGTCGAAAAAGACCGATTTTCTACAAAGATATTAGGTCGTGAAAAATAGCAAGTTGGTCATAGGAGGCAATAGCTATGTTAAAAAATGTGGAAAATTAACTTCATGTGTCTAATTTGTAGCTGATCAGCATTACACACTTCATTAGTTTTGTAAGAAAACAAAGGTTATAATTCCGATTCCACGTTATTCCAGTTTTTGCAGTTTCCAAGTTATTCCAGTTTTTGCAGTTTCCACGATATTCAGGCTGCACGTTATTTCCGTTTTACATTTTCCACGTTATTCCAGTTTCTGCAGTTTCCACGATATTCCGATTCCATGTCATTCCATGTTATTCAGGTTCCACGTTATTCAGTGTATCCGTTCCATCGCGGCCAATTTTGATGAAGCGCTGTTGCACGAGCATCACGTCATCAAAGTTGGCCGTAGTCTTATCTATAGTTGGTTACCATGGAGCTAATTGTTTCTGAGTTTTAACTGAAAGTGGGTAAACGCTATTGACTACGCGCGAGGCTGTTATTTCGAATCGAGGGTACGACCTAGTTATGTAGTTTACCATAGTTAAAAACCAATCACATCTACCTTCCGATAATATAAATATATCGGGGAAACCAAAAGACCCCCCATTTTGTAAGACCGCCTATTTCGATAACTTTTTCCGTTTTTAAAATCGGTATAACATCGGAGCTCCCCGGACAACAATTTGGCCGTTTAATAGGTCTATTAATGTAGATTAACATAATAAAAAAATAGAATGTTCTACCTGGCGAGAGTTTAAATATATCGGGGAAAATGAGCTACCCCGAGCGTATTATATTTCATCGTTTTTGGTAAGTTTTCCCGTTATTCAAAGCGCCAGTTGAAAATAAAATTAATTTGGCTATTATCGAGATATAACGGGTTAAATGCTCCGCTGTCTTAACCAGTTGTTCAAATTCTGGTAAATCGTTTGTTGTTTTTAAAAATGCACGCGTCGCAAAGCAGAGAAATTATTTGTATTCTCACGCTATCTGTTTTCATTTTGAGGTTTTTAGTATAGTCTAACCGTGTTTTCGTCTTTCTGAGTCCTACGTTACCCCAAAAACCTTTTTCTTTGAAATTTATTTCGGTGCATTGACGGCGCTCTCACTGATGTAAAAGGGACCCCAAGTTAGGGTGGGAAAATAAAGATTAATTCATTCTAAAATCCTAGCTATAACTTATTATTTTACTCACTGGCCCCTGAATGTTGATTTCCCGCCAATACCCAGTGAGAAAAATTCAATTAGCTGCTATTTAGAAAACATTAATTTCCGTGTTTCCAGCATTTTGTGTACACACCCGTGACATGACTTTCAGGGGAAAGAATAGGAATGAGAAAAGTGAGAAAAGTGAGAAAAGTGAGAAAAGTGAGAAAAGTGAGAAAAGTGAGAAAAGTGAGAAAAGTGAGAAAAGTGAGAAAAGTGAGAAAAGTGAGAAAAGTGAGAAAAGTGAGAAAAGTGAGAAAAGTGAGAAAAGTGAGAAAAGTGAGAAAAGTGAGAAAAGTGAGAAAAGTGAGAAAAGTGAGAAAAGTGAGAAAAGTGAGAAAAGTGAGAAAAGTGAGAAAAGTGAGAAAAGTGAGAAAAGTGAGAAAAGTGAGAAAAGTGAGAAAAGTGAGAAAAGTGAGAAAAGTGAGAAAAGTGAGAAAAGTGAGAAAAGTGAGAAAAGTGAGAAAAGTGAGAAAAGTGAGAAAAGTGAGAAAAGTGAGAAAAGTGAGAAAAGTGAGAAAAGTGAGAAAAGTGAGAAAAGTGAGAAAAGTGAGAAAAGTGAGAAAAGTGAGAAAAGTGAGAAAAGTGAGAAAAGTGAGAAAAGTGAGAAAAGTGAGAAAAGTGAGAAAAGTGAGAAAAGTGAGAAAAGTGAGAAAAGTGAGAAAAGTGAGAAAAGTGAGAAAAGTGAGAAAAGTGAGAAAAGTGAGAAAAGTGAGAAAAGTGAGAAAAGTGAGAAAAGTGAGAAAAGTGAGAAAAGTGAGAAAAGTGAGAAAAGTGAGAAAAGTGAGAAAAGTGAGAAAAGTGAGAAAAGTGAGAAAAGTGAGAAAAGTGAGAAAAGTGAGAAAAGTGAGAAAAGTGAGAAAAGTGAGAAAAGTGAGAAAAGTGAGAAAAGTGAGAAAAGTGAGAAAAGTGAGAAAAGTGAGAAAAGTGAGAAAAGTGAGAAAAGTGAGAAAAGTGAGAAAAGTGAGAAAAGTGAGAAAAGTGAGAAAAGTGAGAAAAGTGAGAAAAGTGAGAAAAGTGAGAAAAGTGAGAAAAGTGAGAAAAGTGAGAAAAGTGAGAAAAGTGAGAAAAGTGAGAAAAGTGAGAAAAGTGAGAAAAGTGAGAAAAGTGAGAAAAGTGAGAAAAGTGAGAAAAGTGAGAAAAGTGAGAAAAGTGAGAAAAGTGAGAAAAGTGAGAAAAGTGAGAAAAGTGAGAAAAGTGAGAAAAGTGAGAAAAGTGAGAAAAGTGAGAAAAGTGAGAAAAGTGAGAAAAGTGAGAAAAGTGAGAAAAGTGAGAAAAGTGAGAAAAGTGAGAAAAGTGAGAAAAGTGAGAAAAGTGAGAAAAGTGAGAAAAGTGAGAAAAGTGAGAAAAGTGAGAAAAGTGAGAAAAGTGAGAAAAGTGAGAAAAGTGAGAAAAGTGAGAAAAGTGAGAAAAGTGAGAAAAGTGAGAAAAGTGAGAAAAGTGAGAAAAGTGAGAAAAGTGAGAAAAGTGAGAAAAGTGAGAAAAGTGAGAAAAGTGAGAAAAGTGAGAAAAGTGAGAAAAGTGAGAAAAGTGAGAAAAGTGAGAAAAGTGAGAAAAGTGAGAAAAGTGAGAAAAGTGAGAAAAGTGAGAAAAGTGAGAAAAGTGAGAAAAGTGAGCCAGTGAGAAAATGTGGACTACCCAAGAAGCACTGGCAGTTCCAAGAAAACTTACAACAATAATCCTTTTCCAATGACAATTTTGTACGCAATGCCAGTATAACAGAAATATATTATTACGATTGATAGTTGTATTTAATCTTGAAAATTATAGGTAAATTTACCTTTTATCTCTAAAAATATCGACGTTGTTTATTCAGCTGGTTGCCATAAAGGAGTTTAGTTTCTTAGGTGGCCGTTTGTGGCGCCACGTATTTTCTTCCTTATAACGCATAGCTCGCGAAGGGGGATAGCACCGCGGAACAAACCATTTGATTTCATTGGCCCCCTACTTATTTTCTATCTCTATGGTCATGGTGCACGCCAATAATCTAGCCAAAATCTGAAGGTTAAAATTCGCAAGGTCCTCTGCCCAACACTACGTCCTAATGTCTCAGCCCATGAACGTAGTGAAATCAAACCATGGGCAAGGTCTTAAATGAGAAATATGGAGTAGTTCTTATTCTTTATGGGCCTGTTCTTGGTAAAGAAAAGCCCGCATATCACGCTACTTGACATCAAATACGCTAGACCTTGCAAGGCCTTTTTTTTTCATGATTTGGAAAATCTTTTTAATCATAAAAAAAAGGCCGCGAATTTTAAGCTTAAGGTTTTTGGCCAGATTTCATATATTTTTGTAGTTCCAGAACTATTAACCACTCTTCCACCCCACCTTAACCACTATTCCACCCCGGTAGATTTATAGTTAAAATTATACTATAGTTATAAGCATATTTGTGTCGGGAAATTTAGTTGTAAAAAACACAAATTCCAATAAGAAACTACAAACTATCATCCCGACACTTTGGGAAATTGGGACCTAGACTGCTCTAATACTTAATTGGCACCTCTAGAAAAGAATTAGACAACGCGAGAGAATTTTCTTTGCGGTTTGGAAATCTTATCCTAAAACTTCCACATCCCAAATTAAATAATTTTGAGGCAACAGAGATTTTAAGCTAACCCCCCCCCCTCCTAAACAAGAATGTAGTGGAAAATTGTATGATTTTAGTAGAGCTCGGCGAAACGGATAAATTAACCGCTAAAAGTTCGATTAACTGTTGATTCGTAGATTATTCCAAACTAAAAGCAATTTAACATGTAAAAATAATAGATTTTTTTCTGATTTGTGGATAATTGTGTGTTTTGGATAAAAATAAATTAAGTGATTAATTCTTATCCAAACGCCGAGCTCTAGATTTTAGATTCTAAAAGTACGCTAACCATTTTACAATTTCTTACCTGGCACGTCTTGTAGTATTTCAATAATAATATTGAATATTCAAATTATTCAGCTAAATAAAAATAATATTGAATATGTATTAAAATTATTCAGCTAAATAAAAATAATATTGAATATGTATTCAAATTACTCAGCTAAATAAATATAGTGGGAGTTATGACAAGCTTTTCTTATTATATGACAATGTGTATTAAATAAAAATCGTAAATACTATTTTAAATTGAAACATGACGAAGCGTTCTATAGTTTAGGTCTAAATCGTTATGATAATACATTTGTAGATATAGCGGAACCACGAAAAAAAACAGGTTCTGTTTGGACGCAAAAATTTGATAAAATATTGTGGTGGAGCTTAAGTTTTTCCTCATCAACTCGACGACGGTTAGGCACTGAGACTATTGGAACGCCACAATGGGAAAGCAAGTGGAAGGTGGTCACCAATTTTTATGCAAATCGGTTAAGTAGTTTTTGCTCTAGAGCGGTCTGCAAGAAGAAAATGAAAGTTTTTTACATTTTGACTATCTTTGAACTACGTCGCATTATTAGCATAACAGCCCTAGATTTATAGTTTTATTGTATGTTTGCCGTACGCGCTTGTCTCGCTACTCTTAGTGGTTGAGGAGATACAAGGGGCTGAAATCGGCCCTTAGTTGCTTCGGGATAATACTAGCTCGGTCTCGAAAAGCTAGTCACTTTCCCCGACCTTGCTGTGGGGACTACCGTCCCCTCTGATAACAGCTTCCGCCTTTCGCTAAGAAGTTTTAAAACACAGAGTATGGACGCGCAAGGTAGCTCTTAAAACACAGAGTATGGACGCGCAAGGTAGCTCTTAAAACACAGAGTATGGACGCGCAAGGTAGCTCTTAAAACACAGAGTATGGACGCGCAAGGTAGCTCTTAAAACACAGAGTATGGACGCGCAAGGTAGCTCTTAAAACACAGAGTATGGACGCGCAAGGTAGCTCTTAAAACACAGAGTATGGACGCGCAAGGTAGCTCTTAAAACACAGAGTATGGACGCGCAAGGTAGCTCTTAAAACACAGAGTATGGACGCGCAAGGTAGCTCTTAAAACACAGAGTATGGACGCGCAAGGTAGCTCTTAAAACACAGAGTATGGACGCGCAATCTTAAAACACAGAGTATGGACGCGCAAGGTAGCTCTTAAAACACAGAGTATGGACGCGCAAGGTAGCTCTTAAAACACAGAGTATGGACGCGCAAGGTAGCTCTTAAAACACAGAGTATGGACGCGCAAGGTAGCTCTTAAAACACAGAGTATGGACGCGCAAGGTAGCTCTTAAAACACAGAGTATGGACGCGCAAGGTAGCTCTTAAAACACAGAGTATGGACGCGCAAGGTAGCTCTTAAAACACAGAGTATGGACGCGCAAGGTAGCTCTTAAAACACAGAGTATGGACGCGCAAGGTAGCTCTTAAAACACAGAGTATGGACGCGCAAGGTAGCTCTTATAACACAGAGTATGGACGCGGAAGGTAGCTCTTATAACACAGAGTATGGACGCGGAAGGTAGCTCTTAAAACACAGAGTATGGACGCGGAAGGTAGCTCTTAAAACACAGAGTATGGACGCGCAAGGTAGCTCTTAAAACACAGTGTATGGACGCGCAAGGTAGCTCTTAAAACACAGAGTATGGATGCATGTCCTTGCCGCTGTGGCCAAAAGAGGTGTCAGAAATGAGGACTAGTTCGGAATGTTAATTGCTTTCTCCTTTGATGGCCTTGAAACTCAACAATTTAGAAAAAGACCCGCGGTTATTCGACCAGTTGCAAACTATTTGAAAATACCAAATACTTTTTCCCACCCTTTTCAAATATTCGACTATTTGATCAGAAAAAAACGAATATTCACGAATTTTTCCAAGCGCTATTCGATTCGACGAAAGAGCCAGTCGGGTTTTGAACCCTGCCTCTCCTGCTTGGCAGGCGAGTGTTCTACCACAGAACCACCGATACGTATTAAGCATACTTGATAATTATAAATTCAGCTTAAAAGAGTTTTACGTTTTGGTTCTTATTTAAATATAAAGGGATTTTGTGTTCGATTTAAATTATTTCATAGAGGATTTCAAATGTTGCCACTTGTCTATTAAATAAAAACAAGCACGGCCACCGAGAATTGAACTCGGCTCAGCCGTAATATTAGTGTCACATCAAGGTATAACTTCGGGGCACCCAATATCCCAAATGATAAAACAGTCGCGAAGACTCGAGTTTACCTATCAATTGATGTATCATTGACATTGATCGCAATAGCAGTACAATATACAGCTGATGCCAAAAATCTTGGGGGTCCAAATGCCCAAATTGATGTCACAGCTCCGAGGTCTCGAGGTTACTTATTGATTGATGCAAAGGGTCGCAATTTCCCAAATTGATATAGCTAATGACGTTTGATTTAAATTTATATCGAATGCCGTTGAAGATAAATCAGAGTTTCACCTCGACCGATACGCCGTAATTTTCATTCGGGGGGTGAAAATACCCCCTTTATTAAAAAGTCGAAGCTCAACACTAGGGTGGTTAGATAGACAGCTAATATCTATCGAATAAAACAACAAAAATTATATCGAGTGCCGTATAAGAGTCCTACTAAAATTATCTAGGTTTAGAGCAAAATTTCCAAGAAAAAAGTTGTTCTTCGTCACATTACCATTAACTTTCTAATTGGCATTTCTGCTCTAAGCCTAATGGTTCTCGAGATAATTTTAGTATGACCTTGAAGACATGGTTCAAGGTCATACAATTTTCCGAATAATAAAATTTCCCACCATGATGAGATTGTCTAGCAAATTTCGACAATGTAACACGACTTGTTTCAGAATTATTAGCGCTTTCTTGCAATTTTCAATTTTACGACCTTTGTGATTTTGGTAAATTTTTCTAGACTTCCTATTGGTCGAATCCAATTGGGTCTACACGATTCAAACCTAAAACGTGATGGGGAACACTTTTGTAATTGGAACCAACTTTCTAACACTTACGGTTCTCGAGATAGTTTTTGGATGACCTTGAAGACATATGGTTCAATGTCATCGCAATTTTCAAAGGTTTCCCATACACTCTTATGTGACCCAAAATTTTCAAATAGAGACTTGGCACTCCGTAGCTTTGGCCATGACCGCCATTGTGGTAACATTTTTCTCCCCACGATAAAAACTATTGAAAAAAAAACTGTGACGTAGTACTGCCAAGTCCCTATTCGTACCTAAAACTGTTTTGGAGATATTCGCCCTGGTTAATATTTTAATGGACACCCTGTATATATAAAACCGCCATCGAACAATTTCCTTCTTCGTGAGAGAAGGCAGGGACTTCAAAGATTACGCGTAATCCCATTAGTACAGTCAAAGGTACAGCTCTGTACACCGATTACGCGGAGTGATCAGCGTCCAATAGAGCTTTTTAAGTGCGTTTTTACTTTTGTGATAAATTACCAGTCAACCAAAAGATAGTTTAGCTAGCCGGCAATCTTAATCAGAATCCGTTTCGTAAATTCATATGCGCGAAGAGTCTGATGTTTCCAGTCCGTCACTCCCTTCAATTTAAAATAAATTTTTAACAAAGTTAATCAATCAATCAATCAATCGGTTTTATTCGATATATAAATCTTTTTACATTAGTTTGGTTTAGGGGCCAAGTCTTCTCGCGACTTATAGGCCCCTGTATAGCAATCATTAAAATTAATTCAACAATATAAACAATTAATACTGTAACGCAAAAAAAATAAAATAAAAATTAAAAAGTTTAAACAGTAGAAACAAGTTGGCAAGCCAAAATATACCTCTCCTCGGTAGAATTGTCCCTAGTGGTATTAATTTCTCGAGACGACCCTTAAAGATATCTCCGCATTTCAGAGTTATTTACTAAAAACCTAATCCCGGTTCAATACCGCCCTGTATAAAATTTTAATTTTAATTAAAATAATTGAGACGAAACCACCGAGTTTAATTTATTCAGAATAATATAAATTAAGTAGTTACAACCGCGAGTTAGACTTACTAAAACAATGTACAATTGAATCTAACCCTATTTACAGAACAAGTTTATCAGTTAAATATAATACGAATCAAATTTTAATTAAAGAATTATCTACAGAGGGTATTTGTATTTTTCTCGCTTACGAAATACTTGCCGCATCTTTAACGCTCATTTTATTTCAACACTCGCCCTTGATGAAGATACCGTAGAATAGCTATATTCGAATCTGGTAATGGACGACTCGTAGACTTCCAGTTGACGTTGTGACACATACCGCATGAAAAAGACCAATACCGTCCAATTTCCAATATCATATAATGACTCGCACACCCAGGAATACAATGACTGCATTAGGAATCGTAGATGTCCAAATATCCACACCAATAAAAAATGTATTAACAAGAAGCGAAAAACTTACCATTCACAAAGCACAGAAAGCCCCTTGACTAAAAGACAGCTCGTATATCAATAAATGACCGTAGACGGAATAGTTAGGGCTCTTTATAAATAAAAACAAACGAACCCAATTGATGAACTGCATTAAACATCTTAAACGTTTAAAATAAATTACGAAGTAATGACGACCCAGTTAAGAACCAGACCAACATAAGTGTAAGCGCACGATGTATACAACTCGATAAAAATATACGACTGAAAAAACGAAATAAAATACAAATAAAACAAAAGATATTAAAAATTAAAAAACTGATCCTAATAAAACGTGAAAATACCCTCCACGTCACGCACATTCGAAATACGCAGAAGTAACGTTATACAATATCCAGTTTAAAATATTAGAGTATCAAAAAATAAAAATAACGAATAGAAAAATACACAATAACAACCCAATCAATCAGACTTCAGAAACAAAACTCATAGAAAAATATTATAACGCAGTCAAGCAATCAGACTTCAGAATCAAAATAATTCATAGAAAAATATTATAACGCAGTCAAGCAATAAATTAGTTCAAATACTTAGAAATCAAGCAATAGATAATATAATATCAAGAAGCGCAACACCTTACCATTCACAAATACGAATTTTCATGTTATTATAATGAAACCGGATAAGCTTTTGGGCATGACTTACGCTCTTAAAGGTTCCTCTAAGACTGGACGATTTTGCGGGAAAAAGGAAATAAACTTAAAAAATAGTAGATACAGAAAAAAACCAACAATACCAAAGATTAGACAAAAAAGACCGTAATCTCGATCAGTTAAAAAACACAACAAAAAAGCGTATCCGAAAAAATAAACCGAATAAAATGAATTAATAACACAGCGGCAACGAATCAAAGTCCTACAACCGCGCTCCCGGTTCAATTCCCGACGAAATAAAAACAAATTCACAAAAATAAAAAAACAAAGTTCAATAAAAAAATATCCACAGATATTGTATTCATCCGTTTAGTAAAAAAACCCGCCTTATCATAATGGTTCCTTTACTTTAACATTTTCCCTAAGGAAGTCATAGGCTCGGCGGTGAACTATCCGCGTGATAACAATGCGACCCGAGTTCAATTCTTGATCACGATCAACTTTTACATTAAAATACTTAATTATTTAATAAAATATAAGATGAATATAATTTATAAATATTTAATTAAATATAAGATTAATATAATTTATAAATATTTAATTAAATATAAGATTAATATAATTTATAAATATTTAATTAAATATAAGATTAGTATAATTTATAAAAATTTTATTAAATATAAGATTAATATAATTTATAAATATTTTATTAAATATAAGATTAATATAATTTATAAATATTTAATTAAATATAAGATTAATATAATTTATAAATATTTAAAATGATGTAACGTTATAACTTTGTAAAGGACATTCGCCAAAGCGGTTTTTTAGAAAAATTAACAAGCGTTGGTGGCTGAGTGGTTAGAGTAAATCTCTTGCACGAGGCAGACCCGGGTTCGTTTCCCGGCCGGCGCCAATAAATCGCAACTTGATACTAAGACGAATACCGTGTACAATTGGAGGAAACCCTGCCATTGGACATTGAGAGGTTGCATAACACTCTGCACTCGGTCCGTCCCAAAGTCATTAAGAAGAAGTTGGAGAGAAAACGTCCGTACAGACTCAACATCCACAACCATCACAACACAACAAACTCAACACCCACAACCGTCATAACACGAACTCAACATTCACAACCTACACATAAACATAACAATAACGAAATATCCAATCAAACTGAGTTAAAACTGCCGCGACGATGAGCGTTGACGAAAAAACACCATCCAAACCAAACCGCAAATGCATCCGTTAACGCTCACCGTCACACGGTGGTTTTGCCAACCCTTCGAGAAACTGCGAACGCAGAGATCTCGAGAAACTGCGTACGCAATGATTAACCTTTGCAAGGATAATGCGAACGCAGGACACACACACACACACACAGACAGACAGACAGACAAAGGAGAGAAGCATGGGAATCCCAAAAGAGAAATTGAGATTCCTAATAATTTTTCTTCAAAAGAGCTTTTTCTAAAAATCCGAATTGTTTGAAATGCGCAGACGCATTGTATCAAATTTTTATACAACAAAAGGCAACACGTGCTTCGTCAATTTAGCACACGCCTTTACGTCGAAAAGGTCCATAAGAAAATATTTCGGCAACTTGGTGCGCTTTGTTAGTTGCACCAAGAACCCATAGACGTACCAAGAACAGAGGAAAGGAAATTTTGCTGGATCGCCTCCTAATCGATTTTTTTAAAGAGGCGGAGCTATTGAGTCTTCTTCCACTATTGTTACTTCTAAGAAGAAGGCGCGAACCCTTACATATACAGAAAATTACATATTATTTTTAAGTTGTTTCAAGTTGGCTTTAAGTTGTCGTTATTAAGTTTCAAGTTGACTCTAAGTTGGCTTTAAGTGTTCTCCATTAAGCGAAATTAGAGCTGGTTTTAAGTGGTTTTTCAGTAGGTTTTTAGTTAGTTTAAGTAGTTCTTAGACCGCTTATTTTTTTGGTTACTTAAGTTACTACAGGCGGAAAATATGAAAAGGCGGGGCTTATTTTGAAAATATAGATTAGGAGGCTCCACGACGGGCTAAAGCTATGATTACGTGTTTTTAGTACGTCTATGGGTTCTTGGTTGCACCCATTGATCTGGGAATATATAACCATCGATAAATACTTCCTTCCCCCCTTTTTAGCCTCTAACAACAGAAAGACGAATAATATTTTTACATTAATTTACTTTGTATAATTAATCACTGTAACTTCGAGATACGTTTAGTTTGCTAATCCTAATTCTCCGTTTCAAATTTTGCGTCAATTTCGCGTGAAACAACGTCGCCTGAAAGTAAAATCCACGTAACTAAATACACAAATTAGAACGATATATGTGGATTTTGCTTTCAGGCTTTAAAGATTCCCACCGCTAGAGATAGATGGCAACATCATCGAGTGATAACATTTCAGATTTTAAGCAAAATTTTTGTCAAGCGACTATCAGATTTTAATTCTAGGAATATGAAAACTCGGTACCCTGGAATAGAAAAGTGTATTCCCAAACTACGAGCTCCCCCTCTCTCTACGGCAACGCAGCGCGAGCCAGAATCGAGGAGGGTCCACCTCACAACGCCGAATTCTCCTTTCTCCGAATTCCCATATCACCGAATTCCCATTTCTCCGAATTGATATAATTCCGTATTGCTTTTACTCCGAAAGTTCATATCTCCGAAGTCCCATTTCTCCGAAATGTATTTAGTGACCTCACATCTCCGAATTCTCGTTTCTCCGAATTCCCATATCACCGAATTCCCTTTTCACCGATTGACATATTCTTGCTTTTACTCCGAAAGCTCATATCACCGAAGTCCCATTTCTCCGAAATGTATTTAGTTACACTATGCAGAGATAAACCTCCTACGTGTCACGCCCGCTTGTGGCTAAAGCAAGATTATTTAAATTAAATAATCTTGACTAAAGTTTTACCTTTATTTTAATTTTTGGTCGTAATTAAATATGATGTTTTATTTCAGTATAAGAAAATTGTTTGGTAGCATATTTTATTGTTACAATACAAATTCTATAATGTAGATGGCGTTGTGTTTTCCGTCCTCTGTCAGAAGGGGACAGAAGAATGAATTTTTAATATAAAAACACATATTAAGCTTTCAATATCCATGTCAGCTACATAATTAAATAACAGCAGGAGCCGCGGAATTGGGGGGCAGGTAGGGCCAAATGCACCCCCATTTTGCATGGTAATGTAGGGTTCTTTATGCTTTAGTCGTAGGAGGAGCTATATAGTCATGGAGTACTTCCGCGGTTACTGAATAAAACAGCTTTCAAAAAAAAATGCTTACAAAAAATGTCAACGTTTTGTAAGTAGAATATGTTAAGACAATATAAATTGCGGAAATAATTTTAAATAAAAAACACCAATATCAGGACCCTAAAAACTACGACTTTTTAAAATCGCGCGGGCAGACTGCCGTGGCTCCTGACAATCGTACCTTTATAGAGTCAGAGAGAAAGAGTAGTAGCACTCTGTAGCTTTGGCCATGGCCGCCATTGTGGGCGCGAATTTTTTATGAATAGGAAAAAGCATGGATGACGTCGTGTGACGTAGCACTGCCGTTACTCTATAGTACAGGCAAACCGGAAGGTGGGAAACATGCATTGAAACAGGGTCAATCGATAAATTTCGTGAAATCCAAAGTATCCAAATACTATAATTAAATAATTTGTTAAAATTTCACTGTTTAAATAGTATGAAGCGCTCTCCTACGAATTCTTGTCTTCCATACGTTTAAAGAAGAGAAAAAAATCGCCATTTTGGTAAATGGCGACCTAAATTATGAAAAAGCCGAGCGAAAAAAGCTACATTTTAACATAACGAGTAATACTTTAGAACGTATTGTATAGTTATCTACCATATTATTATTAGCCTTAAAAAAACGTAACATCATTTTAGTTTCTAATTATAATTGCAATTTTATATTAATACATAATAACTATAAGTATGACACGTCCTATTCTCCCAATGCTACGTTAGTTAATGATAGTCTGTCTCGGCAATTAACATTCATCCTATGGACGAACAGATTTTTGCAAATTAAATCGGGACGAATTTTAAACATTACCCTGGTGTTTGAAGGAAGTGCTTTGGCTGGTATATAATACGTAGGTGTCATTTTTTTCTAATCCTCCAATTACGCAATCACCCCGCGACAGATCATCATTAATATCATTAACCGACGTCGTTCAGGGAGGCTTATGATTATTATGTTAAATATGATATTATATTAAATTTTATTCAGTTGAGTGGTAATCAGCTTATTTTAATAACAAGTTTTTAACAATAAAAATATTTTGGTACAAGCTAGAGCAGTACAATTAGAATAATTACGTGGCGAATTGAACTAGCGACGAAACAGAACTTAATCGGCGATGATTAGGTTCCATGTCGCCGCTAGTTCATTCCGCACCTAAGTAATTATCCCAATATAAGAGTCTCTAATAAGGGTACAAACTGGCCACTTACAAGGAGAGTCCCCGATGTGTTATTGCCAATTTTGTTCAAAGTCGGGCGTATATAATCAAAGATAATTTAAACTCGTACCCTAGATTCGCAATCACTCTCTCACGCGTTGCCGATAGCGTTTACCCACTTCCCGCCGGAACTCAGAAAAAATTCGCTCCATGGTTTGCGCCTTACCGCAACCGATGGAGCCCGATTTTTCTGAGGTCACGTGTCGGAAAAGGGTAAACGCTTCGTAACAAAACCGTCAATGGGAAAGCTCTCAGTATTCGAATCTAGGGTACGAGTTTAAATTATCTTTGATATAATGTAGACCTATCTGAGATATGAAATTTCCCAAAAGGAGACGTTGCACTTCCCTTTCGATTAGCCATGGCAACCGAAAATGGTTCTGACCACTTTAAACAAAAAATCTCCATTTTAAAAAGCATGGAATGTTTTCGGTTTAACCTACGAAAATTTAAAAAAAAAATTAAAATCACGAAATAGGTAATTTCGACCACGTTTAGGTAAATAGGAACATTTTTGGGTAAATTTTAACATTTTTGGGTTAAAGTTGTAAATATTTTTGGGTAAAATAAGGAAAAAAACTCATTTCTGTTTTAGGTGGTCAAAAACATTTTCGGTTGCCATGGCAAAACCAACGGATAGTGCACCGTTTCATTTTGTGAAATTTCAAATTTCATATTGGTCTACATTACGCCCGACTTTGAACAAAATCAGAAAAAACACCTCGGGTACTCTCCTTGTTAGTATCCGTACCATGGTTTATGAAAATTAAATCTGGGGATCTAAATAGCGGAACTAACTTTTGTAAGTTATTATATTGTTTTCAAGAAATTGCAGTCCATTTTCACTTGGAATGGGGGCGTTAGTAGTTTAGATTATTATTACTGTGTTAAAGTATTACAAGTAGAAATACAGAAAATGGGAAATAGAGTAGTATCAGTGTGACGTCTCCCATACTTTTCACACGTTCCTAAAATTCTATAACATTCTGAGATTATGAACGTTAGGTTAGGTAGAATCCGACTCCTGGAAAATAAGAGCTGGCCTGTAGTCGTTTATTCACTTCATTGCATCGAGTTTTAATTTTTTTAAACATTTCTGCTCATTTTGTTCTTTGAAATCGAATTTGGAATTTTCTGGATACAATTTAGTTTTACCGAAGCACGTCAACAAAAAATAAAAGCAGACGAGGAATCGGAACTTTTTGCAGGTAAGCTAGACGGAGAAATGAAATGCGCCCAACGGGGCCAAACCCGAGGCCAAACCGAGGGGCAGTTCGTAGAGTGCAGAAGTAATCAAGGTTAAAAATTTAATTGGATTAAATTTAATACAGTCAAAGCTACAGACATCAAATTTAATCAGATTTAATCAACCAAGAGTGCAGATTTAATCATGGGAGTGAACTGCCCCTCGGGCCAAACCTAAAAACTACGAAATTTCAACGGAGCCTTTTTTCTCAATTATGACAAATTTTGGGGCTTTCCTAATCGAAGAGCGATGCTATTCATTTTACAGAAAGAGAACAATTGTAAAATACGCTAAAATCCCCTGAGACTACATAAACACTCTTTGCTTTAAGGGCGTACCAAAATATTTTTATTATTAAAAATAAAATATACCATTTAATATATAATATCATAACTAACATAATAACCATTATTATGACACTGAAAGACGTCGGTTAATGATATTAATGATGGTCTGTCGTGGGGTGATTGCGTAATCGGAAGATTCCTAACCGGAAATTCGTCTAAAGATTATTTTTAGGCTGTATATACGAGCCAAAGCACGTTTGGGCAAGGTTTGGGTCTCAAATTCGAACAAAACTACCTCCAGAAACAAAAATAAAGTTTAAAATGTGTTCCGATTCAACTCGCGGAGAGTTGTCAGTCCTTAGGATGTAAGTGACCTTCTTGGTTTCTTACACAAGACTCTTCCACCGCACGATGTTTTCATCTTAATGGGAGATTTTAACCTACATGTTGACTGGTCGAATCCGTCCCTTCGTAAAGCCCAGGAGTAAATTTTTTGCGATACTGTGTTTGGCCTTGGACTTCAACAGACGTTATAACAATTTCCCACACGCGGAAATAACTTCCTTGACTTGGTTTACGTTTCCTTACTGAGATTCACACTAGAGACAGCCTACCAGGTTGTGATCACTTTGCGGTTGCTGGAAGCCTGAACTTACCTCGGACTATTCTCAATTACAAAGATCGGTCTAAAAATGAACTTTGTACTACGCTCCTTGGGACATTGGTTTTTCTTCAAGTTATATTGATGTGACTTGGGAACTTTGGCTTGATCTCTTTTGGGTATGAGTTAGGGACAATGTTCCGAGTATAACCATTCATGGAAAAAAACGTCAGCCCTGGATTACGGCTGGTCTTGTTCACGCGAGCCACGTGAAGAATTCTCCTTTTATGAGGGCCAAGTGGTGGGAAGAGATTTTGATTGAAAAAAGTATCGGGATTTTAACAACATTTTGAGAACTAAGACTAGAGGTGCATATGATATATTTGTGTCAAATTTGCATGATACCATTGCTACTTATCCTACGCGGTTTTGGAGTTTCGTCCGCTCAAAGTCCCAACTCCCTCCACCGTCTTCGTTTAAAGTAAAGAATGGGCAAATATCATGTCCTTTGGCCATAGCTAAGGCCTTTGGTGAATTCTTCTACCGAAGCTTTAGCACGTCAGACACTGCCTTAACTCTACCATCCGTTTCGACACCAGAAAAAACGCCTTGAAACGTTTGAAGAATGGATCGGAATGTGGGCCGGATGGTATTACATCCTAGGCTTCTTAAATTGATGTCTCCTGCCATAATTGACCCGATGGTGAAAATGTTTAAGTTATCACTATCGATGTCTTCTCTGCCTTCTGGTTGGAAGCTTGCTAATGTTGTGCCGGTCTTCAAAGGGTCGGGCAAGCGCAACGATCTTTCAAATTATCGACCTATATCACTCACGTCTGTCGTTGGAAAATTAATGGAATCGATTGATTACGAGAAGCTGAATAAGTTCTTGGAAGACAGCTCCTTAATACCTACATCGCAGTATGGATTTCGAAGGGTCGCTCTTGCACGCACCAGCTTCTGAAGTCTTTCCACGAGTGGTCTTCCTTTCTCGATGAGCGTAACCCAACTGACATTCACGTGGTGTCGTTTGACTGGTCAAAAGCGTTTGCTCCGTTTGCCACAAGCGGCTTATTTTTAAACTTCAAAGAATCGGGATCACTGGTGAGGTATTGTTTTGAACCACTGGTTTTATGCCTGCATCTACCACATTCTTTCGTTCGATGTGCTTGCCAGTGTTGGACTATGCGTCTCCAGTTTGGAATCCTTATCTCAATAAGGATATTGCAGCACTGAAACGCGTACAGCGTAACTTCCTGAGTTATTACCTTAAGTAGCCTCGGTCTTATTTGCCTACAGCGCCGGCCCTAGCCCTTGGTCAGGGTAGAGCGAGATATTTTTTTCTATTGTGGCCACGCCGACCCTTTCCACCTGGCCGCTGTCGTGGCGCCTAGAGCGACCGCTCCACTTGCTCTACCCTAGGGCCGGCGCTAATTGCCTGGTCATATTCCTTACAGCCAACACTTTCGAAATCTTCACCTTTGGCCACTCTCCGTTCGTAGAAGTGTTTCGGATATGGTCACACTCTTGAAAATTGTCAAGTCACCGACCTTTAATACAGATGACAAAATGACATTATGCACCCGGAAGACCTGCCCTACGTATAATCTAAAGTTTGCTAGTTTCAGAAGTGCACGGATTTGGAATCTTTTGCCAGCTGATATCCGGTAGAATGCCACTTCTCTTTCAATTCAACATTTTCGGTCTTTGGTCTCGGAGTTCTTCTTTTCGGATTGGCTTCTTCAAAATTCTTAATTTATTTATTTATAATTTAATTTATATCTGGTATAATTTATATTGTGTATTTGTTTTTAAATTATTTATTTTAATTGTTTGTACTGTTTTGGTAACCACCCTGTATAGGCTTTGCCTCTGTGGTTGCCTGCAAACTTTGTGTTGCGAAATAAATATTATTATTATTATTATTATTAATGATTTATATGGTCATTGCCGAGACAGACTATCATTAAGAAATTTATCATTAGGAGAATAGGAAGTGCCATACTTACAGTATTATGTTACTTATGGTATTACTCAGTATGTGAATATGTAGCTTTTTTATAACTTTGGTCGTCATTTTCCAAAATGGTGAATTTTTTACTCTTCTTTAAACGTGTGATAGAAGAGCGCTTCGTGCTATTAGTAATAGATTTATTCACTTTAAGCACTTAAACAAAGTTACATAGAATGTTTATGGTGAACCAAAATAAAATAAAATAAATGAAAACCACCAATAACTTTGAAACTATATTGATTCTATTTTTCATATTTATAGTATAAACGAAATATGAAATACTCTTTCGAAAAACACTAAAAAACGAATTCGAGTAAGTCGAAATACGGTACCGCGTAGCCTCTATTTCGTTTTACGGTGATCTATAGAGGTAAAACCGTACCAAAGTTACATAACCAATCTCTTATCCACTCTGTGACTACGTGTCAGGCCGCTCAGCAGAGAGGTAGTAGCCCCACCCTTTTCCCAGCATTAAACAAATTTGAATAGTCAAACTATAATTTGGATAATCATGGTCCAGTTGTTTCTTCCTTTAAGTGGGTGCTATGGCATTTTTTTTTTTGGTTTTAGTTACGTTGTGACTTGTCACGTATGGAAAATCAGGAACGTATGTAATTAAGTGCTTCGTCTTAGACGAGGGGTAAGACACTCTGTGAACTCGGTGTACACTGCCGTACCTTTGATAGTGCTAAATGGAACTCGCAAACTCTTGAAAATATGTACCTTTAACAGTGCTAAATGCACGAACTCGGTGTACAGATTATATGAGACCGTCTTACCCCTCGGTCTTAGAGGGGTAGGGTGAAAAGTTAGGTTTTTGCCTAGTCAAATAGAAAAAGGTTGGTTTTTGGACTCAAACTGAGTTCCAATAGAGAGGAGCATGCAGTGGTATAGCCAGATGTGTGGGCCAAGGGGCAAGTCCACCTCCCCCGAAACGTATGGCTTTTTTTGTTTCCCATTGTATGCTCCCTCCGAAATGAAATCCTGGTTACGGTGCTGGGCTGGAATCTGGGAGAATGTCACTCAGAATTCAATTCCGCTATTTCGTTCTTGAGTATCGGAATTCTTTTTTGGCATTTGGCTTCCGCAAAATTCTTAATTTCTTATGTTAAATTTAATTTGTTTTTTAAATTTGGTTTTTTCTATTTAAACCTTTTTTGTAGAGCTTTCAAATCTTTAATATAATTTTTAATGAAGTCTAACCACCACGTATAGGCCTCTGTGGTTGCCTGCAGAGTTTTATTTTGCGAAATATTATTATTATTAAATCAACAAACCTTTCTAGCTTGAATATTTTTTAGATATAGACGCATCATCAGTCATGATATTTTAAAATTACTGTGCAATAACACATTAATTGGTAAAAACTAGATAGTAACAAATTGGCAAATAGCATTTTTTTTGAATGAAGGTCTATTAATTAAGCAAAAACGTATTAAATGGTTTTTCCAAATGAATTTCAATGATTTTCTGGAAATGGACTTTCGGTCCTTGATGCGTTTTCACTAATTAAGGCAGTGGTGACGTCCCTATACTGAAAACGTCAAAGGGTACAAAATAATACGTAACGCAAGAAAAAATTTTATAATCATATTGTGAGTATAAAAAATATATGACAAAATAACAATGTTCTAAATTATTATTTGAAATAATGGTCAAATCTTATTTCATGGAAATTTAAATGACTGATTAAAAGAGATTACTATGATTAAAAAACAATGAAACTGGAGAAGATCACACGGTATAAATTTATTATTCGGAGACGTTTCGAGTCGTGGCCCTTTATCAATCCTTTTTTTAAGCCTATTAATTTAAAAAACACGATTTTAAAGCATGTCGCGTGAGGCGCATGCGTGACAAAAAAAAGAAAGAACGTGAAACAAAACAGATACCAAATGGAATAAATACTACAATAAAAATATAATTTTAAACATTAGTAGACCCCAGTTAGTTATTTCTGAACAGCCTCTATCTAATTTTAAAGTACCCTTTTTTCGAATAAATATGCCTTCTAAGAATTTTCCCAAATATGCTTCGCAATACCATTTGTCAAATCACAGTTCTTTAAACAAATTTTATGTTCTTTAATTCTATCGGTAATTGAACGTTTGGTTTCTCCAATGTATACATTAGAACACGAGCAGGGAATTTCATAAATTACACCTCGTAAAGAGTCGTAAATTTTCTTCGGAAATTTTTGGTTTTAATTTTGAAAGTTGTTTTCCTAATGTGATAGTGGTTTAAGAAACTAGGTGTATACCAAATGGTTTTAAAATACGTTTTAATTTTTCCGTCGTGTTCTTCATGTATGGAAGAACCAATGTTTTTATTTTTCAGAATCAACTGGTTTTAAATTTTGAACTATATTTTGGTTCAGAATAGAAGTCACCAAATTTTTAGGATAGTCCGAGCTTGTTCATTGATTAGTTATAATTTGTTTATCTAAAATGGGATTATCAGATATTTTCTCAATGTGGCTTTTTAGACCCTTTATCACTGATGTTTTCACCTGGTGAGGATGATTGGAATCGAAATTTAGAAACGTTTTTGAATGAGTTGGTTTTTGGTACATCGTGAAACACAAGCCATTTTGTTTTTTCTCAATATTAATATCTAAAAACGATAATCAACCAGAGTTTTCTAATTCTAAAGTAAATTTAATTTTCAAATTAATATTATTAATAGATTGGTGAAAAGCGTCTAAATTTTGTCTATTGCCTGACCACACAAAGAAAATATCGTTCATAAAACGTCTTCCAAATTCTCAACAAATAAATTGGCAATGATCGGGGATGATTATCGGGGTGATTATTAGATTGAGTTGATATGGGACACAGGGCCGTGCAGACGGGGGGAAAGTAGGAGGGGGGGGCAAAATCCGCATTGTCCCGTTGAAAAGGGCCCATGAGGGACTGTTAGGGGGCCCGCAAGCTGAAGGAAAAGTTCAAAGGGGGGGGGGGTGCAAATCGAAGCCCCAAGAAAGCTCGGCACGGCCCTGATGTGACAAGATTTAATCTTAAATTACAAATAATCATTAATGATAATTTTCAAGTATAGGTAATTTATCAGTTTTAAGTTTATAATATTTTACATAAGTCAGTCACTTCCTATGTTTTACATGCAAAACTTTTACTGAGAGCTAGATACGAGAGACTTTATAATGGACTTCGGTGACGTTTTGCGTCTGCTCGTTATCGTGTCTATCGGGGGATTTTCGTACCATGATGACGTCACTCTGTGATTAGCTCTTACGAGACGTTAGTAAAATATTTTCCAAAGTGATATACTTATTGAAAAATATTATAGACGTATGATATTTATAATACCTGAGTTTCAAATATATAACTAGATATAGCCATAGGTGCCATAACTACAATAAGTAGGACACTTTCTATTGCTTTAATTCTAATTTCCTTACAGAACCTTTTTGAAGTTACCGTCCTTGGTGAATAATTTTCTTTAAGAATATAATCCTAATATCAGAGAGCCCGTTCTGGAGTCGTGAGGAACTTTGCCTTTGTTTTGAAGCCCGCGTGCGAATCACGCGTGCCAAAAAACATATTTGGGCTCGTGCCGCCGAATTTTATTTTTTATTTTATCAATTAAGTGTAATATTCCGCCGATCTATCGGAAACCAGATATTTGGCTTAGGCGGAAGTCTCGCGTGTTTTAGACACTAGGGGGCTATGTTCTGATAAAACATCTGGATTGCGCAATAGCTATGAAAATCAGTTCCGTTGTAAATTTCGTTAATTGTCATACATACTTACTGTAATTATGTTACTTATGATATGGCCTATTGAATCTTTCCATTATTTCCGTTAATTATAGTCCTTTTTTCATCATTTATTTGAAATCAATACGCAAGAGAGCTTTACAACGAAAACAAACTTCACCATTGAGTTGAGAATAATAATAGGTGATTATGAAAAATATCGGTGGTCACGTGATTTGGTTAAGTACTAACAAGTTGAAAGTATCAAAATTGGCCCTTTTAGTAAATTCGTCTGGCTAGTTGGGCAAGGGTTAGCGAGATTTCTATAATTTCATCATTGTTCAATCGAAAGGATTTTTCGTTTTTCGTTTTGAGAGAAGTTTGCAAAGTCGTTAAATTAAGGTAATTGATTTATTAAATGAAATATTTTAAAATTCTATCCAAATTGATTTTAATTCATTTTCAGGTTTAATCTAGATTTAAATCCTAATTATGAGTGTGGTCATTTATTTTACAGCCTTTACAATGTCAACTAAAATTTGGCTTGTTTCTTTATCAATACTTGGTCTAGAACTATAAGAAATAAAAAAAATATATAATAAATTTGTTAACTTTATGTATTTTTAATAATTTTAGAAAAATACTAACTTTTCAAACAATCAATCCATGGTTGGTGCTTTTAACTAAACGCGGACGATCGGGGCCTCGGTAGGTGCAGGCGAATTTAAGCAGCCGACGCTTTGTCAAAAAATAACCAACTCCCGTGAGCCTCTGCGCGTAATTCTTTTTCATAATCACCTATTAGCATTTCCGTACCCAAAAAACTACTATTCGAAGTTATGGGAATTCAAAGTTATGGGAATTCAAAGTTATGGGAATTCAAAGTTATGGGAATTCGAAGTTATGGGAATTCGAAGTTATGGGATTGCGAAGTTATGGGAATTTTGTATTCGGGGTTTTGGTTCGAAGATATGAGAATTCTACGTAATGGGAATTCTGAGTTATGGAAATTCGGAGAAATGGGAATACGGTGATATGGGAATTTATGGGAATTTTGTATTCGGAGTTGTGATTTTCGAAATTATGAGTCGTTCCCATCGCGGACATACGAGTTTAACGCCACCTTTTCTACATGTTTTTAAAAAATTCGTCTGCTAGTTTTCGAATATTAAAATTCATTGCCTATTCCTACTAAAAACACGGGACTAGAAATACGCGAATAGAAAAACTAGCAGACGAAAAGCCGATTAAAGGTTCTACGATAGATGGCGATACTTGTTATGTCCGTGAATTTTTTTACTGCCCCGCCTAAAAGGGGAGACGACCACTCCAGGTTTACTTGAATCCTGCTAGCTCTATTTATTCCCAACTCAATGGTATCACCACCGCCAATTTTGATCTCTCGGGCTACAGCGGCCAACCCATTCGTCGAAATTCCGCGAGCAAGGATTTCCCCCCTATAAACTGTACTATAACCAGGAAACTATAGAGGTATACACTTGGAATGTCTAAGGTTCCATTGGGACGGTGATACGAAAGCTCGTCGAGAAAAATTCATAGTCTTAGTCGATAATTCAAAATAACGATAAAAAACGCCGCCGATCAGTTTAGTAAAATATTTTCGGCAGCGTAATCGTCGGCCATTTTCAGTATGGAGCATAGAAATCTCATAGGTAACTAGAATGCTGCCGTGTAACTGGCAAATGGGCCAAACGCCGTGGCAGACGATAACCAGATCTCAGCCAATCAGAGCTCAAAGAGTGGTTCTGCCAAGAATTTAATGTCACCAGAGAGAATGACGTCTCTTATCTCCCGCTATAGTAGCGGATCCAAGGAGGATTAGTATCCTCCTTGGCGGAACCACTCTACGGCCTCTCATTGGCTGAAGGTTCAAGGCGAACTGGCGTCAAGCTCGGCCGTAGGCGGCAGCATTCTAGTTACCTATGAGATTTCTATGGTATGGAGGTACAGGCTGGAAGGCAGGCAAGGCTGCCAGATTTCGATAGACCGAAAACGGCCAACTCTCTCAAATGTTTTCGTTTTCAAAACGAAAATTTTGCGGCGTAGCTATCGACTAAGATGTTTGACGTTAAAAGAATGCGTCGTCATGGTAACAAATCGCCGATCTTTCCGCGCAAAAAAGGCTTATAAAACCAGGTGGCTGAACGACCCCTGGCGAAAAGGCGACAGGCCCCGCCATAGACGGCAGCATACTAGGCATTGAGTTGGGAATAAATAGAGGTACAACTAAATCTGGCTGGCGTGGGACCAATTTCATTAAATAAGGAGACTTTATCAACTTTATCGTTCTACCGTGGCGGCATCTGCTTCTAGTGGTGGCAACTATATTGCAATTGAATTTTTTCGTGAATCTGATGCGAAATTGAAATGTATGATTACTCGGAACAAATAAACCTTTGAAGTTGTTTAAAAATAATTTTATTCTGTCAACACGATCCTTTTTAACTCAAGTTACGGTGAGTTAGCTTATAATTATTTATTTTTAGCCATATAACTTTACAAAATATAGATGGCGCTACCACCTAATTATAAAGATAAATTTCGTACAGTCTTATCAGAACAGGTTACGCATAACCATGGCAACCGAAATCGTTATTGTAATTCTAGCAGTATTACAGAGTTGCCAGTTGGGCTATTTTCTCGCCGGATTGGGCTCCTTTTTAGATCACTACGCGGGAAAAAATGTCTTTGTCGGGAGGCGGATATTTGGGCTTGTTTTCATGGTTTCGACCGTTTCCACGAAATAGCGGCAGCGCAGCGGTCCAGGGAGTAATTATATCAAAGAATGGTTAACATGAGGGGAAAGTTGAATGACTAAAACCTCAACTCTTTAAAAAACGGAGTAAGAGTATAATTATAAAAGGGAGACTAGGGCATGAAGTTGAGAACGGAATATTTCACGGAAAGCCCAGGAATGCCTTTATCGTCGAGCTATCATTTCCGCTGTCTCTTTAGTGCCATAAACCATTGACCACTTAAGGGGAAAACCTTTTCTTGGGAAAATATGGAGTTTTGAGTCAAAATATTATAAGTCTACAATATTAAAATATTATAAACTTATGAAAATACTTGTTCTGGTGTTGTTATTTTTTATATACGGTAATTATTTGAACAAACTTCGCGCTACTAGATAAAATTTGTCTATAAATGATGGGTGAGAAGTTGGGCTCTATTTTGAAAAACATTTTCAACGGTGGGCGGTTTTTTGGGCTTGTTTTATTTCCTTTTGGGCTGCAGGACGTAAATTTTATCTGGCAACTCTGCAGTATTATTCCCAATTCAGTGATTCTAGGCATTGAGTTGGGAATATTAATCTAGAGATCCAATCAAATCTGCTCCCCGCGAAACAAGTTTTTGAAAAATACGAATGTGCCGTCTGCTCTAAAATGACGAGCAAACGTTATCATATGACCCGTGGCGCCATCCATTATTTTGAAGAAAAAAAAACTTTTTGCTTGAAAACGCGTCTTATTTGAACGAACCATTGAGAGATAGACGGCGCCACGGGTAGAATGATAATTAAAACTAACGAACGACTGAAGAAGAGCCTCGGCTCGAAACGTCTTGTATAAAATAAGTTTTATATTCTAATACCATGCCGTTTTCTCTGAATTAAACATAATTTCTACAAATAGAATGATAAGGTTTTCTCGTCATTTGGGACGCCGATGGGAGCAGACGACAGTATTCTTATTTTTAAAAACTTGTTTCGCGAAATACTGAAATCCGACGTTTTGATATTGGACCTCTAGATTAATATTCCCAACTCAATGATTCTAGGCATACTATGAGATTTCGCTCGGATTTCTATGGAAAAAACTTGGGTCAAAAGGGAAATTTTAAAACCCTATGAGGAAAATTTCACTTTGGCGACTTGGCATCACTGTTCGTAGCTCTGTTCTGTCGCAATTTGTTTTGCTATAAATTTTGAAATATGATTTCTTTTATAAATTGAAATATCATTTAAAATACTTTCATGTTTTGTCATTTTGATAAAATATTTCGACAACATTTCTCTAAAGTAAGAATATTTTTTACTGAATCGAAAATGTCATTTTGATGCATGCAGCATGCTTAACAGTCTTAACTTAACCATGGACAAATTAACTTAGTCCATGACTTAACCATGGGCCACTTAACCTCTGCATGGATTAATTATTCCTTAACCCCTGGGACTTTAGGACCCTAACTACTTGTCATGCTTTGATACCTCATTGCCCAATGGTGATGGTAAGCTGTCATTATTTATCAAGGACAACAAACTGTATATAAAACAAAAACAACAAATTTACCATTAATTTCAGTTATTGTAAGTTGACAGATTAGTTTGCAACTACTATACCCTAAAATTTACAACTTTACTATTGATTAGTTTTTGAGCGACGAGCTACGCTTCAAAGTGATTAAAGTTAATTTAATTCTGTTTTAATAGGGATTTTTGAGGATGTTTTTTTATTAAAAAGGATCACTCTTTAAAAGAGTGCTTAAGATATAACAGTGGATCACGTAACAATGGCGGCTATGGTGCCCTCGGCACTGAGCCAAGATCCAGTTGTCCAAATGAACACTTATAGGTCATATGTGTCTATGTTGGTCGATCCAGGAGCAAGTAGGTTATGAATTCTAATAAAAATGTTCCATTTAACCATTCATTTTTAATTATAGAGGATGAAAACAAACTGAAAGCTGCTCAAGAACTCAGTGAAGATTTGGAAGTGAGTATTTTATTAAGCAATATTAAAACCTTTATTCATCATTTTATCTATTCAATGTAGACAATTGTAACGTCTCCTCAATATCCTTCGTTCTTGGAGCATGCCATGAAAATATTTCTCAGAATTCTTCAAGAAGGTGAACCTCATTTCATAGCGGAACATAATATCCAAGTAAGGATTAGTAAGAATTATAAAATGATTTTTATTCATTTATTATTTTATTCCATTTGTATTATAGCAACTTAGAAAACTGATTCTGGAAATAATTCATCGCATTCCAACTAACGAACACTTGAGACCTCATGTGAAACAAATTCTCAGTCTGATGTTTCACTTGTTAGAAGTAACTCTTAGACCCGTAAATGACTTCCGGCTAATTTCTAAATTTATCCCTACTTTTAAAAGGTTGAAAATGAAGAAAACGTTCTTGTATGTTTAAGGATCATCATAGAGCTACATAAACAGTTTCGACCACAGTTTAACGCGGAGGTAAATAGCCTACATCAAGAGTGTAATTTTTAAACATGTGATGACAAACAAAGACTCTTAGAGTTCCTGTTTTAAAAATGGTTGAGCTCTGTGACAATTTGCTGATAAGATCTGATGTTTATTTACTAAAAGCACATTGTGTTATTATGAAAATTTGTTTTCCATTTCTAAATTACTGGATTTTTGTATAGATTCAACATTTTCTCCAATTTGTCAAGAGTATTTATAAAGAATTACCCAATCATCTTAATAAAATATTTGAAACCAAACAACCAATCAAGGTGAAGGAAATATCGGATCTTAAACTGGACGAGGTTTTGCAATCTTTATTTACTGTTACCAATTTTCAAACTGAAAAAAAATCACCTGACGGTTCAGTAAGTGTAAGGATAATTTTTCCTAATTATTCCATACTAAATGTAGCATTCTTATTTCAGTATAATTTGATACCCAAAGCGGTTTATTCATTGAAAGTATTAGCCGAACTTCCCATTATCGTAGTATTGATGTATCAACTTTATAAACAAAATGTCCATCAAGATGTAGCTGAATTTATTCCTCTCATTATGAACACCATCACTCTACATCCTGCCCAACAGTACAAGTATATTTTACTTATTCTATACCTATCATGTAATATCTAATTTATTTTGCCTATTTTCCAGTAACAACACAAATTTTAACAAAGAAGTTTTTGTTGATTTTATGGCTGCGCAAATCAAAACTTTATCCTTTCTCGCATACATAGTTAGAATCTATACGGTATGTTAGTGTATTACATCATTACTCAAATTATCTTTTATTAATTTTGAGTGGTGTCTGATTAGGATATAGTCAACACCCATTCCACCCAGCTAACTAAAGGTATGCTTGGACTTTTAATTTCTTGTCCCCAAGAAGTTGCTCATCTACGAAAAGAGCTTCTAGTTGCTGCCAGACATATTCTAGCTACTGATCTCCGAAACAGTTGAGTCTTGAGGGGAGATGTAGTTTAAAAAAATAAACTAATATCATTTATTGCATTCTCAGAATTTGTCACTTGCATTGACAAGTTGTTCGATGAAAACATTTTAATTGGCTCCGGGTGGACTGCTTATGAATCTCTTAGACCTTTGGCCTATAGTACTTTGGCAGACCTGGTTCATCATGTTCGCCAACAACTGTGTTTAAAAGATTTGGCTTCGGCGTCAACAGTGTTTTCCAAAAATGTGCATGATGAATCACTCCCTACCTCTATTCAAACGATGTCTTGTAAACTTTTGCTCAACTTGGTTGAGTGTATACGTACAAAGTCGGAGCAGGATCGAGGGAATGTAAGTTTTTCAGTAGAAAAGTTATTTTTACACTAACCTAGGCTAAAAACGTAAATTAATTGTTCTAGGGGAGAGATCTGTTAATGCGTATGCTCGAAGTTTTTGTTTTAAAGTTCAAAACAATCGCCAAGTTGCAACTGCCAGTTTTAATCAATAAATTGTAATTTTTATTTCGTAAAGAAAATAATGATTACTAGAGTTAATTATTTTATTTCATTTCAGTCGTCTGCAACAGACTAATCAGAATGGACCCGCCATTGTGACTGTAGCGCCGCAGCCTTTGGGAACCGCTCAAGCCCCTCCAACTCCAACGACAGTTGCTGCCATTGCAAACATGCAACCTGGAACCCCAATTGCTGGTATCGGGGAAACAAAAAGTGATGACAGCAAAAATCAGCCTTTTGCTTTGGGTAGTTTATTGGAAGCTAAAGAAGAAAAGGTATATGTTATAATTAGTTCAGGAAATGACAAATGACCTAACTTATTATGAAATTTGTAGCCAAAGTTTGGTTTCCCAACGTCGCAAGCCTCTAATTACACAGTTCCGGATTGCCGTAGTTTAGTTAAGACGCTTGTTTGTGGAGTTAAAACTATAACGTGGGGCATAGCTTCGTGTAAAGTGCAAGGGGGTAAGAACTTGCTTTATATTATGTATAGTGGCTTTGTGGAATTTTAATTTTTATCATGTTTACTGTAGCAGATGTGTCATTAATGCAAAATAAGCAGTTTCAACCTAAAGAAACCTTGGTGTTCATCAGGCTTGTGAAATACGCATTGGAGGCCCTTGATATCTACACCTTGACCACCCCTTTACCTGGCCAAACACCCGGAAGAACACCGGCGTATGTTTTTGCACTTTTCATCTTAATATTCATTAGTGATACTAGTTTCTTTTAAAGTGTCCAGATTGTCAGATCCAAAGAAGAGAAAGAAGTCTTGGAACATTTCGCTGGTGTTGTAAGTGTATTTTCTATTTACAATTGCAAGTAATATACTGTCATACCAAATGCACTTTTATTTTTACCAGTTCACGATGATGAATCCCTTAACATTCAAAGAAGTTTTTTCCACAACAATCGAGGTATAATTCATTTACTTGATTATATATTTATCATGGCAAATTAATATTTTGTTAACTTTTTAGCATGTCATTGATAGAATCTACAAGAATAATGCTTTACAGGTGTGAATGTTTAATTAAATAAAACTCTTAAGTTGAGTATCCTAATCTCAACCTTTATTTTAGATTGTCGCCAATTCATTTCTCGCTAACCCTCATACTTCTCCAATCTTTGCCACTATTCTAGTTGAGTTTTTGTTAGAAAGAATGGAAGAAATGGGCTGTGAGTAATAGATGTTTTATATTTCAATGTAATTAACAAAAACTAAATTAATTTCATTCTATAGCTAGCATGGAATGCTCTAATCTGTATTTAAAGCTATTTAAGCTTGTATTTGGTTCTGTTTCATTATTTGCTCAAGAAAATGAACAAATGTTGAAGGTAATCCATTTTTTATTGGGTTTAATTATAAAAATTCTAATATATTTATATTTCAGCCTCATTTACATCAAATCGTCAATCGGTCAATGGAGTTAGCATTGAGTGCGAAAGAACCGTACAACTATTTTCTTCTGTTGAGGGCCCTTTTTCGTTCCATTGGTGGAGGAAGTCATGACTTGCTCTATCAGGAATTTTTGCCCCTACTTCCTAATCTTCTACAAGGTGTTTTCTTTTAATTTAACTCTTTATTTGAAATGGACCGCTAATTTCTAAAAAAATTTCCTTAGGTCTAAACAGTTTGCAAAGTGGTTTACACAAACAACACATGAAGGATTTGTTTGTGGAGCTCTGTTTGACTGTTCCAGTTAGACTTAGTTCTTTACTACCCTATTTACCAATGCTGATGGACCCCCTGGTGTCAGCTTTAAACGGATCTCAAACGCTCGTTAGTCAGGTACTAAGAGTTAATATTAATACTTTGGACATCTTTTTTATAACTATCATTTCTTTGAAGGGTTTAAGAACTTTGGAACTTTGTGTTGATAACCTCCAACCTGATTTTCTATATGATCACATCCAGCCTGTTAGAGCCGAGCTTATTCAAGCTTTATGGAGAACGTTGAGAAATCCAGCTGATAATATTGCTCAGGTTGCTTTTAGAGTGTTGGGTAAATTTGGAGGTGGAAACAGAAAGATGATGGTTGAACCTCAAAAATTGGAATACAACGATCGAGACACGGCTGGCCCTTGTCTCACAGTTTATTTTCAAGAACATAAGACTCCAGTAGCTCTTCCTGTTGAAAAGGTTTGATTAAAATTATTTTGCTTATGTTTCTTTTAAGTTAATCTACATATTCTTTCTTAGATCATAGAAACTGCATTTAATGCATTGAAATCTAGCAGTACAGACCCATTTTATAGAAGACAATGTTGGGAAGCCATTCACGGTTTCCTGGTTGCCAATATACAACAGGATGATGATCGGCATAGCATGCAACAGCTCCTGTCCCATAGTTCCTTTAATAATGGTGAAATTAGCTCTATTCAAGGACCATTTTATAAATGTCCTGATGTTGAAGCTAGGAAAGTTCACGAAATGGCTTTGACTGGAATGTTTGGTATGCAGTGTTTTTACTACATTACCTTCCTATCCAATGTCATTAGCTTAATTTATTTTATTTATAGTTGCCGCTGCAATAAAAGAACTTCGGTCTGTCGTGTTGCATTTTATGGTGTCTCTTGTCAGACATTACACTCTGGTTGCGATTAGTCAACAGTGTGGGCCATTTGGTAACTTAAGTCGTCAAAATAAGCAAAATCAAGCTATGGACCCATTGGTTTTGGTAGACGCCTTAGCCGCAATTATGGGTCATGAAGAAAAGGAACTCTGTAAGCCTGGTCATCTAGCCTTAATGATAATTCTCGATACAGCGACCCCAGTGCTAACCTCCAAAGAAAGAGTAAGCTCAATATGCTGTTTTTCTTTCTTGAAGCCCAAGTACTTCATAACGTTTTATTTACTTAAGGCTTGCCAGTTGCCCTTCTTGGAATATTTGGTTGAAAGAATGTGCTCCTTGTGTTATGATAGGGCCTGGTATGCCAAATTAGGAGGGTTAGTGTTACAGTTAAAAAACAATTGTGATCTCTGCTTTTATAAATAGTTATTAATTTCTTTTTCTCAGATGTATTGCTATAAAGTTTTTGTTTGAGCGTATGACATTGAAATGGGCTTTCAGTCATCAGTATGTCTTTTTGAAAGCACTCCTTTTTGTCATGATGGATTTGACAGGGGAAGTGTCAAGCGGAGCTATTGATATGGCCAAGTAATGTTTTTAGAATATATAACTAGAAAAAGGAATAGAAATAAAGAGTTTCCTTTTCTTTAGAGCAAATTTAGAAAAGATGTTGATTTTATGTGGAACGCCTGTAATTCCTGATGGCAACAACAGCGTCTTAGTCCAAGTTCAACAAAAATCGTTACATGATGTGACTCAGGAGTTAGTTAGACAGGTTACATCACCGAATACTTGCGTACGAGAACAAGCCATGAGATCTCTAGAAGTTCTAGCCAAAATTTCTGGTAAAACTGTGACAGAAATTATGGATCCCCATAAGGAGGTCTTAGCCGACATGATTCCTCCCAAAAAACATTTGCTACGTCACCAACCAGCTAATGCTCAGATTGGTTTAATGGATGGAAATACTTTTTGTACCACTCTAGAACCAAGGCTGTTCACAATAGGTAATTAAATTAACTCCCTTCAATAATAAATAAACTAATAAATAATTTATTTTACTGCAATAGATTTAAATATAAATGAACACAAGGTGTTTTTCACTGAGCTTCTAAGTCTTTGTGAAACAGATGACTGTACTCTTCAAAAGCTTCCCTGTTATAAAAATGTTTCCAACCTTGTTCCTTTGAGAAAATCAGCTCTTAGAGCATTAGCAGCCTGTCATTATATCAGCCAATGTACTGAGAAGATTTTCAATGTTCTCTATAAAGCTCTTAACTCAAATAACTCTGAGCTCCAAGAGGCTGGGTTTGATTGTATGAAGAAATTTATCGCTGGATTTCAAGATACAATTGATATGTCCATGGTAATATTTATCCATTTTTGACCATATTTTTAATCTCAATTTAATTAACTAAAGTTTTTAATGGTTATTAGGTGCATACTGCTATCAGACCTTTGTTGTCACTTCTCGGTGATTATAGGCAACTTAATTTGAATATCATTCAAAGATTGAGTTATTTAACTCAGCTTTTCCCCAAGACATTCAATGAAAAGTTATGCGAACAGCTACTAACTCATTTGAGAAAATGGTTAGAAGTGGCTGCTCTAACAACCAGATCAAATCAGCGAGGGACGGTCAATGAAATGAAGATTTGTGCTGCTATAATCAACATCTTTCATCAAATTCCTGCAGCCTCGAGCAAGTTCATTGAACCTTTGTTATCCTTGATGTTAAACACTGAAAAAGCCTTGTTAATGGAAGCTGGCAGTTTATTCAGGGAACCTTTAACTAAGTTTCTTCAAAGATATCCGTCTCAAACTCTAGATATTCTGCTTAACGATAACAACATTCACATTGATCAAGTTAGCCGAACTTTGGAGTATTTGTTGAAGCAAGAAAGGGGGAAACCTTTCAGAGAAGTATTCCAACAAAATCCGAACAAGATAATAAACATGTGTTTAGGACTGAGTCAAAACCAACAAGCATTTGTTAATCAAAATCCCGCAGAAGCTACTCCTTCTACAGTTCCGAAGTATCTCTTGCAGTATCATGCTGTGCGAATCGTAAGCCTTTTGGTGAAAAATGACGAACAGTGGTTGGCTGGACAACCTCAATTGGTGACATGCTTGAAAGACATTTGGATTTCTGATGATTTTCAAGAAAGGCATAAGAAGACCGACAGTGTAGATTTTGTGCATTGGAAAGAGCCTAAGTTATTAGCTAAGTCGCTGCTAAACTATGTTAAACATCATCCTAATGAAATTGAATTATTATTTCAACTTTTGAGAGCTTATACTGGACGTTTTATTCCCGATTTTGAGTTCCTGAGAGATTTCCTGGAGAATACAGTAGCTAATAATTACACTGTCGAGTGGAAAAGAATGGCTTTCTTCAAATTTGTCGATCTTTTTCACAATCCAGCCTATCCTCAAGATTTAAAAGCCCGAATTTTGCAATACATTATCATACCGTCTTTTGCCGTTGCCTTTGAAAGAGGAGAGGGAGAAAAATTAATTGGATCAAGTCCTTCTCCTGATCATGATCTTGTGGATAATGTTATAAGTTGCTTCATAAACAAAATTATTGACCCTGAAAATCCATTTAAAACATCAGATGCCGTCAGGATTCTTTTGCTTCAGTTTTCTTGCCTGCTTGTTGAACAGTCATCAGCCCATATTCATGACGCAGCCAATAAGTAAGCTACTTCAAATGTCCTAGCGTTTTTCAATTTTCTTTAATCTCTTTTTATATTACGTTTTAGGCGCCAAGGTAATAAACTTCGTAGACTGATGACGTTTGCCTGGCCGTGTCTCTTGGGAAAAAATTGCGTTGATCCGGCCACTAAATATCATGGACACCTTCTATTAGCGCACATCATTGCCAAATTTGCCATACATAAACGAATTGTTCTGCAGGTTTTCCACAGTCTTTTGAAAGCTCACGCAGTCGAAGCCAGGACCGTAGTGCGTCAGGCTTTAGAAATCCTTACCCCCGCCATGCCAGCGAGAATGGAAGATGGAAACACTATGCTAACTCATTGGACCAAGAAGATCATAGTGGAAGAAGGCCATACTCTTGCTCAATTGGTTCATATGCTTCAACTTCTTGTCCGCCATTACAAAGTCTACTATCCTGTTAGACATCATTTGATTCAACATATGGTCAGCTCAGTTCACCGTCTTGGTTTCACTCCTAATGCCAATATTGAGCACAAAAAACTTGCTGTTGACTTGGCAGAAGTTATTGTGAGGTGGGAACTTCAGCGACAAAAAGAAGAAAATGATTTTGAGGTATGAAATTTTTTGTAAGGCTGGGCGAATAGCACTTTTAGCCTATCGAGTCGAATATCAAATACCTAAAAATTTTCTAATCGAATACCGGGACGAATAGTAGTTTTCAAAACAAATACCGCTTAGTTAGGCTTAATCCAAATCTTACCTTATCAAATAATAGTTCGAATATTTGTCGAATAACAGGTCTAATAGTCAAAATATTTTAAATTTTAATAATTAAATTGTAGAAATTATTTAATGTCATAGATACACACAAAAGTATCTATTCTCTTATATAAAATTGCCCTATAGATTCTTTTATTCTAGCCATCAACCACCAAGTGAGAGCTCTACCATACACAGGCCTATTGGGGAGGTGGGAATAAGAGTATATTTTCTGAATGTTTACCGAATAATAGAAATGGTATTCGATATTCGATCAAATACCAAAAAAGGCGTGAAATGAATATTGAGATGGTTATTTGTCTTGAAATTCAACCGAATTATTCAGAAGTTATTCGCCCAGCCTTAAATTTTAGTAATTAAAAGCATTTTGATGTTGAATGTTTTTTTTATGTTTTTTTCTGTTTGAAGGATGGGCAAGACCATAAAAGGGCGAGAAACTTATCAGGAACGTCTTCTAAAGCTGGTGGTCCTGATAGCAATAAACCAATTGAGAAAACCCATACTGATGCGATTGTTAATTTCTTACTACGTATGGCCTGCCAAGTATGCGTGATTACTTATACATGAAAAATTAAGAGCAATATTTGATAACCATTATAACATTTTCAGGTAAACGAGACTTCCACAACAGTTGGCTCCCCTGGTGAACTTCTATCTCGAAGATGTGTTCATTTATTAAAAACAGGTCTTAAGCCAGAGGTTTGGCCAAATGCGGAGCTTAAACTTGCTTGGTTTGATAAACTACTAATGTCTGTTGTAAGTTTTGTATTTTAAATTTCCCTGTTACTCCATTTACTCTAATAATCTTAAATAATGCAGGACACTCCTCAAGCAAATATTGGAAACATTTGTACAGCCTTAGAGCTGCTAGCATTTTTACTGACAATTCTGAGAAAAGAAACAATTTTATCAAGTTTTAGACCATTACAAAGGGGAATTGCTACTTGCATGACATGCACTAACTCAAAGGTGATACGATCAGTGCACAATCTTTTATCTCGATTGATGAATATTTTCCCTACTGAACCGACGTCGTCAAATGTTGCGTCTAAATACGAAGAACTGGAATCATTGTACGCATCTGTCAGTAAAGTTGTATACGAGGGGCTAAGCAACTATGAGAAGTAAGAATTTTGGCTCCCTCTGCTTTGTTAAATTTTGTTTTCTTTAATTCAATTACTAATTTTTTTAAAGAAATACAAATGCTTCTCCATCTTCATTGTTTGGAACTCTTATGATACTTAAAGCAGCCTGCGTGAACAATCTGTGTTATATTGATCGATTAATTACGTCTTTCATGAGAGTGTTACAGAAAATGACAAGGGAACACTTAAGTAGCACTTCCCACGAAAATGGCCAAAGTAAAATAAGTTTTTGTTGATGCCAATTTTTTCTATTTTTGTTATATTCACCCAAAATATTTGTTTTCCATTAGTGTTTACGGAATTGCTCATACTGAGCTTAGATTTAGTGAAAAATAGAGTCGGAGTTATGGGACAGGAGATGAGAAAAGCCTTTATTGGTTCCATTTTGGTGGGTTTAATTGAAAAATCACCCGAAGTGAAGGTAATCAAGGCAGTGACTAAAATGGTGGAAGATTGGGTGAAGAGCAAAAGTCCCATAGCCGTCAACCAATCTCCAACACTAAGAGAGAAATCCATTTTATTGGTCAAAATGATGCAGTTTATTGAAAAGAGATTTCCCGATGACATGGAAGTCAATGCACCGTTTTTAGAATTGGTCAATTATGTTTACAGGGATGAAACACTTAAGGGTACAGAGTTGACGTCAAAACTGGAACCAGCGTTTATGGCTGGGCTAAGATGTATTCAACCAAATATAAGAAAGAAGTTCTTCGAAGTTTTTGATTCCAGCATGAGGAGAAGACTTCACGAACGCCTCATGTACATTACGTGTTCTCAAAATTGGGACACTATGGGACCTCACTTCTGGATCAAGCAGTGTATCGAGTTGTTGCTAATGACGGCTGTTAATGGAACAACCATTCAGAGTGCTTCGACAGCAACTTTGTTGCCATCCATTACGGCGCTGATTAATCAGGCTGACTCCCAAGAAAGAGAAACATTCGCCTTGTCTGCATCTATCAAAGATGAGCCTATGGATATTGAAACAGTGGAAAATAAAGAAGAAGTAATAGGAATTTCTTTTTATGGTATTAGAAAATTTTGTAATTTAAATAATTTTCATTATAGGAAGAAATAGATATTGAGTTACCCTCTGCTGACGAATCTCACAAGGTTGAAGGTGGGTCTTCCATATCTGGAATTGGTGTTTCCAATGTCAAAATGGAAAATGTGGATCCGAGACAGAACCTTCAGCAGTTAATTTTGAGACAAGCAAAGTTTCTGGAATCACTACGTGATGTTAAAACAGTTAGTTTTTTGTGTGCTGCTTGTCATTTGTGTCATATGGACACCCAGCTTGCTCAACATTTGTGGCTTCAACTTTTCCCAAGAATATGGAAAATATTGAATGAAAAGCAACAGAATGTGAGTCAATGGTCGTTATTTGAAAGCCATCTTAATTTTAAATGTATTATTTTTATATAGGTCTTAGCCAGTGAGTTAGTACCATTCTTGTGTAGTGGAAGTCACGTTATTCAAAAAGACTGTCATCCGAGTGCAATTGGTACTTTCATGGAAGCTTTGTCCCAGTGTTCACCTTCAGTTGCTATTAAGCCTTGCATATTAAAGGTATGTTAAATAGTTTATTTTTGTTTTAATATAAAGTAACTATTTAAATATCAGATTTTTTTTTAAGTATTTGGGTAAATCACACAATCTATGGCATAGAACTTGTCTTATATTAGAAAAACTGGCGTTTGAAAGAGGAGTAAATAATCAGTTGAAAACCAGGGGACCATCTTCACCAGCTGACTGTTATGAATTTGAACCTGCAGTAAATCAACATGAAACATTGGATTCTTTGGCTGATATTTATAGTTTGTTGAAAGAGGAAGATTTGTGGGCTGGATTATGGCAAAAGAGAGCAAAGTATGCTGAAACCAACATTGCCATTGCTTATGAACAACAAGGCTACTTCGAACAAGCTCAAGGAGCTTATGAACTGGCTACTAGCAAAGCTAGACAAGATCACAATACAGCTCCAGCTTCACCATTGCTACACAGTGAATATCGTTTATGGGAGCAACACTGGATTAGATGTTCTAAAGAACTCAACCAGTGGGATTTGTTGCTTGAGTGTGGGAATAGTAAAGGATGTGATAATCCATATTTAGTGTTGGAAAGTGCTTGGAGAGTTCCTAACTGGGTTACGATGAAGGAATCTCTAGCTCAAGTTGAGATGAACTGTTCAAAGGAATTGGCTTGGAAAGTCAATTTGTACAGAGGTTATGTTGCAATATGCCATCCGGAAGAACATCATTTGAATTTGGTCGATCGTCTTGTTGAAGTTTCAACGAATCTTTGCATAAGAGAATGGAGGCGGCTACCTCATATTGTTTCCCATATACATCTTTCCACCTTACAAGCAGCCCAACAAATAATGGAGTTACAAGAAGCAGCTCAAATTCATCAAGGTTTACTACCATCCAATATTGGAAGGACCTCCAGCTTGCATGACATGAAAGCTATCGTCAAAACCTGGAGGAATCGTCTTCCAGTGCTTAGTGATGATTTGTCACACTGGAGTGATATTTTTACTTGGCGTCAACATCATTATCAAGCCATTGTTTCTCACTACGATGGAAATCAAGGAAATGCCCAAGATCCACAAGCTAACCATTCCATGCTTGGTGTCCATGCTTCGGCCCAGTCTATCATTCATTATGGTAAAATTGCCAGGAAACACGGCCTTACTGGTGTCTGCCTAGACTCTCTGAGTAGAATTCACACTATTCCCAGTGTTCCTATAGTTGACTGTTTCCAAAAAATTAGGCAGCAAGTGAAATGTTACTTACAAATGTCAAATATTATGGGAAAGAATGAACTTCAAGAGGTTTGTATTTTTTCTCTTACATTTGTAGCTGGAATTAATTTTTTTTATTTGAAATTAGGGTTTGGAGGTAATTGAGTCCACCAATTTGAGATACTTCACAAAGGAGATGACGGCGGAATTTTACGCGTTGAAAGGAATGTTTTTATCCCAAATTGGTCGGTCTGATGATGCAAATAAGGCATTTAGTGCTGCTGTGCAGATGCATGATACTTTGGTTAAAGCCTGGGCCCTCTGGGGAGAATATCTGGAACAAATTTATACCAGAGATCGTTGGGAAAGGTAATTTTCAAGTGAAAATCTACTTTTATCACATTTTACATAGTTCTTAAAGGTAAAATATAATTTTCAGTCGTCAAACTCAAATGGCAGTTTCCGCTTTAACATGCTACCTGCATGCGTGTAGACATCAAAATGAAAGTAAATCGAGAAAGTATCTAGCGAAGGTCTTATGGCTCTTGACATATGATGATGAGAAATCTAGCTTGGCTGAAGCAGTTGAGAAGTACAATAATGGAGTACCACAAATACAGTGGCTTCCTTGGATTCCTCAACTTCTAACATGTCTAGTTCGTAATGAAGGAAAACTTATCCTCAATATCCTCAGCAAAGTGGGCCAAGTATTTCCTCAAGCTGTATACTTTCCAATCAGAACACTGTATTTGACCCTGAAAATTGAGCAACGAGAAAGATGTAAGAAATCAAAATTCCGTGTTATTAAGGTCTATGCTAATATAGCAAAATCCATAGACAAAACTGGTGAGATGACTGCTGGAGATTCCCAACAGAAAAATTCTACTGCAGCTTCTATACCTCCAAGTCCTGGTCACGGTAATAATGTTTTTTTGAGTGGTGCTTTTAATTTTCTAGTTTTTATAGTAAATTTAAAAAAAAATCTTAACACTTACAGAAGGTCAAAATTCTGCATCCCAACAAGGAAGCCATCAGCAAGCATCGGAATCAGGGCCTATTAGAGCGACGCCGCCCATGTGGCGGTGCAGTCGAATTATGCATATGCAACGTGACCTTCACCCAACTGTACTGTCTTCCTTGGAAGGAATCGTTGATCAAGTAAAAAGTTTTAAAATTTTTAAATTTCCAAACTACAATTTTTTTTTGTTTTGAAAGATGGTTTGGTTCAGAGAAAATTGGTACGAAGA
Organism: Leiobunum rupestre; assembly: GCF_980474605.1. NCBI lineage: Eukaryota > Metazoa > Arthropoda > Arachnida > Opiliones > Sclerosomatidae > Leiobunum > Leiobunum rupestre. Next base: position 39,662,741 of record NC_143393.1, on the reverse strand, counting down.
AGTACTAAGGCAGTTACGTCAGGGATTAGCTAAATGCTACGCTGTGGCTTTTGAAAATCGAGTGGGAGTCGCTGAAGCCCCTGTAACTCCCCACACTCTAAATTTTGTTAAGAAATTGGTGTCCACGTTTGGTGTTGGAATTGAAAATGTGTCCAGCATTTCTACTCAGTTTTCCAATGCTGCTTCAGAGTCATTGGCTCGTAGAGCTCAAGCGACGGCTCAGGATCCTGTTTTCCAAAAAATGAAAGGACAGTTCACGACTGACTTTGATTTCAAGTATGTTCTCGGTTATCTGACTGAATAATTCATTATTTTAAATGTATCTTATACATAGTATCCCTGGTTCCATGAAACTTCATAACTTGATTAATAAACTGAAAAAATGGATAAAAATTTTGGAGGCCAAAACAAAATTATTACCAAAGTATTTTTTACACTTTAAAACTGTTTTACGCTTTACTAATTTTCTGCCTCTTGCTCTAGATCATTTTTAATTGAAGAAAAGTGTAGATTTTTAAGTAACTTTTCCCAACAAACTGCTGATGTAGAATTGCCCGGAGAATTTCTACTCCCTAAGGTATGTCTTTATATTAAAATACTTTAGTGTTGGCTAAAATCTTAATTAAGTTGATTCTGATTTTTTGGTTTAACCTATTGTTCCTGATTTTTAATTGTTTATCAACTAATATTCAAGTTGATAAATTTTTCTGATTTTTAACCAATTATAAACTGATTTTTAACCAAAAAAAATGGATGTTGCAGCTGACATTAGCTATGATAAAGTTCAAGCTTATTATTTGCTTTTACAATTGCTATTGGTACTATAGACTCAATCTTATTAATTATTAGAATAACAATATGAGTAACCAATATACCTTAAAAATAAATATATTTTCAATATTTTAAATCAACACATTCTGGTTTGGGAGTGATTAATTTTAGACGTAACATGGAAGTGTGGCCAATATCATTGCGTGTTATCTGTTTTCAATTTAAAAATCATTAGTTTGTACAGTCATCATTTTCTTGTGAATAATGTATTTTACCAAATATACCGATCTCATTTTGGTTTGTGACTGACACTAACAAGGAGACGACCCGAGGTGATAATCACCGATTTTGTTCAAAGTCTGGTATAATGTACAGCTCCATGTAACTTGAAAAACCTGCAAGGGAAAAGTTGCGGCAGGCTTTCGTTTTACCATGGCAACCGAAAACGTTTTTGACAACATGATTTGGTTTTTTTTTCCATTGAAAATAACATGGGAATGAAAAAATTTTAAAATTTCAAAAACGTTAAAAATACATATAAATTGATTTTAAAAATTTAATTTAATCAAGTTTAAATGCAATTTGGTCAATTGGGGGGATCCTTAAAATCCTTCAGATTCCCATGTTATTTTCAATGGAAATAATTCCAAATCATGGTGTCAAAAACGTTTTTGGTTGCCATGGCAAAACGAAAGCCTGTCGCAACTTTTCCCTTTCTTATTTTTCAAGTTACATAGAGATGTACATTATACCCGACTTTGAACAGAATCGGTGATTATCACCTGGGGTCATCTTATTGTAAGTATAACTATTATTACTGTATATGAAGCAATATAATATTTTGTTTAGCACAACCACTACTATGTCAGAATTTCACGTTTTATGCCCCTGGTTGATATAGTTCAAAAACATAATACAGCTGCCAGAAGGCTATGCATTCGTGGACATAATGGAAAGGTAATTGAATTTCAAATTTGTACAAGATATTGGCACCATTGCGTTAATTGTTAATTGTTTTTATTTATTTTAGATATACCCCTATTTGGTTGTGAATGATACGTGTCTCAGTGATGCCCGTCGTGAGGAGAGAGTTTTGCAATTACTAAGAATGCTTAATCATTATTTGGGAAAACAAAAGGAAACTGCCCGACGCCACCTCAACTTCACCATCTCCCGGGTAGTTGCCATCAGTCCCCAAATGAGGCTTGTTGAAGATAACCCGGCATCCGTTTCATTGCTTGATATCTATAAACAGGTGTGACTTTTCCTTAACATCTATTTTCTCATTTTGTACCATTTATTTAATAAGAATTTCATTATAATACCCAGCGATGCTTGAAACGAGGAATCGAACACGATGCTCCAATTTCTAGGTACTACGAAAGGCTAGCTACCGTACAAGCTAGGGGATCTCAAGCTAGTCATCAAGTTTTAAGAGACATTTTGAAAGACGTTCAAGCGACTATGGTTTCAAGAACAGTTTTTAAGGAGTGGGCTACTAACACATTCTCCGGAGCCACTGACTATTGGACATTTAGAAAACAGGTCAGTTTTATTTTTTTTATATTTGGTAGCAGAAAGTAAACCCCACCTTTTATTATCCTTAATTTGTTTAGTTTGCTCTACAACTTTCATTGGCTGGATTTGCTGAGTTTGTATTGCATTTAACTCGTCTGAATCCAGATATGATGTATATACATCAAGACAGTGGACTTGTGAATATTTCATACTTTAGATTTGATCTGGATGACATTTCAGGTTTGTATAAGATTATATTAGTGTAGGCCAATATTGTAATCTAATTAATTACGATAGAGCTTTTGAGGTTTAACGAATAGCTGTACCATTTTATTACTGATATTGCAAATTGATATAGATACCAATTTTTCTAAAATGTAGCAGCTATCACAAAAGCACATCCTATCGCACCTCAGGTTTACATAACTGTATAGAAATTTGGTAAAATTTGTATCAGCAGACAATCATTTGTTGATTTATCAGTAATTTAGATGTGAAGCTATTAATCCGTAAATTAATGATATTGGTAATTTGATAAGTTTTTGCCCATAATATTTGTGTTTTCATTACAGGCGAACTAGATGCCAATAGACCAGTTCCGTTCCGATTAACTCCTAACATATCCGAATTTGTAACCACAATAGGAGTATGTGGCCCAATGACCGCTTCAATGATTGCAGCCTCTCGCTGTTTAGTTCAGCCAAACTTTAAAGTGCAAGCTCTATTACGTGCCATTCTTAGGGATGAAATGATTGCTTGGCATAAGAAGGTACTTAACTCATTTTCCATAGAGAGGAGTATTGAAGTTAATTTTTGCAAAATACATAGCGCCAAGATGATACACAGCCGGGAACAGTTCAACAGGATATGGAAGGTGAACTTCTAGTAGCCATGGTTACGAAGGCCGTCAATGCCATTGTCACCAGATTACAAAGTAAATTTTTGTGAAACAAAACCCTGGGGCAGTAACTATGGCATAGCCAGAAAGTAGCCCAGGGTCAACTATATGAAATTTAAGAAGGGCTGAAAGTTTAGTACAGTGAAAACAAAGAGACCCAAACCCGTTATCTTATTCTAGGTCATTGGTCAGAAAGTATATTTGTTACTGATTATTCTTTCCCATATGTTGCTTTTAGATTTGGCTACTTTTGATGGAGCTGACAGTAAAGTAAGCACCTTAGTGGCTGCTGCAAACAGCCATGATAATCTTTGTCGAATGGATCCAGCTTGGCAACCCTGGATGTAAAGTTTTGATTGGGTGTTTTACATATTTTAAGATGTACGCGTTAATAAAATTAAATTATCTTTATTCTCAAAGAAATTTTTTCATTTAATTTACATATTTTTAATATATTACTTTTGGTTTGCAAATTTTGGTACTTGAGCTACAGTATCCATATTAAGATTTACATTATTTTGAAAAAATCCCAAAGCTATATTTTAGAGTTTTATTTGTTTGATATATTTTAAACTATGATTTGCTAAGAACACATTTACAATTTATTCCCTAAATTGTATTAAATTAGGTCATTTAACTTTTGCATACTTATATTATTTCAATATGACCTGATTCACAAGGTGCTTACAAGGTAAAAAAAAAGATTTGAGCGAATCCATAAGAGGTGTCTTATTACTGCCGTTATTTATACTAGATGGCAGTAATTTTTACCTTTTGGTGGGTAGAGAATTAGCCTTTACAGTTTCGCCTGTTTTCCGATTAAAGGTGTACTCTTTTAACCCTAAAATGAACTACTCGTCTGTTCCGGGGCCGATAATTTTTCTACACCATAAACTATTTGTCTGTTCCAGGATTTTAGGGAGCCTCTTTTGAAAAGACGGTGTAAAGAGAATAATTCGGTTTTGACGTCTGCTAGCGAGAATTTATCTGATATAAACAAGAATGTATTGAAGTATATTTGAGCAAAGCATTAACCCCTGGTTGGTACTATGATACCATCCTCAAAGCTTTTGTGGAGAAAGTTCGTCTGCATTTAAGGGGCATTCAAGGTTATACCATATAGCAAACTTGAATGGGAAAGCAGACGAATTTAAGCTCCAAAGGCTGCGAGGATGGGAATCAGAATCCTGTAGTCCAATATTCTTAGTAACTTCAATACATTCTTGAAATAAACTTTATAGCAGATAAATTCTCGCTAACTGACCATTGAGTTGGGAAACAGACCCCCTCGAAATATTGACTATTAATGTTAACCGATTGGGCCCCGTGGGCTGTATGGCTTTTGGCCCTAGCCCTTCCCGAACTCTACAGAAAAAATAAATAAAATCCGATTATAGTATAAAGTCCACAGGCAGCTATTTTGTAAAAACGATTTTTGCTCTGACTCAAACTATTCGCCGACACAGAATCGGAGTAAAATGACATGACATCAAAGCAAAGATATTCTTTGATCAAAGCGTTACTCTTATAGATATAAGAAATGTATATAAAGGTCTAGATAAATTTCGGGGCGTCTAAGCCTAATATAAAATACGGAATTGACACCTAGCAGACACCGAGGAAGGCACGTGACCAAGAGCGCGAGCTCTCTTAGCATTTTAGTACTAAGTGCTTGACCTTTCCGCAGGCGGAAGTCTTTAGACACCATCTGTTGGTGACTTTTAGTATAATTTCTAAGCAGGAGACAATGGCTCTCGCGACGATAGCACGAGCTTTCTTACCGATAGATAGCGCGTTATAAGGATAGCCTGCAGAAATTACGCGTTTCTGCTAGCTGTCACCTCCGTATTCACTCCCTTTGAAATATTTTATCTAGACCTTTATATAATTTTCCTATATCTACAGGGCCGTCTTTACGTGATTGGGGGCCCCTGGGCAAAGCGATACGCGGGGCCCCTAATAATTCCAGACAATTTCTTAAAGGCCTAGGTTGTTTTCTGCCTGTCCCCCTTTAAATTAACTTATTGGAGCACAAATACCCCGGTGGTAGGCCAACCGCTGAACATGTTGGCCTAATTTAAAGGGGGGCAGGCAGAAGAAAAACTAGGCTTTTAACCTCCAATGCAAAGTCCATCGTCGCCCTAATCTTCAAATATTGGTTCAAATAAAAAATGCGACGGTCTACACCGTCTATATCACGAAAAGACATGTTTTAGATAGTTTAAAAATTTGTAAAATGTAAATAGACAATACTACAATTTAAAAAATGTGAAAAACAATATTTGTAAGATTCATCTTTTTCACCTTACAAAAGTTGAAAATAGGGCCCTCCAGAATCTTGGGGCCCTAGGGCAGTGCCCTATTTGCCCAATGGGAAAGACGGCACTGTATATCTATGGTTACTCTTCTTACCCTACTCCGCAATCACGGAACCAGGCTTGGAAATAAGCGGTGGTCACTGGGTCAAAGACCAGTTTATTAATTGCTCAGACCAGTTTTTTTATTCAAAAGCTATGGGTTCACTGGTCCAGTGTCCAGTTTACTAATTCAAAATTATCTACCGTATTATCAGAGAGTGTAAAGATTATGAGAGGCGTCTCTCTTTCAAAAAAGCGTACTAACTTTTTTTTCCCAAAAATGTCCACTACTACCGTAAGAGCGATGGCGCCACCAGTGGCTCCGTTCTCACAGCGCGTGTGTTTCGATGTTAGGTTTAAAAGAGACGCAAAAACTTTCCAGATTTTTAATGCTAGTTTTACAAGGTTTTTAAATAATTTAGTAGGCCTGGGGTATATTCTTTTGTTTTAAATTGTAAAATATCGAAAACAAGAAATCCTTATTTATCTTTTTTAAGTTTCCAAAGGAAAAAGACTGGTAAATTCGCATTTTCATTAGATAGGCTTATTGGCATATTAACTTAATATAAAGTTTAGTTCTATTTTGTGGCTGAAATATGTAAATAATGATGGGCTTACAAATAAAACTACGGAATATTTACACGTTAACCATATAATTTGCGCGAATCATTTCATTGATGCCAGTTTCATGAATATTATAACTAAAAATAGGCTCACACCATCCGCTGTGCCAACAATTTTCAGCCTTAATGACTCTACACCATTGGAAATTTCAGAAAATGGTAATTTCAATTCAAGCCTTGCTTGGGAAGATCTAAAGGATAATTTTGGTTTTAAGTTTTTATTAAAGGACAGGATTAGCCAAGATTTTGTAGATAATTTTCTTGGATCTATAAGACAGAAAGGAGGCAACCGTGAGTCCGTTATCATCCCAATCCACAACAATTTCGAGCTGCATACAGGGCGGCCTCTGTGAATAATCTCTTGAAACCACCGGATTCTAATTTTGAAAATCTTGTAGTCTCGCAAAGCCAGGGACAATGTTCCGATGAAGACTTAGAATTTTGAAATTCTATTGGAAGTCCAAACCTGCTAAAACAAAATGTTCTTAGTTACATTTCAGGATATCTAATTCACCGCTGCTACTCAAACCTTCAATGCTCTTCTTGCATAAGTCAACTCAAAAAAGACAATCCAATTGTAGACCCAACAAATCTGCTCTTTTACTTTAAAGCTTTCAAAACAGCAAAGAATTCTTCTATCAGCTGCTCAGCAGCCTCATCGTACCAACTGATAGTTTCTTTAAATTTGTAGCGGAGACAAATGAATTAAGTATTTCACACCAGTTTTAAGCTTTTATCGCACATGACAAATATTAAAGGACGTTTGGAGAGATTCATCATTCAAAGAATTGACAAGAAATATTTTAAAGCTAATGAAGATTCTCCATGTGCAACTGCATACCAAAACATGATATCTTTTTTCATAGAATTCTGCATACATAGTTCCCTTAAGAAACAAGATCTCAACCATGAATACATGAAAACCCAGAAAAGATTAGATAGGAAACTGTTAAAAATACAACATTAATCTCATTTTACCAACTTCAATGTTTCCTCGTATTTTTTAATTTATAACGCTCTGTTCTCGTTAAGCCTCGGCCATTTTATAAAATTTCCAATGAATTTCCTTGGTTAATCAAACAAATAATTCTTTTAGTATCAAAATATTATAAATAGTCCGCTTTCTTGTACTTACGTTTCTTTATTTTTCATGAAATTGAATTTTATTAATTTTAAATTAGCATAATTCAACTATGTTTAACAGCCATGACTGATGAAAAACTTTCCGGATGTTTACAAAATTTAAAAATTTTCCAGTAGCGACATCGTGTGTCGGATAGTATCGTAACCTCTCCTATGGGCGCGCGCTCTCAAAATCTTGTACGAAATTTTAACGTTACGGGAATAGGAAGAGACGCCTCTCATAATCTTTACACTCTCTGGTATTATTAACCAACTGGTCTGCGTGACCACGTACATAATTCAAGAGTTGGGAGTCACTGGCCAAATAGACCAGTTTAGAAATAAACCTTATTTCCAAGCCTGCACGGAACAAGCGAAAAGTATTTTTAGAGTCACGTGAGTGACGTGACTCACGTCGTTGCCCAAGCAAGATGCTCCCTATCCCTAAATGATGGATTTTCATCTGCTAAGCAGACTATTTGTGTTTTATAAGAGCATTAGAGCAATTCGTCTGCTTGGCGGACAAAAATCCAGCAACTTATGAGCATCTCGAGTTTCTCGCTACGCGGCTCAATGTAAACTAAAAAGGTTAATTAGTACTAGGAATTCATACCTCGAACTTGGAATGGTTAGCTGGCCGTATTCCCTATGGTAAGATCTCGGGGACCGTTTTCAGTGACGTGTATGAGAAAAAAAAATCGCCCCCTCACACGCGTCTCCCATCTTTAGGAGTTTTTACCCCGCGCAACCTCCCGTTTTTACAACTGTAGTTTTTTTTTGTTCGACTCCCCGGCCATTTCGAAATTTAGGGTTTGAAACCCCACAGCGACGGGTCAGCTCGCTCTCCCGACCTCTCCATGTGGAAGGATTAAGTCCGGCATTGTTAGCGCTGTCAAAATTGTCAGCAGTTACAATGCCCTTGAGAACCGCGAAGTCCGAATTACGAGGTGACCGTCGCTATCAATACGGGGATAGCGAAGGTAAAAGCAAAAAGATGTTTGAACCCTTTTTCGACACTGGGGGATGAAATTATCTGAAACTAGGATTTAATACCATTGAAAATCGTATGAGAAAACACGTATGCTCTGACGTCAAAATGATGGAGACGGAAATCGGGCGAGATAACCATTCCAAGTTCGATGTATGAATTCCTGTTAGTACTAATTTAATAAAAAAAACTTTGTTCAACTGAGAAAAAATTTAGGGTTAAGAGAAATAATAGTGTTTAAAGTTATATCTGTCTCAAGCTCTATTAAAAAGAATCAAACAAGAGCAAAAATGAATTTTGAATGTTTTAGAGCCCTGGGAAGACTGTTTAATAAGTGAATTATTTTAACAGACGATGCCCGAATTCCGAGAAACTTAAAAACCAACCTACTGAACGAAATGATTTTAACCACTACCGACTAAATTATCAACTATCAAGGCCCGTGCGCGCTCTATCCGAAGGGGGTACTTTGACTGAAGGATTACGCGTATTTTCCCGGTAGATGGCGATCTTAAGTCTAATTCTTTAGGGGTTATTCGTAAAATCGCAAAGTAAGGGGCAGTTCACTATGATAATATTCAAATTGCTTTCAAATGGGCTTTCTTTCAATTTTCAAGACGATATTGCTCGAAGAAAGTATATTTCCGTGTAAAGTGACCATAACATTCCATAATAAGGGAAAACAACAAAGAATAAAAACCTTTAGGCCTACAACAATTTACCATAGTAATACTTTCTTGTCAAAGAAAGCTATATTCTTACAAAATATCACAATTTCTTTTCGGTAAAGAATATTTTTTACACTTTATCACCTAAGCTTTTTTAAAACATCACAGCAATATTACTTAATATGAGTAGAGCTATAAAAAGTGAGGTAGACTTGTATCTCATTAATATTTCTACATTTTTAAAACATCACAGCAATATTACTTAATTTAAAAAATGAGTTGAACTATAAAAAGTGAGGTAGACTTGTATCTCATTATTATTTATTTACAATATACTTTTTTCTGGTGCAAGAAAAAACCTTTTATTACCTTATTAGTTTTAATTAAATTTACCTAGTTACTTTAGTTTTTAGGCCAAAAAAAATTCGATTTAATACATTTTACTTACAAATAAGATGTAGTACATCCACATGTACTTGTAAGAGCGGCAGTGCCTGAACGATTTTACGTACTTGTATCGTCGCGAAGCAGACGACGCTTCACAAACACGGCCAATACATTCGGGAAAGCTGGCCGCAGTTTTCGACGAATAAGCGCCTCTTGCGGCTATTGGTAGCGAAATAAAATTGCCAGAAACAAAATTCGGTTTCGATGGGCGCACGGGCCTTGATAATTTAGTCGGTAGTGTTTTAACCAATGGGTCGTCGCCGAAGAATGTTCTATGGTTTAATAACCTTTTTTTCCATTCAGCTTGCATCGAAATTTCCTCGAGCGCCATTTAAAATTTCTCGGATCTGCACCTTTTAAGGCTCTGAGATCCCTTAAAACTGATCTGCTAATTTCTACAAATCAACGGATCGAGATTGCTTTCGGAGTGGTTTTTTTTGGCTCTCGGAGCATGTTTTAATCTCTCGGAGCATGTTTTTAGATTATGTGGTCCTTTAATCCAAGCTTCTTGCGGATGACTCGATCAATGGCGGCTGTAGTGAAAAATGGGATGAAGTGAATCGTGAACCGATTAGCTAAATCTATCACTATTAGTTCAGTGAAGAAGACATCAAACCGATCTATAAACCTAATCAATACATTCATAAAAAACGTTAGACCAAATTAAGACAAAGTATATTTTCTTGATAATTACGGTATTTGTGAAATTCCTTTGCAGTTGCGTAAAAATATGACATTGGACAAACAATACGAAATCTTAAAAAGTCTCAACGATAATATTAAATATTATTTTCGAAATGTCTTAATATCCCCCTTAGCTGAACATATTTCCGAAACCAAACATAAAATATTATTTGACAACTTAAAAATTATTAGTAAAACAGATTATAATTCAAAATTGGATATTAAAGAATCGACGTAATACTACCCCTAATCTTATATTAAATAAAAACAATGGATCCGTCAATATTATAGCAGCAATATGGATACGATATTGTAATTTAGAAAACGTGTAAATTTAATTTTGAATATTTTCTCTATTGTTAATTTTTTGCCAATGATTATGCCCTAACAGCTTAGGAAAGCACGGTGAAAAGTTAAATTACCGAAAAAAAACTTCCGTGGTAAAACTGGTCGCGAGGAATTACAAGTTGGCAAGCCAAAATATACCTCTCCTCGGAAGAATTGTCCCTAGTGGTTTTAATTTCTCGAGACGACCCTTAAAGATATCTCCGCAATTCAGAGTTATTTACTAAAAACGTAATCCCGGTTCAATCCCGCCCGGTATAAAATTTTAATTTTAATAAAAATAATTGAGATGAAACAACGGAGTTTAATTTATTCAGAATAATATAAACAAGTTAACCAAAATAAAAAATCGCCGTATCATAATGGTTCCTTTACTTCAATATTTTGCCTGTGATGTGTTTTGTTTTCAGGGAAGTCAGTAGCTCGGAGAGGTAAAAAGAGCGTTATATTTACTAACCTCGCCAAGGCTTAGGGAAAATTATATTAATTCATTAACGAAAGCAGACCCTCAAATTATGTAGATACGTTCGCTTGTTCTGGGATTTCGGATTAGGGTAAGAAGAGTAACCCTATGACGTCATTTTACTCCAATTTTGTGAAGGCGAATAGTTCGAGTCTGATCATTGTAAAAACATTTTTCCAAAATGGCTGCCTGTGGCCATTTTACCAGATAAATTCTGGATAAGCGGGAGATTTTATCAAATTATTATCTCTACTCCGGATTTTGAGGAGGAATACAAAGTGTAGGCCCAATACTCTGACCACGACGAAGAGTTCGCGGTGTAGAGTAATTATCTCCCAGAACAAGCGAATAGATTTATTGTAAAAGGTGAACTCCTTTTGTTCCAGAACAGGCGAAAAGAATCGCCCTACTGTAGCTTTAAACAAGTGGCGGCTCCTGTCTAGTTGCATTCTCTCGCACTAGATGTCGTTAACGTATAAATCAAAACAAGTTGAGTAAGCATCAAAATCTTGCCTAAAAAGTGTGGCCAATTGGGAACTTCTCGCGTTGATTGATTTTTCGGAATCACGTGATTATTAACTTATTAAACACGTGGTTTCGGAAAGCCAATAGATCACAGACAACTCGCTTTTGCTTTAAGTCCCCGGAAGGTGCTGCCATCTAGAAGCATTTTTGTAAACTTTTTTACTTTTTTTGATAGAACTGCCACTTGCTTTAAGAAAGACAGCAATGAACGAATCCAATTTAATCGTCTGCTAACTTGATTTTTGATGTGTGAATTTTTTAAATGTAAGGTGATTTGTTATAAACTTTTGGTATAGTATAAAAATAGCGCCACGTATTTTTTAAAAAAGATTATAAGATATTTATTTCGTTAAATCAGATATTTGTAAAATAACTCAATACTTGAAGGACTTAAGTTAACACATTCCCCGTCAAGTACTTCCAAAAAGCACCATCTAAATATTTGGAGAATAAATATCACTCCAAAAATAATATAGACCTCGTACCCTACATTCGAATTCACTGCCTAGCGCGTGGTCAATAGCGTTTACCCACTTCCTGCAGGAACTCCAAAGTTACCATGGTAACTATAACTAGAGATAGCGACCAACAGCAACCGATGGAGGCCGATTTTTCGGAGGTCAGGTGCCGGAAGTGGGTAATCGCTTCGGTACAAAACCGTCAATAGGAAAGCTCTCTCAATACCAATCTGAGGTTAGTGGGCTTTAGTGGCCGCGCTAGGATTCTTTGATCATTTAGGATAAATAAGTGGGGGCCCTCCCTCTTTTTTTGGGCCCCTTAGAAGGAATTTTTGGGCTCCCTTTAATATTTTTCAGTAGGATTTGGGGGTTACTGTAGAATTTGAAAGTAGGAAATTTTTTACATGGCCTAAGCCCTGGTGCCGTATCTGATGGGTTTCGGGGAGAAGGATTACACGTACCGTAATTTTGAGGGCACTTCCTTTTGGGGTAACATTTACCAGCGTAGAACCTCCTTCCGGGAGGACAGAAACATCCCTCTTGGCACTTGACATTCCAGCAAGACTTAGCGTCCACTATACCCGGACATAGGTTGAGGCAGTAATGGCCGCATTTTGACCATTTGGTACCGCCTTTGCACTCTCCTGAAAGACAAAGGAACAAAATAGGATAAGTAGTCCGAACCACCCGAAGCGAGTCGCCCACTTATACGTTACTCGGAGGGCATTTGCTTTCGTCGATGCAACGGCCCTGGTAGAATACCGTGTCCGATGGACAGAAACAACCCGACGTGCAAGGGTAGCTACTCTTTTCAATCTTCTTCGAATTGAAACAAGTGTACTTGTAAAAACAACTGTACCATTCAAGACCGTGGAAGCATTGCTCTGTAAAGTAATTGTCCACTTTAGTTCCTTGAAGGGTTAAATAGAGACGACCGTTATAACCTCTTAAAACCGAACTCAACTACTGTTGAGGTAGCTAAGAGATTCTAACTGTCATTGAAGTTTCTATAAGCAGATTGTTATCCTAGCGACCAGGGGCGTAGCTGAGAACTCAAAGGCCTCCCCGCCAAAATCTCTATGAGGCCCCCCTTTTAAATTTTTTTATGCTGAGCGTGGCCCCCCGAAGCTCGGAGCCTCCCACGCCGCGGGCTCTGCGGACCATCAGCTACGCCACTGCTAGCGACACGCTACGACTGGACATCAAGACGAATACCAACGAATTATAAACATTAAAGATAATTTTTTGTAATACACGCGCATTGTGCCTTTCGAATGCGCGTTGAAAAGAATACCCTACCCTGTTCTTCAACTGGTTCCGATAAGTCAGTTTTCAATCTCTGCAGACCGAAGGAGAGACCGACCAAGAACATGACTTTCGCCAGTGGTTTCACCGATACGCAATTTGTCATATATTTTCTAAAAGAACCCAATCATTAACGTATAAGTTTTGATTATAAAAACATTTATTTCACAAATAACATATTAAGCGTAATCGTGACATTTGGGTAAGGTTTTAACCACATCACTTTGTCTTCCAACCATTCCCATTTCAGTTGATAAACATTTACTCTTTAACGGCCATACCCTTCCATTTCCGATTCAAAGTATTGCTATCTGAGGGAAAATCCATTCCCATCCATTCCCTACAATTCCCGATTCGAAGTATGCGACCACGCCCAACCATTCCAGTTGTCATCCATTATCTCTGTCCAGACCATTCCCTACATTTCCTATCCAAAGTATTGCATCCAGAGGTAAAACGCATTCCCGTCCATTCCAGATTCAAAGTATTGCAACCATTCCCGACCATTCCAGATTCGAAGTATTGCAACCATTCCCGACCGTTCCAGATTCGAAGTATTGCAACCATTCCCGACCATTCCAGATTCGAAGTATTTCAACCATTCCCGACCATTCCAGATTAGAAGTATTGCAACCATTCCCGACCATTCCAGATTCGAAGTATTGCAACCATTCCCGACCGTTCCAGATTCGAAGTATTGCAACCATTCCCGACCATTCCAGATTCGAAGTATTGCAACCATTCCCGACCATTCCAGATTCGAAGTATTGCAACCATTCCCGACCATTCCAGATTCGAAGTATTGCAACCAGTCCCGACCATTCCAGTTGATATAGATTTTCTTTTGTAAATTAAAAGGTCAACCTACGCCGGCAGAATTTGACAGTGGTGATCAAAAGTAGCTCACCAGTATCATACTTGAGCTAAAAATAGTTTAAAATAGAGTTCGCGCTACAATAATTTCAGTTTTCAAGAACGCTTGCACTTTGCGCTTGTAGCGGGCGCTTGAGATATATCACGATTTTTCAACTCGCGAGCGAAAGTTCTTCGTGTGACGTCGGCACCACCTGACTGTATTCAACCAATTGGAATCTTATTGCATCTCCATCATTGCTTTATATCTAATTATTATATTAATATTATTGTAAATTGCTTTTTAAATTTAACTATAAAATTCAAGATGCACTTAGTACACCAGGAGGATTGTGTGTACCCAAATGTATCTTGTTATTTATCTGTTTATAATAACTTAAAGCTTCAATAACGCAATTTTTTCCTAAACAAGTTAGTAGACGCCATTTTTCGTTTCAATTTTACGTGAGAAGCTAAAATTCCATAATTCCATAGAAACGAAACGCTTTTGCTTGTTGCTATATACTAGAGTGAACATTCGAGAGAGAAAAATGGTTCAAGCCAAAGGGAAAAATTTCAATCTTTTCATTTTTGAAAACGTGGCTTACGGTTATTTTTAACTTCGTACTAGGTCTTCTCACGTACAGTAAAGAAAGTAAATGAAAATTAACTTACCCAAAAATGATTCCATACATTAGATACATCTTCCAGCTAGATTTCAATTATTTAGAGTACGTTTACGAATGAACAGCCCAGATAACGTTTAACGGCAACTTTGGAACGCTTTAAACAGCAAAAAACGTTACCATTCATACGTCGGGTGCTTAACGTCACTATAATTTACAATCGGTGGGTTTTAGAATTCAGGTAGTCGTACCAATTCGCAGGTGTTATTACGTTCGCAGCGCGTCTCACCTTGGTCTCACACTCACTTCTACGGTAAGCGCCTGTATAAACAAACACATGGCAGTGGCGTGCTCAGAAATTAATATAAATGGGGGAGTGACGGCTCAATTAAAAAGACAAATACCAGGGTTTCTTTAAAATTAAGCAATAAATCCTGAAATTGCGAAATCCGACGGGAAATCCCGAAATCCGACGAGAATCCTGAAATCCGTCGAGAAATTGCAAAATCCGACGGGAAATCCCGAAATCCAACGAGGTATTGCGAAATCCGTCGAGAAATTGCAAAATCCGACGGGAAATCCCGAAATCCGACCCGGAAATCCGTCGAGAAATTGCAAAATACGACGGGAAATCCCGAAATCCGACGAGACATCCGGAAATCCGTCGAGAAATTGCAAAATCCGACGGGAAATCCCGAAATCCGACGAGATATTGCGAAATCCGTAGAGAAATTGCAAAATCCGACGGGAAATCCCGAAATCCGACGAGAATCCTGAAATCCGACGAGATATTGCGAAATCCGTCGAGAAATTTCAAAATGCGACGGGAAATCCCGAAATCCGACGAGACATCCGGAAATCCGTCGAGAAATTGCAAAATACGACGGGAAATCCCGAAATCCGACGAGACATCCGGAAATCCGTCGAGAAATTGCAAAATCCGACGGGAAATCCCGAAATCCGACGAGAATCCTGAAATCCGACGAGATATTGCGAAATCCGTCGAGAAATTGCAAAATCCGACGGGAAATCCGGAAATCCAACGAGAAATTGCAAAATCCGACGGTAAATCCGGAAATCCGTCTAGAAATTGCAAAATCCGACGAGACATCCGGAAATCCGTCGAGAAATTGCAAAATCCGACGGGAAATCCGGAAATCCATCGAGAAATTGCAAAATCCGACGGGAAATCCCGAAATCCGACGAGAATCCTGAAATCCGTCGAGAAATTGCAAAATCCGACGGGAAATCCCGAAATCCAACGAGGTATTGCGAAATCCGTCGAGAAATTGCAAAATCCGACGGGAAATCCCGAAATCCGACCCGGAAATCCGTCGATAAATTGCAAAATACGACGGGAAATCCCGAAATCCGACGAGACATCCGGAAATCCGTCGAGAAATTGCAAAATCCGACGGGAAATCCCGAAATCCGACGAGATATTGCGAAATCCGTAGAGAAATTGCAAAATCCGACGGGAAATCCGAAATACGACGAGAATCCTGAAATCCGACGAGATATTGCGAAATCCGTCGAGAAATTTCAAAATGCGACGGGAAATCCCGAAATCCGACGAGACATCCGGAAATCCGTCGAGAAATTGCAAAATCCGACGGGAAATCCCGAAATCCGACGAGACATCCGGAAATCCGTCGAGAAATTGCAAAATCCGACGGGAAATCCCGAAATCCGACGAGATATTGCGAAATCCGTAGAGAAATTGCAAAATCCGACGGGAAATCCCGAAATCCGACGAGAATCCTGAAATCCGACGAGATATTGCGAAATCCGTCGAGAAATTTCAAAATGCGACGGGAAATCCCGAAATCCGACGAGACATCCGGAAATCCGTCGAGAAATTGCAAAATACGACGGGAAATCCCGAAATCCGACGAGACATCCGGAAATCCGTCGAGAAATTGCAAAATCCGACGGGAAATCCCGAAATCCGACGAGAATCCTGAAATCCGACGAGATATTGCGAAATCCGTCGAGAAATTGCAAAATCCGACGGGAAATCCGGAAATCCAACGAGAAATTGCAAAATCCGACGGTAAATCCGGAAATCCGTCTAGAAATTGCAAAATCCGACGAGACATCCGGAAATCCGTCGAGAAATTGCAAAATCCGACGGGAAATCCGGAAATCCATCGAGAAATTGCAAAATCCGACGGGAAATCCCGAAATCTGACGAGACATCCGGAAATCCGTCGAGAAATTGCAAAATCCGACGGGAAATTCCCAAATCCGACGATACATCCGGAAATCCATCGAGAAATTGCAAAATCCGACGGGAAATCCCGAAATCCGACGAGATATTGCGAAATACGACGAGAAATAGAGAAGTACCGAAATCCGACGAGACATCCGGAAATCCGTCGAGAAATTGCAAAATCCTACGGGGAAAATTCCGAAATCCGACGAGATATTGCGAAATTTGACGAGAAATTGAGAAGTACCGAAATCAGACGAGACATCTGGAAATCCGTCGAGAAATTGCAAAATCTGACGGGAAATCCCGAAATCCGACGAGAATCCTGATATCCGACGAGATATTGCGAAATCCGTCGAGAAATTTCAAAATGCGACGGGAAATCCCGAAATCCGACGAGACATCCGGAAATCCGTCTAGAAATTGCAAAATCCGACGAGACATCCGGAAATCCGTCGATAAATTGCAAAATCCGACGGGAAATCCGGAAATCCATCGAAAAATTGCAAAATCCGACGGTAAATCCGGAAATCCGTCTAGAAATTGCAAAATTCGACGAGACATCCGGAAATCCATCGATAAATTGCAAAATCCGACGGGAAATCCCGAAATCTGACGAGACATCCGGAAATCCGTCGAGAAATTGCAAAATCCGACGGGAAATTCCCAAATCCGACGAGACATCCGGAAATACGTCGAGAAATTGCAAAATCCGACGGGAAATCCCGAAATCCGACGAGACATCCGGAAATACGTCGAGAAATTGCAAAATCCGACGTGAAATTCCCAAATCCGACGAGACATCCGGAAATACGTCGAGAAATTGCAAAATCCGACGGGAAATCCCGAAATCCGACGAGACATCCGGAAATACGTCGAGAAATTGCAAAATCCGACGTGAAATTCCCAAATCCATCGAGAAATTGCAAAATCCGACTGGAAATCCCGAAATCCGACGAGATATTGCGAAATCCGACGAGAAATAGAGAAGTACCGAAATCCGACGAGACATCCGGAAATCCGTCGAGAAATTGCAAAATCCGACGGGAAATCCCGAAATCCGACGAGAAATTGAGAAGTACCGAAATCAGACGAGACATCTGGAAATCCGTCGAGAAATTGCAAAAACCGACGGGAAATTGAGAAGTACCGAAATCCGACGAGACCTCCGGAAATCCGTCGAGAAATTGCAAAATCCGACGGGAAATCCCGAAATCCGACGAGATATTGCGAAATCCGACGAGAAATTGAGAAGTACCGAAATCCGACGAGACATCCGGAAATCCGTCGAGAAATTGCAAAATCCGACGGGAAATCCCGAAATCCGACGAGATATTGCGAAATCCGACGAGAAATTGAGAAGTACCGAAATCCGACGAGACATCCGGAAATCCGTCGAGAAATTGCAAAATCCGACGGGAAATCCCGAAATCCGACGAGACATCCGGAAATCCGTCGAGAAATTGCAAAATCCGACGGGAAATCCCGAAATCCGACGAGACATCCGGAAATCCGTCGAGAAATTGCAAAATCCGACGGGAAATCCCGAAATCCGACGAGAAATTGAGAAGTACCGAAATCCGACGAGACATCCGGAAATCCGTCGAGAAATTGCAAAATCCGACGGGAAATCCCGAAATCCGACGAGACATCCGGAAATCCGTCGAGAAATTGCAAAATCCGACGGGAAATTCCCAAATCCGACGAGACATCCGGAAATACGTCGAGAAATTGCAAAATCCGACGGGAAATCCCGAAATCCGACGAGACATCCGGAAATACGTCGAGAAATTGCAAAATCCGACGTGAAATTCCCAAATCCGACGAGACATCCGGAAATACGTCGAGAAATTGCAAAATCCGACGGGAAATCCCGAAATCCGACGAGACATCCGGAAATACGTCGAGAAATTGCAAAATCCGACGTGAAATTCCCAAATCCGACGAGACATCCGGAAATACGTCGAGAAATTGCAAAATCCGACGGGAAATCCCGAAATCCGACGAGACATCCGGAAATACGTCGAGAAATTGCAAAATCCGACGTGAAATTCCCAAATCCATCGAGAAATTGCAAAATCCGACTGGAAATCCCGAAATCCGACGAGATATTGCGAAATCCGACGAGAAATAGAGAAGTACCGAAATCCGACGAGACATCCGGAAATCCGTCGAGAAATTGCAAAATCCGACGGGAAATCCCGAAATCCGACGAGAAATTGAGAAGTACCGAAATCAGACGAGACATCTGGAAATCCGTCGAGAAATTGCAAAAACCGACGGGAAATTGAGAAGTACCGAAATCCGACGAGACCTCCGGAAATCCGTCGAGAAATTGCAAAATCCGACGGGAAATCCCGAAATCCGACGAGATATTGCGAAATCCGACGAGAAATTGAGAAGTACCGAAATCCGACGAGACATCCGGAAATCCGTCGAGAAATTGCAAAATCCGACGGGAAATCCCGAAATCCGACGAGATATTGCGAAATCCGACGAGAAATTGAGAAGTACCGAAATCCGACGAGACATCCGGAAATCCGTCGAGAAATTGCAAAATCCGACGGGAAATCCCGAAATCCGACGAGACATCCGGAAATCCGTCGAGAAATTGCAAAATCCGACGGGAAATCCCGAAATCCGACGAGACATCCGGAAATCCGTCGAGAAATTGCAAAATCCGACGGGAAATCCCGAAATCCGACGAGAAATTGAGAAGTACCGAAATCCGACGAGACATCCGGAAATCCGTCGAGAAATTGCAAAATCCGACGGGAAATCCCGAAATCCGACGAGAAATTGAGAAGTACCGAAATCCGACGAGACATCCGGAAATCCGTCGAGAAATTGCAAAATCCGACGGGAAATCCCGAAATCCGACGAGAAATTGAGAAGTACCGAAATCAGACGAGACATCTGGAAATCCGTCGAGAAATTGCAAAAACCGACGGGAAATTGAGAAGTACCGAAATCCGACGAGACCTCCGGAAATCCGTCGAGAAATTGCAAAATACGACGGGAAATCCCGAAATCCGACGAGATATTGCGAAATCCGACGAGAAATTGAGAAGTACCGAAATCCGACGAGACATCCGGAAATCCGTCGAGAAATTGCAAAATCCGACGCGAAATCCCGAAATCCGACGAGAAATTGAGAAGTACCGAAATCCGACGAGACATCCGGAAATCCGTCGAGAAATTGCAAAATCCGACGGGAAATCCCGAAATCCGACGAGAAATTGAGAAGTACCGAAATCCGACGAGACATCCGGAAATCCGTCGAGAAATTGCAAAATCCGACGGGAAATCCCGAAATCCAACGAGGTATTGCGAAATCCGTCGAGAAATTGCGAAATCCGACGAGAAATTGAGAAGTACCGAAATCCGACGAGACATCCGGAAATCCGTCGAGAAATTGCAAAATACGACGGGAAATCCCGAAATCCGACGAGATATTGCGAAATCCGACGAGAAATTGAGAAGTACCGAAATCCGACGAGACCTCCGGAAATCCGTCGAGAAATTGCAAAATACGACGGGAAATCCCGAAATCCGACGAGATATTGCGAAATCCGACGAGAAATTGAGAAGTACCGAAATCCGACGAGACATCCGGAAATCCGTCGAGAAATTGCAAAATCCGACGGGAAATCCCGAAATCCGACGAGAAATTGAGAAGTACCGAAATCAGACGAGACATCTGGAAATCCGTCGAGAAATTGCAAAAACCGACGGGAAATTGAGAAGTACCGAAATCCGACGAGACCTCCGGAAATCCGTCGAGAAATTGCAAAATCCGACGGGAAATCCCGAAATCCGACGAGATATTGCGAAATCCGACGAGAAATTGAGAAGTACCGAAATCCGACGAGACATCCGGAAATCCGTCGAGAAATTGCAAAATCCGACGGGAAATCCCGAAATCCGACGAGATATTGCGAAATCCGACGAGAAATTGAGAAGTACCGAAATCCGACGAGACATCCGGAAATCCGTCGAGAAATTGCAAAATCCGACGGGAAATCCCGAAATCCGACGAGACATCCGGAAATCCGTCGAGAAATTGCAAAATCCGACGGGAAATCCCGAAATCCGACGAGACATCCGGAAATCCGTCGAGAAATTGCAAAATCCGACGGGAAATCCCGAAATCCGACGAGAAATTGAGAAGTACCGAAATCCGACGAGACATCCGGAAATCCGTCGAGAAATTGCAAAATCCGACGGGAAATCCCGAAATCCGACGAGAAATTGAGAAGTACCGAAATCCGACGAGACATCCGGAAATCCGTCGAGAAATTGCAAAATCCGAC
The DNA here is from genome assembly GCF_980474605.1 of Leiobunum rupestre. Lineage (NCBI taxonomy): Eukaryota > Metazoa > Arthropoda > Arachnida > Opiliones > Sclerosomatidae > Leiobunum > Leiobunum rupestre. Next base: position 39,641,566 of record NC_143393.1, on the reverse strand, counting down.
GGGAAATCCCGAAATCCGACGAGAAATTGAGAAGTACCGAAATCAGACGAGACATCTGGAAATCCGTCGAGAAATTGCAAAAACCGACGGGAAATTGAGAAGTACCGAAATCCGACGAGACCTCCGGAAATCCGTCGAGAAATTGCAAAATACGACGGGAAATCCCGAAATCCGACGAGATATTGCGAAATCCGACGAGAAATTGAGAAGTACCGAAATCCGACGAGACATCCGGAAATCCGTCGAGAAATTGCAAAATCCGACGCGAAATCCCGAAATCCGACGAGAAATTGAGAAGTACCGAAATCCGACGAGACATCCGGAAATCCGTCGAGAAATTGCAAAATCCGACGGGAAATCCCGAAATCCGACGAGAAATTGAGAAGTACCGAAATCCGACGAGACATCCGGAAATCCGTCGAGAAATTGCAAAATCCGACGGGAAATCCCGAAATCCAACGAGGTATTGCGAAATCCGTCGAGAAATTGCGAAATCCGACGAGAAATTGAGAAGTACCGAAATCCGACGAGACATCCGGAAATCCGTCGAGAAATTGCAAAATACGACGGGAAATCCCGAAATCCGACGAGATATTGCGAAATCCGACGAGAAATTGAGAAGTACCGAAATCCGACGAGACCTCCGGAAATCCGTCGAGAAATTGCAAAATACGACGGGAAATCCCGAAATCCGACGAGATATTGCGAAATCCGACGAGAAATTGAGAAGTACCGAAATCCGACGAGACATCCGGAAATCCGTCGAGAAATTGCAAAATCCGACGCGAAATCCCGAAATCCGACGAGAAATTGAGAAGTACCGAAATCCGACGAGACATCCGGAAATCCGTCGAGAAATTGCAAAATCCGACGGGAAATCCCGAAATCCAACGAGGTATTGCGAAATCCGTCGAGAAATTGCAAAATACGACGGGAAATCCCGAAATCCGACGAGAATCCTGAAATCCGTCGACAAATTGCAAAATCCGACGGGAAATCCCGAAATCCGACGAGAATCCTGAAATCCGTCGAGAAATTGCAAAATCCGACGGGAAATCCCGAAATCCGACGAGAATCTCGTAATCCAACGTGGAATCGTGAAATTCGATGAGAAATCCCCAAATCCGTGACAAAAGTTTAGAAATACGAAATCCAACAAGAAATATTGAAATAAAGCATAAAATTCCCGTACACATTTTTGGTGAATGTCCGAACCCTTGGATATGTAAAAAAAATGGTAAACATTTTAGTTTGAAATATATATTAAAAAATACGGATATCGATTTTTTTTAAGGTCGGGGACGGTTAATCATTATCCATGTTTAAATTGATTTTTTTCCGGAAAAAAATGTAAACAAAGAAATTTACCGGTTAATATTTCGGAAAATGATTAAAAAACATGTATTATTCGTAAAATTTGAGCTTTTTATCGGAAAAAACGTCGTTTTTCCGATTAATTTTACAAATTTATCAAAAAATTAATCGGATAATACAGAAATATAAATTACTTGATCAAAACTATTTACGAATAATTTTGAGAGCTTTATCTATTGAATAAAAGTTAACCATCCCCAGCCTCTAATTTTTTTTAAAAACAAGGCAGATGGCACCGCCAACCTTGACATTTCCTAATAGTTCTTTTTATAAAATAACCTTGGCCATCTTGTTGAAATGTTGCCTCCCCGCGTCAGCTGTGGATCCGTTTTATCTCCCACTAAAGAGTTTATGAACTCATTCTTAGGCATTGGCTGAACTATTCCAGGGCAACATTTCAACAAGACATATTATAAAATCAACTATTCAACTTCTGTGATTATTTCTCGTGATTACCCCACGCTAGCTGTAAGCTACTAATGGTATCGGTAATAATCGGTTAGATAGTGGTATCTGTAATAATCGGTTAGATATCGGTACCTGTACTAATCGGTTAGATGTCTGTACCTGTACTAATCGGTTAGATATCTGTACTTGTACTAATCGGTTAGGTATCGGTACCTGTACTAATCGGTTAGATATCGGTACTTGTACTAATCGGTTTGGTATCGGTACCTGTACTAATCGGTTAGGTATCGGTACTTGTACTAATCGGTTAGGTATCGGTACCAGTAATAATCGGTTAGATATCGTTACTTGTACTAATCGGTTAGATATCGGTACCTGTACTAATCGGTTAGGTATCGGTACCAGTAATAATCGTTTAGATATCGGTACTTGTACTAATCGGTTAGATATCGGTACCTGTACTAATCGGTTAGATATCGGTACCTGTACTAATCGGTTAGGTATCGGTATCGATTTCCCGAATCGAAAATATGATCAACGTGTAGCTAGAGTCCAAGTTACGTTGGTCTGTAGATGGTGATTTAACCGATTATTCCCATTATTTAACGAAAATAAATCTGAAGTCGGTTTTGTAATCGGGGTTCAACACGTCATCAAAAACTTGAATTTCATATTCGGAAAAAAATAAAATGTTTTTCCAACAAAGTCAAATTATCGTTCCAAATACTAAAAATTATAGTGTCCAAAACATTCCAATTTGAATCCAAAAACCCCGAGTAACTGTTGTGTTCGTAAATAATCGTATTTAGGCCATGAAATGATATTTAATTGGTAACATATTTACATCATAAAATTAGTGCAAAGGTGGGAACATTCTTATCTCCTCTTGATCTCCACCCATGGCCCGCGTATCTTTACCCCTCCTTTACATGAGCGCCCCCTATCGTTCTAAATACATTTTATGGTGCATACTGAGTTAATATAACAGTAACCAAGGCTGAGCGCTATATAATAACAGGTGGTTTGTTTTCGCGAGTTATCGGACTAAAAGTGTTTCTTTTTCCCCTAAAATTTGTTATTCGCCTGTTCCGGTGATGGTAGTTTGAATCCCAAACCCCAGCGTAACCAACGATGAGCGCTATAATAACATAGCCTGTGAGTCTCGTCACTCTAAATTTCTCAAAATATGGTGATGTCAATGTTCAGACTCCCGGTAAAAATATCGGTTCTATTTTAAGAAATCTAAAAGTTAACATCTAAAGGCTTTAGATATATTTAAAATGTTGCCTTTCTTAGCACGCATTACAATTATAAGGTGATGTGGCTTCTGACATGCTCTGATAACAGCTAGCATATACTTCTTTTTGGCGGTAACACCATAATTACGGAGTAGTAGGCCAGCTATATTTTGGTTTTCTCTTATTTTTCCATTAATTTAAACTTTCTTTAGTTTAATTAACCCTCTTATATTTTCCATTATCCGCTAAAATAAAATTGCCAGTGAACAAAAATAGTGGTAGTGCTAACCACATCTAACAAGGTTCAAGGATGACTTTTGAACGGTTGAAAGCGTAAGATCTTTAATTTTACCAATCTGACTTTCGCGTTTCAAATAATAGAATGGGTTGATCTGATCTGAAATATCTCACAGTCTCAGATCGTATTTTACAATTCACTCTTCGCCACAGATTATTCTATTTAAGTTTTAAATTTGAATGAATTAATATTCAAATTAAATTAAAATTATTTTAGCCTGCCAAAATTATTTGTCTGCTATTTCGATAATAGCAATATTTTATTAAAGTTGAAATAAAGCCCAATTCACACTATTCAATTAATTGGGCCACTTAATTGAAACCAACTAATTGTAAGCAAGAAAATTGAATAGTGTGAACAGAAAAATTGTAACCATTGTTCCAACTTTTTCTGTTCACACTGTACAATTTTCTTGCTTACAATTAGTTGGTTTCAATTAAGTGGCCCAATTAATTGTATAGTGTGAACTTGGCTTAGATGTACAGCTCAATCAAATTGTACACCCAAGCGAAAAAAGTTGCGAATTGATCAACCAAAAAGTGTAAGAACATTAATTTAATTCCCTGCCAATTAGTTGGACAAGTTTGGTGGACAAACTAATTGACCTTTAAAAGTTGTATCGTCTGACGCACCCTAATTTTGAAAGCAGAATGTTTGGGCAATTTTAATTTCGGAGTTAAATGATCAAGCCCTAACGCTAGCTTAATTTGACTTAATTAATTTTACACCCAAATTTGCAATGGTGTAGTGGCAGCTTAGGACTTGAAACACCAAAATTAGGAGTTTACCGCTTGACACAGATGACCTTTAGTGACTCGAAACTTTGAGCTACATTAAGTTTATATTTAACTTATAACTCGAATTCTCATCCAATCATCGAAAAATCATAAACATTTAAAACCAAGCAAAAACTTTAAACTGATCAACATTCGGAAACTGCCTGAAAGTTATAAATCGTTTAACCATATTAAAATGTACGCGATTCAAAGGTTCAACAAAGCTAATAAACCCAATCAAAATTTAGAAAACCTTCAAAAATAAAAGTAAACCACCTCTAAATGTTTCCAATTAAACCACTCAATGAGGACCTGGGCTTGTCTCTCGCATCAGGAGCAGTGCCGAATTAAGGGCTAGGCCTACTAGGCACAAACAGGGCCGTGCTTAAGGGGGGGGGGGGCGAGCCGGGCGGTCGCTCAGGGCCGCTAAAATTTTCCCATAGGGATGTATATACTGGAGGGCCGCTACACTCAGTTTCGCCCAAAAAACAATTTGTGTACAAAAAAATTAGGGGATTTTCCCATGCTATTTTACGTAGAGAAAGTTGAAACTTGAGTTGTGAAAAACATTTTTGGTTTCCATGGCAAAACGAATGTCCATTGAAACTTTTCCCTTTAATCTGAGAGTTAAGGTCCAAAAACCCCCATTTTGAGAAAAAAGAGATTTTAGATTTTTATCGGTAATAATTGCAATTGTTATCAAATAAAAGGTGTTTCCATAAAATAAAACAACAACAAAACTAAAAGTGCAAGATGTTTTTCTCCGCGTCACGAGCTTTTTAGTATTTATTCGCACATGCGTTTCGCATGTGGACTTCTAATTCTAAAATATTTATCGACTTCCGCGCGTGCTCTCTTCAATAACTATAGCTAGTGACGTAGAAAAAAACATTTACACGTGACCTCCCGTATTTTATAGAAACGCCTATTGAAATATACTAAATAAGATTAAAGCAACTTTGAAATTAAGTAATGAGTCAGTCCAATATGAAAACCACTCTTGGATTCTTAGGTATTTCGACTAGCGTGTTTTTGTACAGAAGCAATAATCTTCAAATTTTCGTGCTTATTTGTCCATCTTAATTTTCAAGATAGATACCACGACATTTTATAACTTCTTAAAATTCCCCAATATTTTCCTCGACTTTTCGGGTCTATTGTTACATTCGCTGAAGTAAATGGCGATCTCGACCCTAAAAATTATGATCTCAACCTTGAAAATGATATTTGTGACCTTCAAAACGATAAACTTAAAAATAATATAATCAAAAATAAAAATTATAAACATTTCGGTCAAATTAAAAAAAATTAACACGCTTGAATTTTAAATAAGTATTATTACGAATTTAAACTGAAGATTTGTAAATTTGTTTTAGAAGGCAACCTAGGACCAGGAAAGGTCAGGTATATAAATTTATTACAATCATAACTCTATTTTACATAAATGTGTGAGTTGTTCATCGTTCTCGACTCCTCGTGTTAAATTTTAATAGAGAGCCATTTATAGATTGACGTTTATTGCACTTCACACTAACAAGGAGACTACCCGAGGTGGTTATCACCGATTTTGTTGAAACTCGGGGGTTAAGTAGACCTTATGGTAGTATGAAAATTTCCAAAGGGAAAAGTTGCAATGGGCTTTAGTTTTCCCATGGCAAATGTTTTTGATCTCTCAAAACAAAAAAATCTCCATTTAAAAAAGCATGGGATTTTCTCGGTTTCACAGGGTAAAATTTGAAAAACCTACCCAAAAAGATGAATTTGACCTATTTTGGGTAAAATTGATCAATGATTTTGGCTAAAATTTATTAATTTTGGTTAAATTTTAACAAAATTTGGGTAACCGAGAAAATACAATGCTTTTTTAAATGGAGAGATCAAAAACATTTTCGATGGCCATAGGAAAACTAAAGCCCATTGCAACTTTTCCCTTTGGAAATTTTCATACAACCATAAGGTCTACTTTACCCCAGAGTTTCAACAAAATCGGTGATAACCACCTCGGGTAGTCTCCTTGTAAGTTAACAGGGTTAATAGACGTTTTTTGGACTTCACACTACGCTATTCGGTCTGTAATAGACGTTGTAGGGACTTCACACTACGTTACTTAAGTCTAATATACGTTTTTCGAACTTCACACTACGTTATTAGGGCTAATAGACGTTTTTTGGACTTCACACTACGTTATTCGGTCTGTAATAGACGTTGTAGGGACTTCACACTACGTTACTTAAGTCTAATATACGTTTTTCGGACTTCACACTACGTTATTAGGCCAGTTTCGTTTTTAGGCCTAATAGACGTTTTTAGGCCTAATAGACGTTTTTTGGACTTCACACTACGTTATTCGGTCTGTAATAGACGTTGTTTGAACTTCACACTACGTTACTTAAGTATGATACACGTTTTTCGGACTTCACACTACGTTACTTAAGTATGATATACGTTTTTCGGACTTCACACTACGTTATTAGGCTTTTTTCTACCAGACGGTTTTGAGGATTATGTAAACACCTTTACCCTACGTTATTATGGCTAATAGACGTTTTTTGGACTTCACACTACGTTATTAGGCCTAATAGACGTTTTTTTGGACTTCACACTACGTTATTAGGCCGGTTTCTTCCAGACGGTTTTGAGGATTATGTAAACAAATTTACCCTACGTTATTAGGCCTAATAGACATTTTTTGGACTTCACACTACGTTATTCGGTCCGTAATATACGTTGTTTGAGCTTCACACTACGTTACTTAAGTATGATATACGTTTTTCGGACTTCACACTACGTTATTAGGCCTGTTTCTTCCAGACGGTTTTGAGGATTATGTAAACAAATTTACCCTACGTTATTAGGCATAACAGATACTTTTTGGACTTCACACTACGTTATTAGGACTGTTTCTTCCAGACGGTTTTGAGGATTATGTAAACACCTTTACCCTACCTTATTAGGCCTAATAGACGTTTTTTGAACTTCACACTACGTTATTCGGTCTGTAATAGACGTTGTTTGAACTTCACACTACGTTACTTAAGTATGATACACGTTTTTCGGACTTCACACTACGTTACTTAAGTATGATATACGTTTTTCGGACTTCAGACTACGTTATTAGGCTTTTTTTCTACCAGACGGTTTTGAGTATTATGTAAACACCTTTACCCTACGTTATTATGGCTAATAGACGTTTTTTGGACTACACACTACGTTATTAGGGCTAATAGACGTTTTTTGGACTTCACACTACGTTATTAGGCCGGTTTCTTCCAGACGGTTTTGAGGATTATGTAAACAAATTTACCCTACGTTATTAGGCCTAATAGACATTTTTTGGACTTCACACTACGTTATTAGGGCTAATAGACGTTTTTTGGACTACACACTACGTTATTAGGGCTAATAGACGTTTTTTGGACTACACACTACGTTATTAGGGCTAATAGACGTTTTTTGGACTTCACACTACGTTATTAGGCCGGTTTCTTCCAGACGGTTTTGAGGATTATGTAAACAAATTTACCCTACGTTATTAGGCCTAATAGACATTTTTTGGACTTCACACTACGTTATTCGGTCCGTAATATACGTTGTTTGAGCTTCACACTACGTTACTTAAGTATGATATACGTTTTTCGGACTTCACACTACGTTATTAGGCCTGTTTCTTCCAGACGGTTTTGAGGATTATGTAAACAAATTTACCCTACGTTATTAGGCATAATAGATACTTTTTGGACTTCACACTACGTTATTAGGACTGTTTCTTCCAGACGGTTTTGAGGATTATGTAAACACCTTTACCCTACCTTATTAGGCCTAATAGACGTTTTTTGAACTTCACACTACGTTATTCGGTCTGTAATAGACGTTGTTTGAACTTCACACTACGTTACTTAAGTATGATACACGTTTTTCGGACTTCACACTACGTTACTTAAGTATGATATACGTTTTTCGGACTTCAGACTACGTTATTAGGCTTTTTTTCTACCAGACGGTTTTGAGTATTATGTAAACACCTTTACCCTACGTTATTATGGCTAATAGACGTTTTTTGGACTACACACTACGTTATTAGGGCTAATAGACGTTTTTTGGACTTCACACTACGTTATTAGGCCGGTTTCTTCCAGACGGTTTTGAGGATTATGTAAACAAATTTACCCTACGTTATTAGGCCTAATAGACATTTTTTGGACTTCACACTACGTTATTAGGGCTAATAGACGTTTTTTGGACTACACACTACGTTATTAGGGCTAATAGACGTTTTTTGGACTACACACTACGTTATTAGGGCTAATAGACGTTTTTTGGACTTCACACTACGTTATTAGGCCGGTTTCTTCCAGACGGTTTTGAGGATTATGTAAACAAATTTACCCTACGTTATTAGGCCTAATAGACATTTTTTGGACTTCACACTACGTTATTCGGTCCGTAATATACGTTGTTTGAGCTTCACACTACGTTACTTAAGTATGATATACGTTTTTCGGACTTCACCCTACGTTATTAGGCCTGTTTCTTCCAGACGGTTTTGAGGATTATGTAGACAAATTTACCCTACGTTATTAGGCATAATAGATACTTTTTGGACTTCACACTACGTTATTCGGTCTGTAATAGACGTTGTTTGGACTTCACACTACGTTACTTAAGTCTAATATACGTTTTTCGGACTTCTCACTACGTTATTATGCCAGTTTCTTCCAGACGGTTTTGAGGATTATGTAAACACTTTTACCCTACGTTATTAGGCCTAATAGACGTTTTTTCGACTTCTCACTAGGTTATTAGGCCTATAATATAATTTTTTTAGACTTTACAATACGTTATTACACCGGTTTCTCCCAGACGGGTTTGAGGATTATGTAAGCACCTTTACCCTACAATTATGCAAATCGGCAAACACGTTTTTTACCATTACACTGCATCCCACAATCTAATGCTATAAGCAGCATAATTAAAATAAGTACGGTACTTCGCATTGTTTCAATACTAGTCGTATATTTCTGCTTGGGGATTTTTAGACACTAGACTAGGGGACTCCTTGCTGAACTAAACTTCAGTTGGTATGACACTAAACCTTGATTAAACAATAACTGTCGTACATAAAAATTTAGAAAATATTTAACTTTTATTTATTGACTTTAACGAGGTAAAGATGGTTTTTAAAATTATTGTCATACTTATTGTTATTGTGTTACTTATGATAATGTCTAAATACGAAACAACTGCAGCGATAACTGAAAATTAACGTGAGATTCGTTGCAGTAACACTACGCGGTCGGCACGTGCATTGGAACACTGACGAACGTCTGAAAAGAAATGAGAGAGATTAACGGAAAGCGATAACCAAACAGCGATTAAAGCTCGCTAATCGCCTATTCGTCCTATCGACACCGGGGCAATGAAACAGGCTAATAAGTCGAGCTAAATACTGCCAGCTACCGTCGACCAATTTATAATTGTTAATGAGGCCCGTATTCAAAACATAATCAGTTGAAACTGTAAAATCGCTGTCGAAGTACTTTCATAGCGCTAGCTTTAGAAATCTTAAAATAAATAATACATAGAGATAACTAGAGATTTGATGTAGTTGTAGAAACCCATTTACGTCAATTCAACACAATGTTTTTCGAAAAGGTAAAAGTGAATTTTTTTGATACACAGGAGGGTGGGGGGGTAGAAATTTTAGGGGGATATTGAAAATTAGAAAGTAGCCCCTTTCGACATTTCATACACCCCCCTTAAAAAATGTATTGAATTAAAACCGGTTGGTACGGAAGCGTGTTTAGGATAAAAAAAAATAGGTTACCAGACATTTTTGGTAACATAACGAAGGGGGTACAGCCTGCGCCGTTTCGTATTAATAATAAAGAGGAGGTTAATTCGCGCGTTCAATAAAAGATGGAGCAACTGGCGGCGGCGTTACGACATATACGTATAATTTTATAACAGATTTTTCTAGGTTTCAGATTACCAGGCGGACAAGGCTTTGCTGACGCTATTCCAATACAGCTCCGAAGACTACGACAGCGATTTGGAACGGGATCTCGATTATTTTCGAATCTCGAAGCGAATGCAGGACATTGAAGTGGACGACGCGTTGGTCAGGCCCGTTTCCAACGCCGACAATCGACCGCCGGATTCGTTCTTGCGACGGAATGTCCTCCTCTTTAAGGGTATCTTCTACGCCTTCCTTTCTGGCGTCCTCCTATCGTTGACCTCGGTCACGGTCAAATTCTTGACGGACGTCAATCCTGGCGCTCTATCCACCTTTCGTTTCGTGGCAATCGCCGTTTTCATCCTGCCGTTCGTCGTGTGGGATCGTCACAAGATTTGGAACCGGCCTTTCCTCGGCCTCTTCGCCGCCCGGGCCGTGTTCGAGTCCGGGAGCATCTTCTTTCGGTAGGCCTTGGTCACTTTTTATTATTATTATTCGGTCGCGCGCAATCCCTCACTCTCTCCTCTCCCAGAACTTGATACGCTTCGGTTCTGGATTTCCTCGAAGACGACAAGGAAATGTTTCACGCGAAACCCTAAGCCTTAATTATGGCACGTGTTGGGCCTTTACGCGGCGCCGGTATATTGATAGGCCCTACTTGTACATGGAAAACAAGTCGCCCCTTAGTGTTTACCTATTTGAAAAATATTTATACGAAGACGCGTTAAACTTTACGGATTTTTCGTGATTAACGCGGTTTTATTTAAACAATTTATAACGTTAATAATTTATCAATATACGTATAATCAGAGGTTATGTTATTCGCGTGGACATTCGAATTTTGGGAACAAAATTAGATATAATAATGATCTTTTAAATATTGTATGGGCGCAATATTATTTGTATTATACATTATGATATGATATAAATTATATTTAAAAAAGTGTAGGGTGAAATATGTCATGTACATCGATAAAATATGGTTTGGATATTCGCTACCAATGAAAACTGCCTCGAGCCTGTGAAGGTAAACGTTTCATTTCAATGACCTAAATGACTGCTTCTCAATAAGAGATAAACTTCTGATAACATTTATAGCTCTACCATTCATTAGATTCGAATAGTTAACGATAAAAATTTAAAAATATTAGAAGTTCTCAATTTTGCTTAAAGGTCTAGAGGTCGAGGACGGTTAATTATTATCCATGATTAAATTGATTTTTTTCGGGAAAAAAATGTAAACAAAGAAATTTACCGGTTAATATTTCGGAAAATGATTAAAAAAACATGTATTATTCGGAAAATTTTAGCTTTTTATCGAAAAAAACGTCGTTTTTCCGATTAATTTTACAAATTTATCAAAAAATTAATCGGATAATACAGAAATATAAATTACTTGATCAAAACGTTTTACGAATAATTTTGAGAGCTTTATCCATTGAATAAAAGTTAACCATCCCCGACCTCTATAAAGGCCCGCAGAATATTTTGAAAAATTCAGCCCAAAATTTAAGGTATCTCCTCCATTTCCAGTGGCGTAACTAGGGACCCGCAGAGCCCGCGACCGCGGGGGGGCCCCCATGACATTTTCACAAAATAGGGGGCCCTTTCGTCTTAAGAATTAATTTTTTGCTACGAAAATTGTACTAACGCTTGATAACCAATAAAAAAGTTTTTTTTAAAAAGGGCCCTTTTGATATCCTGCGGGGGGGGCCCAAACGTTGTCGTTACGCTACTGTCCCTTTCCGTCGCGTGTATTACTTCCTGCTGCCCAAACACGTGAATATTTAACAAAACCACTTAATTCAAACTATTTTGTGCTCAAAACACGTGATTATGAAGCAAAACCACTTAATTCAAACTATTTTGTGCCCAAAACACGTGATTTAGTTGAAAAACCACAATTCAAACGAATTTGGGCCCCAAACACGTGATTATGTTGCAAAACCACAATTCAAAACGATTTTGTGCCCAAAACACGTTAATATGTAGCCAAACCACATAATTCAAACGATTTTGTGATTCTTTAAGTTTTGTTAAAATTTTCTATGCACTCACAAGGAGACGACCCGAGGGTTTGGTAGACCTTTATGTTACTTGAAAACCCTAAAGGAAAATGTCTCCATAGGCAACCGTTTTGCCGTGGCAACCAAAAATGTTTTTGACAACACAAAATGGAAATTTTCCTATTGAAAATAACTTGGGAATCTGACCAATTTTAAAAAAATTAAATTTTTGAAAATGCTAAAAATAGAAAATATAAATAAAAAAATAATGAAAAAGTTCGAAATTGTTTAAAATTTTACAGGGGGGGGGGGACCCTTGAAATTGATCAGATTCCCATGTTATATTCAATGGGAAAATATCTATTTTGTGTTCAAGCTCCATGACGGTCTACCAAACCCCCGAGTTTGAACAAAATTGGTGTAACACCTCAGGTCGTCTCCTTGTCAGTACTTTCTATCTCGATGGTTCCATCTCGAAATAATTTTTTTGCACGCGACATTACCACTGGTTCTAGGGGGTTTAAAGGGTAAATGAACTAAACTAGAGCCTAGAGCCAGTTAAGCCTGAAATGAAGTTGAAAATCGGTGATTTACGATGAATAACAATGAAATATTTTCCCGTAGATACTACTGCGTCCAAACCCTGCCACTGGCCGAAGCCAACGTGATCATTTTCAGCAGCCCAGTGTTCGTCGCCATTTTCGCGCGCATCTTCTTGAAGGAGAAATGCAGCTTAATCACCGTCATCTCCCTGATCACCACTATGTTGGGACTAGTACTCGTGGTCAAACTACCGGCCATGTTAACTTCCAGCGACCACGTCGCCGATCTCAGCGACCCCACGCGACTGGCCGGGACCCTGTACGGACTGGCTTCGGTCTTCTTCAACTCGTTGTGCTACATCTTCATCCGCAAAATTAAAGACGTTCACCACACCATCATCATCTTCTACTTGGGTTGGATGTCCGGTATCGGGAGCGCCATCCTGACCGCTTTCGTCGACGGATTCAGCGTCCCAACCAAGTGCAACCACGAAGCGGCCATCTTGGTCTCCCTCGGTGTCCTCAGCATCCTGGGCCAGATGTTCTTGACCAAGGCGCTTCAGCTGGAACAAGCCGGACCCATTTCGATCGTCAGATCGGGCTCGGACATTGTTCTGGCTTTCTTTTGGCAAATCTTATTCTTCGGTGAACAAGCGGACGCGTACAGTATTTCCGGTGCCGTTCTAGTCACCATCGGCGGAGTGTTACTTAATTTCCGGAAGTGGTTACTCTCCCTACCAGAAAAATCCGCGACGAGAAAGAAATTCAAATTATTTACCCTTTGATTTTTTAAAAACGGTAATGACTCTTGATTTTTGAAGTGTTAAAAGATCGACACGCCGTCTGCAATTGACGCTCCAATAATTCATCCTCCCAGGAGTAATATTTCCGAGAGACAGGACCTGCAAATCACGGTTTATGTAGTGCTTGTTAAAATAATGGAAATTTTTCACCTTTACGGCAACAAGCGTTCTGCTTACGAGTGAAAAGTTTCCATTATTTCCACAAGCACTATATAAACAATACCTAGCGGGTCCTGGCTCTCGGAAATATGACTTCTTGGCGATTTCCTGGGAGGATGATTATCCTCCTCCCTGATACATATCAATAAAATTATCCCGGTATTTCATTGGCTCAACGAAGTCATTCTATTTAAGCATAAATAAATACCAGGGAGGACATAAGCTTGCCTTAAAGCTATCACCTTATCACGAGAATCGCTACGGAAACATTGTAGATCTTTTATTTCAATTATCATTGTAAAATTCTACGGATCTAAGTCCTTATATAGTAATTTATTTTTAGAATTATTCGTACCCGTATCGGGCCTTTGTAAATTTTTGTATAAATGAAAAGAAAATTGAAGAATGCCTAAATATTCCTATAAGAGAGATTATACTCTATAAACTATTCGTGAAAAATTTCAACTTATTTTTTAATAATGTTATTGTAAGCCCAATTTTAGCTTTGTATATTATCTCGCGAAGAGTCTCGAAATTATTAAATATTTTATAGTAATGATTTTATTGATTTATTTTAATACATTATTAATTGATTATGTATCATCTAGCGTTTAAAATGGTTTTCACTGTTTTCAATATCATTAGTTAATTAATTATAAGGTATGAATGTGAATATTATACATGTATACGTAAGTGTATAATATTGTTACATAAGTCTGACACTTCCCATTCTTCACATGGAAAAGTTTTACTGAGAACTATTTACGAGACCGACTGCATTACGGGCGTCGTCTCAGTTTTGCGTCCGCTTGCTCCCGCGTCACACTTAGCCTTTGACAGCGCCTCGCTAGGGGGAGATTTTTCATCTTGTGATGACGTCACGCCGTTACTAGCTCTCAATAAAATATTCCCCAAAGTGACAAACTTATGGAACAAAATTTTAGATTTATGATGAATATCATTATCTTCTCGACAAAATCACCAAAACTAATTTAAACGCTGTTGGTGATTATTAATCCGATAAATAATAAGTCCTTAAATTTCAGTTTCAACTATTTGCTATAAATAATATGAATATAAAAAAAAATATAATTTTCTGATCATGATATTATTTCGCAACGTATTTCTGTAAATAAAGGTATAAATAATTAAATATGACTATTTCTAATAGCTATTTTTATAAAGTAACGTGGCCGTCTTGTTTAAATGTGGCTCTGACGTCACAGTCTCTTACTTTGACAAGGCTACGAGCGCGCGCTACAGTCGTCAGAGGCATATAGGTTTTTTCTAACGCGCGTGCAAACCGCTCGTGCGAAGAATAAACTAAAAAAGCTGGATCTTGTGGAAGAACAACATTTTAACAAGCTGGGCAATACCACTTTTATTTTATAAAATCCACTCTTTCCTAATCTTAAAATTAAATATTTCACCGCGTACTTAATAAATAAAATAGATATGGTAATTTTATGATTTTAATATTATTTCACCACGCACTTAATAAAAATATACCTAATATAAATATGATAATTTTCTGATATTGGAATTAATTTTTTCAGCACATACTTAGTAAATAAATTTATAAATAATATAAATATGATAATTTTCTAATCTTAATTTTAAATATTTCACCGCGTACTTAATAAGTAATATAAATATGGTAATTTTCTAATCTTGATATTATTTCATCACATACTTATTAAAAATATACCTAATATAGGGTGGTGGCGTGTAATTCTGGACACTTTTTAAAAATCGATATAAACATAACCCAATAACTAATTTGATATGAATACTTGATAGCGAATTCCATAATTTGAACTTTCGCGCGTCTTTTAAACCTATTTCGAGTGAAAATCATCTCATATTTATATTTCTATGACCTTTTTCTTGAAGCTAGTACCCGCTTCTAATTCCAGACACTCTCTTCTAATTCCGACCACCGGCTTCTAATTGTCCGCCCTCTTTTAATTCTGGACACTCTCTAAAATATTATAATTTACATATTTAAAAATTACCTAGACTATAATAAAAATTTAAAATTATAATAAAAAAATATAATACAAATTAAAAAATTATAACACGAATTAAAATATAATACACGATATAAATAATATAAATGTAAAAATATTTAAATATATATTTCTATATTAATAATTACAAATTAAAAATATATTATAAATTATAGGCCTAAATATGATAATTTTCTGATATTTAAATTAATTATTTCAGCACGAACTAAAAATAAATTGATAAATAATATAAATATGATAATTTTATAATATTGGAATTATTTAACAGCGTACTCAATGTTTTTTTTGCTTGCCAAGGCCACAGTTATAGGTATGGAAAATGAATAACGAAATAAAATTATCCTCATAACTCAACAATTCAATTGTTTTTTGGCGCACTTCCTCGACTTTGTCTAGTAATAAAAGCTCATTTTTTTCCCGTTGACGGAAGCCCCAAAAGGAAAAAAAAACCATATCTCGGAAATGAGATGTCAAAAGCACACTGCGAAGTCGTTTTCGATTATAATTGCCAGAAATGGGCGGACAAAGCCGAGAGACCAAACAGACGTTTTTGATGGTCCAACCGTCCAAAACAATAAACGCCTGCCCCTTCTTAGAAGCCATCCTCGCCAATGTAATGAAAATACCGTAAGTCCCGTTTATTATTACTATCCCAGTCGATTGCTTCCGTCCTCAAGGGTATCAAGTGGTTGACTGGCTATAGCGCTGTCACTACGCGGGGAGAGGACCTGGACTGTTTGAAAACTGGGAACAACTCCTTCCGCGTTGAGATTGCAAGTTATCTCCCTACTGGTTAAAGGGGTTTTCCCTCGTGTACTTCAGTTTCATCTTTCCATAAAAATCAGATAATCAGCTAGGCCAGCGGTTCCCAAAAGGTGTTCCGTGGAAGGGTCACAGGGGTTCCGAGAATTCGCAGCGCGGCCATCTTTGTTTGTGTCAAGGGTCTTTTAAAATAAGTAAAAAAAAATTAGTTGGTGTTCCGCCAGAATTAGGTGCATAATTTAGGGTTCCATAACAAAAAAATTACGCTGAGGTAGGTTAATACCCAAGGCACCATCTAGCGACTTTTATCACCTTTAAGGGGGAAGAATACAGTAAAAGCCTCTTTTTCGTCCAAGCTGAACGTTTCTGTTTTAACAATTACATAATTGAATTATATTTTTCCTATTAGGCTGAACCTTCCTCTAGCGCTTAAAGTCATTTTGATAATTCTAAATTCATAGTTAACGATATATAAGGTCCTAACTAAAGGGTAGTTTGGGCGCTTGCTCAACTTGTTTAGCTTCGGGTGTCCGAATTAAAACGTAATAACTTAATTACTTTGAAATTTAAAATTGTCAAAATTATTTTAGTCACGAAACAAGAGGCTGTTCTACACTTAAATATTAATTTTATAAGTTAAAATACAAAATTAAAAGAGTTCAGCTTGATATAGCGCGAAAGTAGACAATGGCCACTGTAGTCTTCCCCCTTAATTCAGGTAGCCGGGTGAGATTGCGTAGGAGGGTAGTGGCAAGCCCCTAATGCCACGTGAGCCTACAGCTCCCTACACTTACAATTAACGTTAACCTCAACAAGTTTTAATGGAAAACCCCTTTAACCAGTGGGGAGATAACTTGTAAACTCTACCGGAGAAGGAAATAACAGGTAAGTTTATCGGCGCTGGCAGCTGAACAGGATATCCCTTTATAAAATATTATATTAAGGGATATCCTTATAAAGCCTAGATTATTATTATCTCGGTTGCGCTACGTTATTTGGTACTATCTTATAAATTCTAAAATTTTCAAGATCCATGGAGAAGTTATAGTTATAATCTTTAAAAGACTAGGCTCGTGGGCTTCTTTTAACGATTATAACTACTAGACTATCTTTTTGACGTTGTACTCCGCGACAAATATAAACAAACAAATGTCACCACACTATTGACACCAACCCTGTACAGTAGAAGTCCTCGAAGCTTATCTTATCTTAGGAGTACCAAATTGTGATAACATCCAGTTGACGATGTGGTTAAATTGGCTCCTTCAATGATTCAATTCATATAGAAAAAACATACTTTAGCCTTATCAGAAAATATTACGCGAGGCCTAGCGCCTCCGATTGGAAAACGCAGGAACTTAAATATTTATACACTAGCACGAAGATATTTTATTCGTTATTGAAGAAGTATTTCTCTTTTGACCGAAGTAGGCTTCTAAGCAATACGTAGATCCAGCTGTCACCTAGGAGCAACAAACACAGCACCCCACCAAGGATCCTATATGTTAGAAGGATAGGTAGCCCTCCGGCCAGCCCGTGTTTTCAAAACGCCGGCAGCGCCGTCGATATTAAGAGGGCCTCTAAACGTGGGACGTCTTGTTTCTATTCCCTCAAGGACCAATTTTGGCGGTGCTTCCTCCATGTTTTGTCCTTGACGGAATCTAAAGACGGATTCTCTATCGCGCATGACCCACCGACGGTGCTGCCATTTTTCGTCCCTCGCCTCATATCCTTCTAACATATAAGATCCTTGACCCCATATAGGAAAACGCAACCCGTCAAAAGTCGTGGATTTTCTTGCGTGAAATTTTCATTGGTTAGACGCTTTAGCTCCTGTGGCCGTCGGAAGGGGAAAATTCCGAAATTGTCTCCCCCCTCTCCGTAAAACGTTCAGCGTAAAGGTTCATCCAATGAAATTTGTACACAACACTGCGTTAGCGTGTTTAAAGGCTAGCTGCGTTCTCTTTGTGTTTGTAATTGCTCCTAGTCCGAGACTGAGCTATATTATCCCAAGCAACTAAAGGCCGATTTCACCGCATTGCATCTCATCAACCACTCGTAGTAGCGAGATAAGTGACATACCATTGGAAATACCACACGCACACGACAAACATTTACTAAAAGTATTACTCTGGAATAGTTATGCTGATAATGGAAAGTAGTCAAAGATAGTCAAAAGGTCAAAAATAAACTTTTTCTTGTAGACTGCATTAGACAGTGGTGTACCGAGGGGTTGTGGCGCCCGGCTCAAAATTTTTATATGGCTCACCCGATCGAGGGGTCGGACATTTACCAAAATCCCGTACACTTAGTCTGAAATCGCAAAATCTTTTAACTCTCTCTATGGTAAATTAACATTGAAATACCAAAATCACTTCAAAAAGTAGTGATAAAATCGCCAAAATCTCTACGAAATTCCGTACAAACTAATGACAAGTGTCCAACCCCTCGCCCCCGATTTACGTCATTTTTAAAATAAATTAGGAATAAATATTAATTTCCCCTTATATATTACGTCGTCGGTTCTGCTCTACTGATAATTATAAACTGAAAAAATTCCCAACGAAATCCAGATGAGTTCGTCCTTCGACAGTGCTGCCCTACGTTACGGTTTCAGAAACGCATTATCGACCATTTTTTTTTGAGTTTGAATGCTCCTCATACTTATTTTAGGGCGCTGATTCTAAATTCGAAGTCCGTTTTTCTAGTTTCCGAGATGCCAAAATGCAAAAACGCATTAAAATAAAAAAGTTTCTAAAATACTCCGCAGAAACGCTTTAAAGAACGTGGGAAATTTGCAGAAACGCATAATGCCGTTATTAACCAATGAGAGTCTTCATTTCATATAATTTCGTCTGATCTAATTTCTTCAGCCGCATTGCCATGGTAACAGTCACAATGGCCGTTACTCAGTATTATTATACCACATAATGCGTTTCTTCCAAGAGTTTTAACCAAATATAAACGTACAAAACGCATAATGTCAAATTATTCTGAGATTTACTTAATATCCGTTGTCATATTTAGATTACGGATTAAAAGAAACCCCTAATAACTAGTTTTCAGTTACCTAAACACTGTGGTATCGTTATTTTTCATAAGAATTACAAAAATCGATTTATCTCGAAATGCAATTTTTGGAGATAATGCGTTTCTGAAACGTAGGGCAGAGTGTTCTGTCATCAAGAACGTTAAAAACTAATTTCCAAGAGCACATTAATTTGAAACGTCAAACGCATCTAAATGACCTTTAGGAAGACCTCTAGAGTGGCGCCCGGTTCAACAAAAACTACTAATCCGATTTGCATGAAAATTGGTATCTATACCGTCATCGTAGTTTCCTATAGACGGTAAAATAAATGGGGGTGGAATTTTAAACCGTCATTGCCACTTAAAGACTGGACACTAGCCAGGGAGGGAACACCGGATTGGTTGGTATTGGAGCATGCGCAGAGGCCAATTTTTAACTTTCGCCGAGTAACAAATATCTAAATCGTGATTCTTCGTAGAGCACGTGGCGCCATCTAAGTAAACTTTCCGTTATATTTCGGGAATAAAAGCTAGACAAAATGGTTGTTTAACTGTAAATTTACCTATAACTTGAATTCTTTAAATTAAAATACAAATTATTAACTGAGATAAATCGTAATGACGTGAAAAACGGTTGAAATGATTTCAGTGACAATTAAAGTCGCGAAGCGGAGAGGCTGGCAGCCATGCTGTCACGAAACGTTTCCCCTTTTTTCGTACCCCCAAATTCAAAAACCATTCAGAGGCTGGGAAGCCGTTGGAATTTATTTTACCGTCTATTGAGACATTCCAAAGGATAAGTCTCAAGGCTGGTTCACACGGGTAGTGTTTTCCTGATTATATCTATTTTCTCGTTTTACCACCTTTTCCCGTTGTTCTGGCGCACGGGAAAACGACTGTACACACGGACAAAATTTAACGGATTTTTCCGCCGTCAGCGCTGGCGGTAAACGAGAAAACCGAGAAAAAAATGTTGAAATATCTCTACTTTATTTCCCCGGTTTTTGAAGCTCTTTGAGTTCGACTAATCAGGGAGCGTTTCACTGTCACGTGATATAAGGAGCGATTTTGAAAGTCTTTAAAAGTAGGCTTACGAATTTTTGCGTCTACCACGTGACGGCATAACGCTCGCTGACTGGTGGAGCCCAACGCCCCTCAAAAAAAGGTTATCTGTATTCTCGTTCCCCGGCAGCGCTCGCTGTGATAAAATCCGGCAAATTTTGTTCGTGTGTACAGTCGTGTTCCTGCGCGCCAGAACCACGGGAAAAGGCTGTAAAACTAGAAAATATAGAAAACCAGGAAAACACTGCCCATGTGAACCAGGCTTTAGTATTTAACCGTCGTTGAGTTAATGAAGAAACTCATAAGCCCCACCACAATATCTGTATTTATTATGTTTAGGCATGGGCCAATTTTATCATTATTTGGCCCATGGTTTAGGAAAACAAATGTAAATGTTCTCTATTAATCATAAAACAATTGTAAGTTTAAAAAAAAAGAAACTAATTTTTTTTAATACTCAATAACTTTATTATGTTTAAAAAAATTGAACTTTGTTTTGACACTACAAATGAGTGGCGACCGAATTTCGTATTTTGAATAGATTTACCCCATCACTGTATGAAGTCCCTTTTATCGAGCATTCGCAGTGGCTGCGTTCAACAACTCTAAAAAAGCTCAGCGCTGAGCTCAACGGTCAGCGGTTTTTTGCTGAACGGGTTTTTTGACTTCCGGTTTGGACGTCACGTTGATCATCGGAGACTCAGCGGAAACATCGGCTGAGCGAGATGGTTTTTCAGTTGCTCATCGGTGTCGTGACGTCATTCGACAAAGTTAAAGGAGGGGTAGCAGACGATATTTTGTTCGTTAAGTCAGCGAACTATAAATCGTACAACAACTTTTAGATTTTTGTGACGTAGCGTTGAGTAAAAGAACTCAACGATAACACAACGGTTTTTCTCCGTTGATAGTTGTTGAACGCAGCCAGTATTCCAAGGTGGACAAAAGTGTGGAAAATAGTTTAAAATTCCGGCCTGGACAAAAGTGAATTTAGTGGCCAATCTGGCAGAAAGAGGACAATAAATATTTTTACCCCATAAAATTATAAAATAATAATAAAAAAAAATTTTAATGTGCGTAGGAATAGTCAGATTCTGATTAACATTAGAATAGTCTGTTAATTTTTTGGAATGCTTAATTCTAACATTGTAAGTTCAGTGTAAACTAAGACATTTTTACAATAATCTTCTGAAAAATTTTATTCCAATTACTTTTTTAAGTTTTAAAATGCAATTTTTCTTCATTAGCCACTATTTGCCACTTTTTGCCAATTTTCCACTATATATCACTATTTGCCACTGGCCTGGACTTTTCTCCAAAATGGCGGCTTTTTAGGAACACTGAATATTCAAGATTTTTTTTTTTTTGCTCGTTATGAGCGATTGTGACGGGTGGGACAATACAGTCCGCTCGTCCACTTGATTAATCAGGTGCGAGATATGTGTTACGGCCACGCCAACGGGGGGATACTTGGGGATAGGGTTGGGACACCCGTGGCGGAAGTATGACAACCACCCGTTGGGGGATTAGTGGTCGTCCTCACACGGCCTTCCACAAACTCTGCCTCCCGGACGCCTGGGATTACAGGAGTGAGCCACTACTCCCGGCAATATTGAAGATTCAAGATTTTATTGAAGACTTGTATATAAAAATACAGCCTCTTTGTAACGAGGCGGCTCACCAGATGGGAGCACAGTCGATGAGAAAAAATATAGAAGAGGGAAAAACTTGTTGAGGTTAACGGTAATAGTTAGTGTAGGGAGCTGTTGGCTCGATCTCGTGGCATGCAGGGCTTGCCACCACCCTCCTACGCATTGTAACCTGACCACCTGAATTAATGGCTTCAAAAGTCGCATGATGACTTAGGCTTAAGGTGGTCCCTTGGATATTAGCCTAGCTGATTTATTATTTATTATTTATTTATTATTTCAAGTGATACTGTTCAAAAAATATTTTAGTCCAGGTACAGTAGCCTAACCATGGCCTAACTTATTTACAATTCTAGGTAGGATTATAGTAGCCTTACTTATTTACAACGAATATTGCATATACTTACAATTCTAACATGGTGTTTACAAACTATATAGTTGTCGACATACAATACTAACCGACTAAGGAACTGAATAGCAACAAACAAAAAATATAGGATGGAATTTCAAATAATGCTATACAGAAAATAATAATAATAAAACCGAGCATGAACTACATCATACTGAGAATGACTACAAATAGTATTGAAAACCGTTGACAATAAACTGTAGATAAATTAACATAATAGCAGTAAATTTTGTTAAAATTTGCATATTTTGGTCCAGGTACAGTAGCCCAACTTATTTACAGCTTTAGGAACGATTATAGTAACCTAACTTATTTACAACGAATATTGCAGATGCCACAATCCTAACAAGGAGTTTAAAACTATATAGTTGTCTACGTGTATCAATACTAACCGATTTATAATAATAAAGGAACTGACTAGCAACAAACACTGAAAATGATCTAGAGTATAATAGTTATGGAATTACATCAAAAATATGAAATTTGGCCAAGAACCTTAAAATAAAAATGTGTCGTTCACCTAATCACAAAGTCATAATGTAAAATAAAATTATGGGCTAGGTCTTAATTTTTTTGCTAGTATACGTTGTCAAATAAGAAAAAAGGTCAATTTCTATATGGGTCATTCAATAAACGTTGTTAAAAAAGCTGACAGTAGTATTGGGATATCGAAGCCCTGTAATTTTCTATCGATTGGTTATCATTTACCATATGAACCCAAATGATTAAAGCATTATGAACAATATGATGATATTAGAGGTCGGGGACGGTTAATTATTATCCATGATTAAATTGATTTTTTTCGGGAAAAAATGTAAACAAAGAAATTTACCGGTTAATATTTCGGAAAATGATTAAAAAACATGTATTATTCGGAAAATTTGAGCTTTTTTCGAAAAAAACGTCGTTTTTCCGATTAATTTTACAAATTTATCAAAAAATTAATCGGATAATACAGAAATATAAATTACTTGATCAAAACGTTTTACGAATAATTTTGAGAGCTTTATCTATTGAATAAAAGTTAACCATCCCCGACCTCTAGTGATATTAATACGCACATTTCCCTTGGAGATGGTCGGTGAAAAACCCAGCGGGATCCTTGTGAAGGTACAACTTTCAAACGAATAACATTAGCCTTACCCCAGGGAAATACCTGGGCTTAATCTAAAAATGTCAGAAAAACTAACTATAGCAAAGAAAACGACTCCATAATTGACCTAGTTCTTGGCGCCTTTGTTCCGTCAGCCATGAAACGCGAAACTCAGGAATTGCTTTTTTACAATTGGAAAAGACATTCTTCGTAAGAATAGAAATTTCCGTGACTACAACGAGGAAAACTTGGACCATGTAGTTAGTATTTAGTTCTCGTGGGAAAACGTCTAGACAATCATAAATAAGGGCTTACAAACAGTCGGATGCTGCAGCGAATACTGGGCAAACCATCACCTATCGATACATCAACTTATCGGACGTGAAATGGGAAATCTTCTGATGGAAGGCAGTCCTATTTGCTTAAGAACGTTAGCTCCGATACAGAAATGCCTTGATTACAACAGCTAGTTATACGTGATAAGTTGACGGAGAATCCGGGTCGAAAGAGACCTTTGGCTGGTGGTTGACTATACGTTACCTATTAGATTAGCTGCCAAGCTATTTTAGGACCCGACGAACTCCTCAATCGATCTACAATATTAGATAAGCAAGCGCATGCCGAAAGCCGATATCAATTTAAACTGCTAATTTGCATGGGAAATGTTTGCCTTGCAGCCCGAAATTGGACACCGTATAAATTAGCAAACGATTAGCTTATCGCTTCTGTTCCAGTGTGAGAAATAAGGCACTATCACAGGCCAATCGCCAGTTTAAAAATTAGTTGGGCTAGTTTAAAAATTAAATGCTTGGGGTGCTAGTGGCCCTGGTGACCACTTAATTAATTCAAAGTTTTTTCCCTTCAAGATTTTAGTTCATTAAAAAAATTCTATATTAATCGCTAAAATTGTTTGGTCTTTGCTTCTAGCACATATTGTCAAGAATATATAATTTCACCATAAATTATGAAAGCCTGATTTTGAAGGTTAAAAATGGTAAGTGGCCAGTTTTTTAATTAAACTACCTAGGCTCTACTGGCCACAGGTCCAGTTTAAAACAATTCCTTATTTCTCAGCCTGTTCTGTTCACTTTTATTGAACGTTACCCGTAAGTAACGTAATATCCGTATAATAAGTCTGATACTAGTCTTGGCATTTAGTTCTTACTACAAACTGTTTTCATTGGTGGGAAAACCCAGAAGAATTTGAAAATCCATAATCGTGGAAAGATGTTGGTTTCTATCTCAAACGATTCAAATCATTCAATCAAATTCAAATAAATAAGGGTGATTACCTCCACACAAAACGCGTTTAGTTATCCAGAGACGTGTTTGTAATTGTCAATTCATTATTTTGCTTACGTAAGGATTGCATTTCATAATGAATGGGTTTTAAATTTCGGTAAACTTTGTCTTAAAATAATTATTTCGCCATTTGGTTATATTACTTATACGTTGTATTACTTATGTCCTTACGTACAGGAACGTATGGATTTTATCCGATCAAACGACTTCGACGTTGTAAATCTTCATCGAAGACGATAGGAAACAATTTCAAATAAATAGCTTTTCCATATGATTTACGTAAACATAAGCGAAGAAAATATTTAAAGAATGTATGAAAAATGGTTCCCTATCAGAAAAAGACAATTTGATACCAAACCTTAGCTGCTACGCGTCTAAACTTTGTTTTGTTTATGCCATGACGAAAGAGCTTTAGTCGGATGTATTCGACGAGAAATAGCTCAAATCGACCCTTCGGAATACGGATAACTTAGGCCTATCTTTCATCATCCCAGGAAAAAAGCGAAGAATATAGATTAACCCCTACAAGACTATCTAGCTAAAAACACGGAAATCGGCTGTAGCGCGCTCTTGACGCGAAACCCCTGGTGGGATCTCCATCATAGGCTTTGGGCTATTCATCTTCGCAGCGCCGAACATTTACTAAGTATAGCTTTTCTACCTAAATAACGGATAAACTCCCAGGAAACCATCGTAAAAGGTCTGTCATCTAGCAAAGACACGGAAGGACAGTGCGTGTAGCCACTTTCCCCCCGAACTATATCCAAGAATTCTCCATTTCAAGGCTCAATTTTTGGAGCAACAATTAAACTTGGATAGAAGTTCAAATTTCAAGTGCCTATAAAACAATTCACTGACCATTGACAAAAAACATTTTTGGTACGCTCAACTTTTAAATCATGGATAAATAAAATACTTTATCCGTTTTAAGAATTTTTAAACACGCAATTGAAACATGTAAAAAACCGAATAATGGTACTTATAACTATATACGTTGGTTGCGTAAAACGTGTAATGCTTGTTTTCCACACAATGTACTTTTTACCTCTCCGAGGGGACAAAGTCCCCTAGGAGGGGTTATACAACGACCGTGTCTGTCTGTGGGTCTGTGGGTGGGTCTGTGGGTGTGTCTGTCTGTCAGGACTGCGAACGCGTTCGCATTTTCGGCGCAAAGTGTAATCACTGCGTACGCAGTTTCTCAAAGGGTTGGCAAAACCACCGTGCGACGGTGAGCGTTAACGGATGCATTTGCGGTTTGGTTTGGATGGTGTTTTTTCGCTCACCGTCGTGACGGTTTGGTGTATTACGGTTTTTGTAATGTTTATGCGTAGGTTGTGAGTGTTGAATTTGTTGTGTTTGTGTTCTGATGGATGTGCATGTTGAGTCTGTTGTGTTTATATGGGCGTTTTCTCTCCAACTTCTTCTTAATGACTTTGGGACGGACCGAGTGCTGAGTGTAATGCTACCTCTCAACGTCCAATGGCAGGGTTTCCACCAGTTGTACACGGTATTCGTCTTAGTATCAATTTGCGATCGCATCGGGCGGGATTTGAACCCGAGACCTCCTGATTGACAGGCGGACGTTCTACCACAGAACCACCGACACTTGTTACGCCTTATTGAAAATTAGACCTTCAGCTTTATCGGAAGCGTATTTAATAGAGTACGAAATTTTGGTTTAATTGAAATAGAATTGAAATTGAAATTATTGCATCGAAGAAATTCTAATTTAGCGTTTCTCTATTGATTAAAAACAAATGCGCCACCCAGGTTTCGAACCCAGACCATTCGGCTTGGCAGTCGAGCGCTCTACCACAGAACCACCGATAGCTGCTTAGATTCACTGAAATTAAGACAGGCATCGTAAGCATAATAGGTAATAAAGTCTTTTTTTATTAATGAATTTATGAAGGCCTAATCTGGTATTTTTTAAAGGTTAAATCTTGTTTTAGCGCAGTCAGCCGAGATTAGAGGGTTAAAGGGTAGACCCTGTGGGTGGTCCACTTTCTTAACGACCTATATATAGTTCTGTTAATTCAAAGGAGATAATTTAACGTTAATTGCTTTAAAAGCTGGCGGTTAGTCAAGTGGCTCTCTGTGCTTTGTTGATGGTAAGGTTTTTGCTTCTTGTAAATACATTTGGTGTGGATATTTGGATATCTACGATTTCTAACGCAGTCAATGATTTCTTGGGTGTGCGAGTCATTATATGATATTGGAAATTGGACGGCATTGGTCTTTTTCATGTGGTATGCGTCACAACGTAAACAGGAAGTGAACGAGTCGTCCACTACCAGATATCTACGGTATCTTCATCAAGGGCGAGTGTTGAAATAAAATGAGCGTTAAAGATGCGGCAAGTATTTCGTAAGCGAGTAATTCCAAAAAGCCTCTGTAGATATTTATTTCATTAAAATTTGCTTCGTATTATATTTAACTGATAAACTTGTTCTGTAAAAGGGTTTAATTCAATTGTGCATTGTTATAGTACGTCTAACTTACTGTTGTAACTACTTAACTTATGATATTCTGAATAAATTAAAATTGGTCGTTTCGTCCCAATTATTTTAATTATAATAAAAATTTTATACCGGGCGGGATAGAAATGGGTTAATATGTTTAACAAATAACTCTAAATTGCGGAGATATATCTTAAAGGGTTATCTCGAGAAATTAATACCACTAGGGACAATTCTTCCGAGGAGAGGTATATTTTGGCTTGCCAACTTGTTCTTTACGCACTTGAAAACCTTTGAAGTTCCAAAGTTGAGCGAGCCACCGTTACGCGCGCTAGTGGAAAGCAAGGCTTAGGAGACTGGAGAAAGTGGTCGGATCTGAACAATTCTTTACTATTGCCACCTAGTGTCCTTTTCTAATAAAAAACTGAGTTAAAATACCCACAAGAGACGCATTATTTGATTGATCCGCACGTAATAGATTGATTTAGATAGCTTCCCAACTTTTGGGATCACTTCAATTCACTTACTTTTGTTATTTCGAGAGTAAAATTCGTCGATAATTTATAAGTATCGAAGGATAAAAACGGATTATTTGGTAAACGTATTTACATACCTTATTTAAATACCAACATTTTAATAAACTATTATAATATATAAAACGTTAATAAAAATAACCGTAAGTAACATTAGGATTTTTTTTTTGATAATCAAGGACTTCTACTACCAAAATAAATGAGGATAATGACACCACCTCAAGCATGCATCGAAACTATGTGACCTTTGCGTTACTCGCCGAGTTGTTCGCGTAATCATAATATCAACATGGAATACACTGCTCTCGCATACTTTGATGCGAACTCTCGATAAAGCAACAGCCCTACAAGCAACGACTTGGGTTTGTCACCATTTTCATCCCTATACCTAGTGGCAGTACCGGATTAACTAAAGGTGAGGTGCTAGGCATATTTTGGTGGGGGCCTATGTAAGGAAAGCATAAAAACGCAAAACTCGCGTGTCCCGAAGCTGAGCTTATGTCAAGAAAATGTTTTTCTCTTAAACCGAATCAGTGATAAATCCATTGATTTCATCAGTGATGGGGGCCTTCTGTTGGTGGGGCCCCTTGGCCTGTGTTTAGTAGGCCTAGTCCTTAATCCGGCACTGCCTAGTGGTCCTAAATGAAACGCTTTATTTCCGAGATATGGCGCAAAGAAATGAGTTCTGTAACTGGCTCATCTGGGTCTCTCACGAATATCCGGATTGTCTCCTCGTGGTGTCTGATAAATTTTCTTTCTAGAGGGATGTGGAGTGATGTAACGAGATTTCAAGTTTTCGGGCCTCCTCCTCTCCCTCTGCTTGTGACGTCAAGAGGGCTCCCTCCCCCCCCGCCCCAAACGTTCCTCCCAGAAAACTGGAGACAAACGCGTTAGCATGAGCCAACCTTATAGCGCCTTGGAGAATCGCTGTAAGAGTTTTTTCAAGCCTTGTACCAAAACTTACTTAAAATCGATAAAGAATTTCTGACCCTCAAATTTTAAATTGTATAACGCGCGTAGCTTTAGATACTGACAAATAAGATTTTAAGTTCGCTTTTGAAAATAAAACTTAATAAATGATTGTTTTACCAATAAAAAGAAAACATTTTTACAGATAGATGGCGTAGTTTGAAACGTTATAATTATATTTGACTGAAAAAATATGGGACATTTTCCGATAACTAAAAAAAAACGAGTAATTGCAGTTGCTTGTCATATTACGTTATCTGACTCGTTGACCTCTAATATTAGGGCTATGAATTAGTAATTAAGGAATGACCGTTTTTTTATTTCAGAACGAAAACCGATAATCAACTTAGAAGGGCGTAAAAATCGAAAATCGACCCGTACGCGTGGACATTTCATTAAAGAAAATAGATCCGTAGCGGGCGTTAAGGACGCACGAGTCAGGCCAGTGATGCCATCCACGTGATAATTATCTACACGTCGATAATTTTAACCAATTTTCGATAATTCGACTTGTGCGTAAGATAATTTTCGGATTTGCAGAAAACTGGTTAATATTGTAATTATATTTTTTAGTTTGAGTTGAAATATTTTTCAATACGTCCAACTTGATTATGGCCTCGAACATTCAGTTAGCTCCGACAACTAAAAAAGCCAAAGTTGTGGTGCAACTATCACGGTTAACATAAGTGGATAATAAACATAAGTATCTCACAGAACGAATTCGGTTAATGATAATGAAATGAAATGAAATGAAAAATGTGTTTATTGTGCTTACAACAGTACAAGTTATTATTTACAGTGGAAAATGAGATGGCAGTATCATTTTGTTAGGGATATTGTTAAACAATTTTTAAAATAGAGGTATAATTGCATGAAAAAATGACAATTTGACTATTGTATTTGTTGCATGTTTCTTGCATGCGCAACAATGGGGATATAGGTTTTCTTTTAGAAAATGTATTAATCTGGCGCGTGCAGTATAGCGGCGGATGGAAATTTAAATAGGGAGTTAGTTTAGATACATGAGATTTGTTCAGTAGTTTCCAGATGAATATAATTTCACGCTTGTTTAAAAATAGATCAACTGTTTCAAGGCTCAAGTAGTCCAGGAGGTAGGTGTAATCGTAGGCTTTATTTTTTAGAAAGAATGTATGGGCGAGTTCCAAAAATTTCCTTTGTACTCCCTCAATTTTGCGAAACAAGTAGTTAGCGCAACCACCCCATGACAAAGCGTCATAGGCCAATTTTGAGCGCACTAAGCTGAGGTATAAAGTGCGAAAGCACTTAATGGATTTTAAGACCCTCGCTAAACGAATGATACCGTAAAGTAACCGTCGAGAGCCAAGAAATTGGCTCTTTAAAATAAAGGCCACTGTCCAATAGCGATCCAAGGTCTTTTAAAGTGTACGTCCGAGGAACGGTATCACAATTGACTTGGTATTTGAAGAATAGAGAGTTCGGCTTTCTAGTAAACGAAATGGCTAAGCTTTTGGAGCCGAAGGCACCAGCCGTGAATGCTATGAAGATCAGACTGCATAGCGTGGCAGTCTTCGATACGTGTGATTGTTTTATAGAGTTTATTGTCATCAGCGAACTGGATGACTTCAGAGTCTTTTATCACATTGGGTAAATCGTTGGCATATATATTGTACAAGAAGGGACCCAATGAACTGCCTTGGGGCACGCCGCATGTAGTAGAGTAGGACACGTGGGTTACGCGTCCGTTGCACTTAATGACGTTTGATCTACTTTTCAAATAGTCCTCCAACCACAAAGAAGCAGGGCCTATTAGACCATAATGTTTAAGCTTTCTCAATAATAACGGGTGAGACACACGGTCAAACGCCTTCGATAAGTCGATAGAAACCACGTCAACCTGGTCTTGACCGATGACCTGTGGCATTATGTCGTTCAAAAAGGTCACGTGATTTGTTTCAACAGATCGCCCCTGAATGAAGCCACGCTGTCGATCAGTAAAATTAGGTTTAAACAAGTTGTACATAACTGTGTGCATCACTGCGTCAAATATTTTAGCGAAGCAGCACAGCAGTGATATCGGACGATAATTTGTAACGTCACCAGCGTAGCCACTCTTGAAAACTGGTGAAACTACAGTACACTTCCACAGATCAGGAAAAACACCAGTGGTGACGGATAGTAGGAATATGGTGTAACAACGGCACTAAGATTTCAGAACACCCTTTGATGATGTTAAGTGGTATGTTATCTATACCCGTAGAGTGTGTTAGCTTCATTTATTTTATTATAATCCTGATGTCCACCTCATCAATTGAAAGGTTCGATAGCGTGTCAGCGACGGTTGTTATATCGGTGAGAGGATACGTATCGGCGTTGGTTAGGGTATCGGTGGCGATATTACTGAAGTTTTTCGAAATTCTTCGGCAATTTCATTGGGATCGGAGTTTAAACAGGATTGTATTACGAGTGAAATCGTGGAGTGTGCGTGCCAATTGACGCCAGGAACATTGAAGTCGCCAAGTACAATTATATCCTCAGTCACCGTAGATAGTTTTTCAGATAGTCGACTTATGTTTGAAACTAGAGTGTCGGGATAGTAATAATAATAATCAGCTAGGCTAATACGCAAGGCACCACCTTAGGCCTAAGTCATCCAGTCGTGGTCCTCTTGGAGTGATTGCGAATTCGGAAGTTTCCGAATAGGAAACTCGTCCCTTCCTACTCTTTCCGTTGGCAAAATAGTTGGTTGATGGTGAAAAATACGAGCGTACACGCGTTTAGGTTTGAAATTAAAAAAAAACGAACTTCTGAAATATTGCCAGTGTTTATAATAGTGATTTTTATCTTCCGATTCAATAATTCATCATTATTTTCCAAAAGTAAGCGTTATTTACACTTTTGAAAGCATTTCAATTTTCCATAGGCCTTGGCTGCCGGCAGACCGTCGGCGATATTTAATGATAGTCTGTTTCACCAATGACAACGTAAACCATTACGTACCGACGGACTGACAACTCTCGTTGTAAAATCGGTTTTTATTGGCATCCTCCAAATACTAGGAGCAGTTCGCGAAGAGTTGTCAGTCCGTCGGTACGTAATGGTTTACGTTGTCATTGGCGAAATGTCATACTTATCTTTGTTATCCACTTATGCTATTAATAATAACTGTCATGAAGGGCTGGCCACCAGCCTCCGGTAATTCACTAGTTCACTTAGGCCTGTGAGGTTTCATGGGTATTAGCTTACTAACCTTACTTGAGCATTCACTCAACAACAACAAATTAAAAAGCTTCTTCAAATTTGTTCAAATTTTAAATCCCTTCTTCACAACTCCGAGAGTTTTAAAAATAGAAACGTAACCGCTCATTTTAGACAGGCAAAGACGTTTTAGTAGATTTAAAGTATCAAGGAATAAGGATGGTTTTAAATAAATATTTTATCTGAAACTGATTTTTAAAATCAACTTGAGACTTCAAAAGATTTCTTTGGAGGTCCATTCTTACTCTATGTAGAATAAATTAAGGTTGCAAGTAGTCCTCTTCTAACAAAACACATTCGTACAAAGCAAAGGTGTCTTGGCAAATACAAACCTGTAAGGGCGGTTTGTATTTAACATTTTCACAAAAAATTCACTTGAGACATCAAAAAATTTCTTGTAAAGTACATTTTTATGGAGAAAAATGTATGATTTGTTTGTCATTTCTTGTACCCTCTTACCGATTAGTTATTATTTATATGATCTAATCTAATTAATGTAGAGCTCTGAAATATTCAGGAAAGGAACTTTTTAATTTGTAAATTTTAGAAAAATCGGAAAAGATTTCGTAGTTTTCTACCAATTATTTTTCAGTGATCGGTCAGACAAAACGTTTCAATGAGAAGTTGTAGATCGTAATTTCGAACCTACAAATAATTTTTATTCCCATCGAAATAGGTCAATTACATCATGAAGAAAAATAAGTTGGTACTTCCTAAAATATCTGTAGCGGAGCCATTTATAAAATAAGCTATAAGCATAACACTATTCAGTGTACCAAAAAGAAAAGTTTTTATTCAATCTAGTAGGAAATCGTCTTATTGGACCGTTTTTCTTCCACCTCGTCTTATGATCTTAATGGGAAGAGTTTCTTACAAAACAAAATTTCGAACGAGATGGAAGAACTTCCGTTGGCCCATGTGCAATGACTTTGGCTCTAGCACGACGGTGTTCCAACCCATCAACAGCGTGATGTTGTGGAATATCTCAACGCGAGGTTCCTACGTTGATGGATTGACCGAAACGATCCGGTTCCTAGGCCTGCAAGACCGCCAGACTTAAGCCCGTTAGACTTCTTCCTGTGGGGTTTCATCTCGGATCACGTATATCGAACGCCTCTCACCACTGTTGATGACTTGCGCCAGAGAATCATCGACGCTTGCCGTCTCGTGACTGCTGATATGATTGAGAGGTCCTTTCGCAATATGGTTACTCGGGCCAAGATATGCATCACAGTAGAAGGAGGAATTATTGGACCATACCTGTTATTAATTATTTTGACCTTTTCACTCTTTTGAACTTAATTTTATTAATATCTTTGGTTTAATGTCAATAAAACACAATATCACTATACTTTATTCATGGATCCTTATGTATCTAGCCGGTCAAATTGTGTGATTTAATAAAAAAAAAACTTTTTCTTTGCTACACTGACAATGTGAATAGTGTTATAGAAATAGCTCCACAAAAGCTATTTGAGGTAGTACCAACTTGTTTTTGTTAATGACGTATTATCTTATATCTACGTGGAAATTGATCTTTTTCGATGGAACAAATTTTATTTGTAGGTTCCAGAGTCCAACTTTATCAACGGTAAAAAAAAATTATATAACTACGAAATCTTTTCCGATTTTTCTGAAATTTACAATTAAAAAGATATCTTGGCAATAAATATAGCATGAGAATTTCAGAACACTAGATAAAAAAGGTTTTGAGAAAAATGCCCTGACCGATCGCCCTGAGAAACCCTGTATATTGAATCGTCTTATTAAATCGTCGTTGCTTCAATCTGAAGTTGCAGATTTTAATAGAACATAATTTTCCACAAGTCAGTTGGAAGAACTGGGTTGTCTCAAGGAACAGATATTTCTTGAATTAGTTTGGCAATTTTGGGGAAAAAGTTTAAAACACAATATAAGGACATCGCACTTCTTCTATGGGATTTGGCTTTCGACAGATGTTTTTCAAATTGCAACATGTTGTTAAGCTTGATCAAAGGAGCGAAATTGTTTCTTGCCATTTTTATCTAGCTCCTATAGCTTGTCCAGTATCACTGGTCAAAAGTGGACAAAACTTAGTATAGTCTATTTGTTAAAAGGATTCATGGCCCATGGGTTAGCGTTCTACGTTCGCGCGTCGCTAGTCCGGGCTCACTATCAATATAGTATCTTCGAATGGAAAACTATATTCCCCATACCGGCTCCCGTCGCTCCTACGGTAACGTAGCTTGAGCTAAAACTTTAACCTAAGCCTGTAGCGCCATCTTACGGCAGGCAGTGTTATTAGATAACATATATTCGTGTGCATATAATTTCGTCTGCTAGACGTTCAAAATAAGAAGTAGTAACGGGTTTTTCTTTGGTTTAGTGGAAACTAATTTCAATTAGTGGAGGAAGCTGAATGTTTGCTTTTAGTTGCAAAATATTGTTCTAATTAAACCATGTAAATTTATAATTATTTGTCTCCTTTTTACTTTTGGAAAAAACAGTATAGTTGTGTTCTTGGAAAATTTAATTGGACGCTTTTCCTTGTTTCATTGTATGGTTTAACGTTGCCAAGCCTACCTACCCCGTCTACCCCATAATTTCCTCTCCACAATTTCCATCCTCCTAGGTTAAGCTCGAGCTATAAATCGCGGAGAAAGAACATGTAGGGTGTAAACTATTTTACCTACACGTTTTCACTGAGCGTTTCCCTGAGCGTGGTTAATAGTGTAGAAACTGGAACTGTAGAACTTGATTAGTGATCGTTGCAAATATACGGCAGTTATTTAGACTCCATTCGCAAACTTTGGAAATCTCAAACAATTGAACAGCGTGGCCAGTTCCAGAAACTCAAATTATCGTACCAGAGCCAAAAAGTTATCGATTTTTAAAAATGCATTATCGTACGCCTGAAAACTGGCGGTAAATTTGAATTTTCTGTGAAATACTGAAGTCAAACTTGTTAAATCAATTTTTTTAATAACACTTAAAGTTCGACGGATTTAAAACTTACGTTTGAAATTCTCATTTTTTCAGACAATTTAAAAATTATTGTACATTATCGTACGCGCAAGCTGAATTATCAAAAAATGCGTACTATATTGTACGCCAGTGAAAATATCGTACGTCCCAAAAATGAGCTCGAAATTATCGACGTGTACTATAATTATCGTACGTCTGGCAACGCTGCAATCGGACCTATTAAATTAGGTTGGACGAGCTGCAGAAAACGACATCTATCGTACTATCCAGGTACTATACCAGAGCCCCCACTGCTCATGGACCAAGAAACTAAAGTGAATCACTGTTCAGGCTTTAAAACGCCTGCGTTAATACTGAGAATAGGAAATTCACGGCAAATTTTAGTTCAATGTGGGCAAACTTGGCGTCGCTGAAGTCGATTTCCGACTTAGTTTCGTAGACAAGCTAGAGCGTTCACGTTCAATTTTGACAAAATTGCGCCGTTGATGTGGGTTAAATGATGAGGCTTAGTAAGTTCTAGGCCTTTTATTTTTGAAATTGGGTTTTTAAAAGTTTAAGTAATGGTAGTTAACCATTGTGTTAAGAAAAAAGAACGAGTAAACCAGTCTTAGGTTTTATAATAAAATTCACTGGAATCTATTTCATTTCTAAACTTAAAAAAATTTATGAACTAAGCCTAACCTAACATTCTCGCACGTACTGTCGCCTAAGCAACTAAGCCTCTCTTAGTGATAGTTGAACATAATTTTTAAGGCGCTTCAAAGCGGCTGGCCTACCTCAGTAAGCCAGTAAGCCTTCCTATTTAGGCCAAGCCTACCGTGTCAAAATATCGGGAACAGTGAGTCCCCTTAGATTCTCGGTATATGACTCCCTTTAAACAATAAAATTTAGGGTCTAAATATAGGGATAACAACTAAATAGGTAGTTATGAAAGCGGTGCCTATCTTTCGATCGGATGCAGTGGTGACATCTCCCGTTGCGCATTTTAGTCATACCGTGAGCTTTTGTCGAAAGAAACGGTAAAGGTTCGAATCCCGGTATAGGACTAATTATATATTTTTCTAGAGATATAAAAACTAAAAATCAAAACTTAAAAACATGTTGAAATGTACAGAACTGTTCGTAGCTTCCTCGTGTTTGTGGCTTGTGTCCGTTGCCTTGGTAACGCGTATAGGTCGGCCATGACATTTAGACGCCCATCCCATGGTGGTCACGTGCTTATTTCGCAGGATCGTGTGGCGTTTTTGCCTCGTGATCTGTGACGTGAAATTAATGTCATGGCAGCCTTTTTAAGGCGTGGCTTAATTATGACGTAGGCCATCGACGCTACGAGCAAACACCCAACAATTATAATCAAATCAAAAGTAAAGTGGATTATAATTATAATTACGTAGACTTAATAGTTAAGAAGACTTAATAGTTGATTGTTTTCACAGTAAAAGAAAATATTTTCACAGAAAGATGGTATGGTTTATTACAAAAATAAAGTTTTAACCCCTTTTAAAAACGAGTCTTTAAAATCGACAATAGTTACGATACGGCCATCGTCCAGGAATACAATGCGTAGGAAATAAGTCCTAATTATCCACTGTGTGACTGTGATTGGACTAAGCTGTCATACTTCCCCCTGAAAAGAGTGGTTTATGCCCATTTGCGCAGTTCCCATTTGCACAGTTCTCAATAGCGCAGTGTCCCAAAAGCGCGGTTTCAAGAAAACGCATGGTTTCCCATTTACGCGGTTTCCCATATGGGTCATTCCATGTCAAATATCCCGATTTTGAAAAAAAAATGCCCCACGGCACCACGCGCGATTTCGACGAAAATTTACACGTTAGTAATATAGATAATATTGGTGGGAAATCCAAATTGTTAGCCCTAAATTCATTGTAGTTTTTAAAATATGTTTTTTTTTAAAACTCTATGTATTAAGTGTTCATTTTCAAAACGCCGAAAGTCCCGGTATTTTCATACAAATAATTCTAAAAGTATTAGAGCTAGCCCCCTTAAAATGTTTTACGCTAAAAATATGAGTAGTAGAGAGTAACTAGGAAAAAATTTATACAATTTGTTCAATTAGTGTTTTAATTAAAAATTGTTGAAAACGATGATTTTCACTCGAATGTCGCTAACTGAGGTAAACTAAAAACGTTTCTGTCGCGAAGGTATTAAATCTGAAATAAATATTGAAAATTATAATAAGTAAAATGGACCCAATAAACACGAAAATTGCGTTGAAAAAATTCTAGAAAATTTAGTTTCTGAAATATAGTTACTTGAACCGATCCACTTTTTAAAAACTTCAAACATGACAGTGTTTTATGGGGAATTACGGTATATAGGACAAAATATACAGAAAAATAATAGTACCGTTAGAAAGCTGAGATTTCAAGCTACCAAATGCATAAATAAAAAAGATGTATATGAGAGACCTTCAACCCAAAAAAATAACATAAAAAAATATGCTATTTTATCTTAAAAACAAATGTTATTTTACATTTTTTAATACAGAACGAAAAACTTTAGAGCAAAATATTTTCATTTTTGTTTGGTTTTTGGGTGTTCTATTATTACTATCATATGTAACATAATTACTCATAAGGATGCCACTGTACCTTTATTCCAGTCAAAAATCTTCACTAACGGTTTGTTTCACCACGAACCAGTAAAAAGGTGGACTACATTAGATTTTAACCTTTTTAATTATCCTAGTAATTTTGGGAGTCACACTATTGGCTAGTAACATATTTATTTAAGCCAATGGAAAACCTTTAAATTGAGAAGGAATTTTTTGCGTCGGAATTTTAGTCAGCCCAATGTAGCTTTATTGAAATTTATAAACTCGCTCGGTTTGTGCGGATGAAGTTAAATTATGAATAATTTAGAAAAATAAAAGGTTGGGGAAAATGACCAATAACTGATCGCTTTCCGAAAATGGAACAAGTCGTCGAAGTGGGATATTCCACCAGGGTTTTTAAAACCCATACCAAGACTTAAAGAGTTAGGCCTAGGCTCAAAAGAATCTGCAACCTTGTAAAAGCGCCAGAAAAGCTCAACCTGAATTTCAAATATTTTTTCAATAAACCTGCTTCTTTTATTTTACATAGCAAATTTGTTTTAGAACCTGAGTCTCCGAAAACTTTATTAATTGCATTAACAGCACTTGACAGTATATTGTAATTCATTTTAAGCTCAAATCAGTTTCTATTCTAAAATGATGGTCGTCAGTTTATCAGAAGTAGAGCTAATTGAGCGATGGCATAATCAGCATTTGAGATTCGATGACGTCAAATATTACATCAAATATGACGTCAAATATTACGTAGGGTACGGATGATGCAATATCTGTGAAACAAACCGTTAGTGAAGTAATAGAGCTAGTGGCATACTTATGAATAAATATGTTACATATGTTACTATGGATATCTGAAGATATTTCAGGTTTTACTACTGGTATTCTATTTTGAAACGGCACCCAACATACGTCTTCTCTTCTTGACCAATAAAGCATGGTGCAATTGAATACCGGGAATGGTTTTTACTCCGATATATCTTTCGTTGAGGCCAAATTTTTCCACTTGTTTATCAACGTCTTTTTAGAGACGTAACCAAATTGAACATTGGTCACATTTTGAACGCACCAGGCATACATCTCTTCTGGTTTTTGTATTTGGTTTGTTGTTAGCCACAAGTCTTTTCACTGTCCCACCAATTCCATGCTTTTCTTCCGATAAATGAAAATGAACTTGAGATCAAACGGATATCTGAGGATTAATTTGCGACAAGGGTTGTCCTGTTCCAAACGAACCGTGCGGACGTTTTAACTTGGGAAGAATGCGTGCCAGGAACATTTATTGCATGTACATATGACGAAGATTGGTACATTGGGAACATTGTTAAATGCTGCGAAGAAAAAAATGACGTATCTGTTACTTTCTTTCGTAGAAAAGATCTTAAGCTTTATTGGCCAAGAAGAGAAGACGTATGTTGGGTGCCGTTTCCAAATATAATATCAGTAGTAAACCCTGAAATATGTTCAGATGGTAAAACGTATGTTCTTAGCAAATTAGATCACAAGAAAATTTAGCTCCTGAAAGACGTTGGAAAAAACTTTATTTTCACTGTTTTGATCAAAATTTCTCAGAGAAAATTTGTATTTCTTGTTTAGTTCCTTAATTATTTAAGTATTTATCCATAGTAATAATAGAACACCCAAAAACCAAACAAAAATGAAAATATTTTGCTCTAAAGATTTTCCTTCTGTATTATAAAATGTAAAATAACATTTGTTTTTAAGATAAAATAGCATATTTTTTAATGTTATTTTTTGGGTTGAAGGTCTCTCATATACATCTTTTTTATTTATGCATTTGGTAGCTTGAAATCTCAGCTTTCTAACGGTACTATTATTTTTCTGTATATTTTTGTCCTTTATACCGTAATCCCCCCTAAAACACTGTCATGTTTTGAAGTTTTTCAAAAAATGGATCGGTTCAAGTAACTATATTTCAGAAACTAAATTTTCTAGAATTTTTTCAACGCAATTTTCGTGTTTATTGGGTCCATTTTACGTATTATAATTTTCAATATTTATTTCAGATATAATACTTTCGCGACAGAAACGTTTTAAGTTTACCTCAGTTAGCGACATTCGAGTGAAAATCATCGTTTTCAACAAAATCGGGATATTTGACATGGAATGACCCATATGGGAAACCGCGTAAATGGGAAACCATGCGTTTTCTTGAAACCGCGCTTTTGGGACACTGCGCTATTGAGAACTGTGCAAATGGGAACCCGCCTAAATGGGAACTGCGCAAATGGGCATAAACCACTCTTTTCAGGGGGAAGTATGACAGCTTAGTCCAATCACAGTCACACAGTGGATAATAAAGACTTATTTCCTACGCATTGTATTCCTGGACGATGGCCGTATCGTAACTATTGTCGATTTTAAAGACTCGTTTTTAAAAGGGGTTAAAACTTTATTTTTGTAATAAACCATACCATCTTTCTGTGAAAATATTTTCTTTTGCTGTGAAAACAATCAACTATTAAGTTTTCTTCTAGTCTACGTAATTATAATTATAATCCACTTTACTTTTGATTTACGCGGGTTCCCATTGCACAGTTCTCAATAGCGCAGTGTCCCAAAACTTCCAAAAGCACGGTTTCTCATTTACGCGGGTTCCCATTGCACAGTTCTCAATAGCGCAGTGTCCCAAAACTTCCAAAAGCACGGTTTCTCATTTACGCGGGTTCCCATTGCACAGTTCTCAATAGCGCAGTGTCCCAAAACTTCCAAAAGCATGGTTTCCCAATAGCGCGGTTTCCCGACTATACTATACTCATTTAATATGTTACAAAACGTCAAAATACTCAAATACAAATATGATTTTTTGTAAATCCTATCTGAACAACTGGGTTGAAAGCACCTAACCTAACCTAACCTAAACTAACCCTTCGGGAAACCGCGCTTTTGTAATCCGCGCTTTTGAGAACTGCGCTTTTTGAGAACTGCGCTTTTTGGGAACTGCGCTAACGGGAATTGCGCTAATAGGCATATACCAAAGGTGTGATTATGGAGTTCTGCTAAAACTAACAAGGAGACATCCCGAGGTGTAAGCTTCTAAAGAGAAGAGTTTCACAACTCAAGTTTAAACTTTTTCTACGTAAAATAGCATTGGTAAATCACGGATTGAAAACCCTTACGATTTTATCAATTCTATCCATTTTCATCGATTTTACCCAATT
Organism: Leiobunum rupestre; assembly: GCF_980474605.1. NCBI lineage: Eukaryota > Metazoa > Arthropoda > Arachnida > Opiliones > Sclerosomatidae > Leiobunum > Leiobunum rupestre. Next base: position 39,600,762 of record NC_143393.1, on the reverse strand, counting down.
TTATCCAATTGTTTTTACAAAATTTTAATTTTTTAATTTTTTGAAAATCACAATTCGCGATTTTCCCATGCTATATTTCGTAGAGAAAGGTTAAACTTGAGTTGTGAAAATAAATTTTGGTGGCCATGGAAAAACGAATGGCCATTGAAACTTTTCCCTTTAGGAGCATTCAAGGTACATGTAGGTCTACTCAACCCCCGAGTTTGAAAAAAATTGGGGAGAAACACCTCGGGATGTCTCCTTGTAAGTTCAACGTCAATATTAAATAACCGCCAATTTCAAGACCTATCAACTAAACTCTAAGAACGTGAAAATAGAAGGCGAGTTATCATTTGGAACGTTAAGGGAAATTTAAGTTCGAGCTTTCTTAAGAGTCGTCGACCAAAAGGCTTCACTGTAGCGCGAATTAAATATTAAGGGTAGCCCCGGGGAAAATTACGCCAGCAAATGGCCTTTTAAAATAATTTAATTAAGCTATACGTTGCGACGAATATATGTGCGTGTAAAGCCAGCGTGTTTGTCCCCTGTTAAAAGTAGTTAAGTAAAAGGCGTATGAAAATGGCTGTTAGGGGTAAAAGTACTTCCAGCTAATGCTTTTATTTATATTTGAGCCTCTGGATAGAACGATTTAGAGTTGCACGAGCTTTAACCGACAATTTCCAAAGGCTCACGATTTCTATTTTTACCAAGTAATTGAACCTATTAAGAAGAATAGCGAAAGTTTACGTTCATTATCGTTGAAATTTTATAATTACAATTACTACACCAACTCAGTTTTCATATTTACCCTGTAATGCAAGTGTTCTTCCTAATTGAAGTTAATGATTTAAAGGGGAACAGTCAAGCTTTAACCAGTTAGATAGCCCTATAGCCCATTAAAAACTAAAATTTAAGGCGAAAACCGCATCAAAAAATATTGAGTGATTAATTTTTAATAAAATAAAGAAATTTCGGGAAATCGAAAATCGCGCGTCTGCCGCGACACCTGGTGAGAAGTCGGTGAGGCAGAAAAACAACGTAAAAGCGCGCGCTGCTGAAGACGCAAAAAATTGGTTTTGCACGCGCGGCGCGTTCCAGTTATAAGAGACTTAAGCCTAAATTGCGCGATTTTAAAAGTTAGGATAGTTCACAAATCGCTCATACTGGGTTAGGGGCGCTGGCGGCAGCCCCTAAGATGGCGGCGAAAATTCAAACCCAAACACTTAGCGTTATTTTTCGTTTCAACTTTTTGGCCCAAAAGCTATTTTTTCAAGACAAAAAAAAGGTACGTGTTAGTATATTGAACGTCTTGTTAATCTTTTTTTTCCATATTTGGAAAAGCTTGGCCGTTCCCCTTTAAGAAAACGCTTCCATTGGCAATGTTAAATCTTGGACCAATAATCTACTGAGCGTTTGGTTCTATTAAAGCGCCTACGCTTGTTGCGCTACGTTGTCCGATGTTGGTAAGATTTCTACTCAAATAATGAATACACGCGTAAAATAAGCTTAATATCTTTAGCTCTTCATCGACTGTTTATACACACGTGCTCGGTATTTGAGTGGGAAAGTTTTACTATTCTCTCGGTAGGAGCGCTGGCGGGCGATACAATTGCAAGAATGGGACTTTTTCTTGTGTTTCAGGACCAAACGTTTATCTGTTTCGAGTTCATAATGTATTAAAATATAGTAAAACAATGTTTTTTCATTAAATCGTAAAAATTATATTTTTTTTCATTAAATCGTAAAAATTATATTTTTTTCATTAAATCGTAAAAATTATATTTTTTCATTAAATCGTAAAAATTATATTTTTTTCATTAAATCGTAAAAATTATATTTTTTTCATTAGATCGTAAAAATTATATTTTTTCCATTAAATCGTAAAAATTATATTTTTTTCATTAAATAGTAAAGATTATATTTTTTTCATTAAATCGTAAAAATTATATTTTTTTAATGAAATCGTAAAAATTATATTTTTTTCATTAAATCCTAAAAAACCGACAAAAGAGCGAACTTCCACCCCTCTCATCCGGTACTTTTGACGAGTGACAACTGACTGATTGACCACTCTGACAACTTGCTGGACAGGTCTGACAACTTGCTGGAACGGTCTGAGCCGTCGGTCAAGCTGTCTACTACGCTGTCACTCCTCAAGAAATCGACCAGTTCCGTTTTTCGGGGTCAAAATTCGAGCGCGAGAAAATAGAATCTCTCTTCTCGGCCTTTAAATCCTATAAATATTTTTTCATTCAATCCTAAAAATACAATTTCTTTTCATTTAATTCAAAAAATATTTTTTTCATTAAATCCTAAAAATAATTTTTTTTTCATTAAATCCAAAAAGTACAATTTTCTTCATTAAATCCTAAAAATATTTTTTTCCTTAAATCCTAGAAATATTTTTTTCATTAAATCCTAGAAATATTTTTTTCATTAAATCCTAGAAATAAATTTTTTTTCATTAAATCCTAAAAATACAAGTTTTTTCATTAAATCCAAAAAATACAATTTTCTTCATTAAATCCTATAAATACAATTTTTTTTCGTAAAAACCTAGAAATATTTTTAAAATAGACCATTCGAATTTTAGAAAGGCATTCTAAAATTTTTTAAATTTACATAATAAAAAATACTGTATTAATTCGAACTGGCGCACTTTCAAGGGACATTAAGCGCGTTACATTCGCTAGCAACGAAGCAAAACAGATTGTAGCCCAAGAAGACCCTTAGATAATTTACTCGGAGTTCATAACAAAATTAAAATTAATTTAGCGTGTAATTAATAAGTATGCAAATCACCCCATTAAGTTAATGCTTTTCTTCGCTAAGACAAAAACTCTCGGCTTCTTCGTCAAGAAAAATATAGTTATTGTTGACAGTGAAATTCTATCCGTGTATATACACAACTCTCTGTAAAGTCATTAAGGCAGCTTCCAGAGACAAAATATTTGGGGAAAACGCGCTTCACCCTTTTTATAACGAGCTTTCGGGAAAAAAATTTGCTTTTAAAATATCGATTCTACATTTAGTATTAGGCTAAAAAAATTATTTTGTAAGAGCAATCAAATCCAGCGTTGCCAGGTCCCAAAACTGAACTTATAGTAACGAAGCCAAAAAATTATCGAATTTTCTAGAAAATTATAGTACACAAGTACGGCCAACTTTGATTACTCGCCATAGCGTTGTAGCACTTTATCATAGTTGGCGTTTACTAATATATTTCGCTACAACACGCTTGATTAGTCAAGTCGGACGTATTTTCGAGTACAAACCAAACACTCCAAGGAGTATAATATTTCAATTCTTAGCCTACTAGGAGTAACATAAGAAACCGGAAACGCCGTTCTTATGTTAACAGAAAGGAACTTTCTTAAATTACCGCACAAATATCGGAAATATAGTATAATTATAGTACAATTATCGCAAAAAGCGTACTATATAGTACGCGATTGAAATTATAGTACGGAGAAATTCGAAAGGTAAAATTATCGAAATGTACTATAATTATAGTACGGTTGGCAACGCTGACACTGAACTAAAATAAAAACTTGTCTAGGTTAACGGTAATAGTGTAGGGAGCTATTGGCTCGATCTCGTGGCATGCAGGGCTTGCCATCACCCTCCTACGCATTGTAACCCGGCCACCTGAATTAAGGGCTTCAAAAGTCGCATGATGACTTAGGCCTAAGGTGGTACCTTGGGTATTAGCCTAGCTGATTATTATTAAAACTACATTTTTAAATAGAATTTCATTCATTCGTAAAGTAAATACTTCAAATTAAAAAGAAAAGAAAATGTTATAATATTCCGCTATTCAGCTCATCGGCGGCTAAGGCTTATTTACCCAAGTATAGTGTAGCGCCAGCGAAGCTATTCGGTATATATAGTACGGATATCAACGTGTTAGTGTGACCTTTGGATCATTCAAAGTGCCTCTGCGAGGAGATTACTCGTAGCAGAGAAATTACAAAAACACCATCGGGTTCCTGACATTTCAAACATTTGATTTATCAACATTTCAAATCTCATTCAAGTCCCTAAATGGACACGCAGATAAGTTATATCATAAAATATAAACATACCTTGTAGGTTAAATTAATCATGATTAATAATTTCAAGTGATGTAGACATGGTTGAGTGAATCCAAGTAACATTTTAACTTTTGGTAGGGCGCAATTTTTTAGCTATAGTGTTAGATTTTTAATGATTAATTTCGTACTCGTAAGCATAACTAAGTCAATTTTCCATTAGTCAATAATTTGTAGGGAAAAAAGCCACACAAACAATTTTAGGTAGGGCAAATTAATTACCTTTAAAGGTTTTTAATATAGTATTTCTTAGGGTGGGCCAAACGAATTGACCACCTGCCCCTCCCCCGTAGCGATGGCCCAGAATGTAACATAGCTATGAAGGATTGATACCTTCCGAAAATATACCTTTGAAGATATGCCAAGTTTTGAAAGCAACTTTTTGATTGTATACCATCGGACCGAATCCCATTCGTCCGAATGTACCATTGAACCGAATTCCAATCGACCAAAAACCGCGTTTTGCGCGGTTTTCATTCAATATAATGTTAGGGATACATTTTTATATAAATATATAAAAAATACGATACATACAACTACTATACATTCGGTCAAATGGGAATTCGGTCGTATGGGAAAACTCATACAAGCGAATTCCCATTCGCCCGAATCATACGATTTTGACGGATTCTAACCTAACCTAACCTAAGCTCAACCAGAGCTATACCCTATACTATGTCTTTAGTGTCGGTTTGACTTATAAAACGTGCAATGTATTGGCGCAACGCCAACCTCATTCTTGCTATCACGATGGGCCGTCTATAACCTAAAGAAAAGTACGTAGCCAAACGCACCTAGTATTGTCCAATCCGATATTAATCCAACCTAACCTAACCTACCAAATCAGATATTACTTAATATATTGGCTATATATTGATTCTGTCGAATGGGAATTCGGTTGTATGGGATATAACCTAACTTTTTCACAAACATTTTTATTTATTATTAATGTAAGTGAAATTTCGGAAATTGACTTTCAGCCATTTTTATTTAAAAAGTGTCATTAGCTCGTTCATCACTAACCCACCGGCAGAAGGATTTACAGCTTTATAATCTCGAAATTTTATAATATATACATGTCAGGCTTTTTTTCGTATTGTGCAGCCAAAGTTATATAGAATGAATTCAATAATATTTAATAATATCTACACTGTTAAAAATAAAGGTTTTATTTTAGACCTTTAAAGTGGTTAAAACGTTTTCCAATATTTAAGACCATTCAGGGTTTTATCATAAACCATATTTAAACCTTCTGCTCCCCAAATTCAGTCCTTTTGTGGAGTGTTTAAGTACTTATTTTACACTCTTTTATCAATTTTATTTCATAAACAGTAAGAAGTTAATCCTTTTTAACTTTATTTTCAGTCGTTTATAGGCCCTTATTTATTTAATTTTTGTGATTATTCAATACGACTCAATATATGAACCATTACCATGGTCAGATTAGGCTGGTTGTCGTTCGGGGAAAATAGCCGAAAGAGCGTCCCTGAAGTCGTTGACCGGAGGGAGATGATCACGTAAAGTATCATCTGGTATCATAAAATACTTTTAGTTTTTGATATACACATAGCAAAAATTCTTTAATGCCGATATTTGGTTTATCATAGTTTGACGCCTTAATCAATATCCCCTATAGTTAAAATCTGTTATCAATTTTTTAAAGACTTAACCTTAGTTAAATATTCCAGGTGATTGGAATTTCTTCGCATTAAGTTATTTTAAAGAAAATAATAAAAAGAAATAACGTAGTATTCAAATACTATAGTCTCGAAATTGGTCCATATAATTGTTTTCTTCGTTTAAGGGAATGGAATTGGTATTCAAAAGGTCTAAATGTTAGAACATAACTTTTTATACCTTTACCGCCAGGACTGGAAAAGGTTTATTCTTAGGTCTCGTTCCCTTTCAATACCCCAAAAGGTATTGTATTAAACATTAAGGAGTAAAATGGGTCTTAAATAATTGATCAGACCGTTTTTAGAAACCAAATGGTTTGAAATAAGTTAAAAGTCCAATTTTGGTCGTTTTATAAACCTTTATTTTTAACAGTGCAGTTGTTTAATCCCAGTTAAATTTGAAAAAAGTTTCTTCTGAAGACCACGAGAGGCTCTGTATTATTAACAAAGTAAGTAGCGTTAGTTTGAGAGTGTTTTAAATTTCGCTAAGTGTTGGCCTTAAATGATACACAAGTAGACAGAAATTTAGGCTGTAATTATAGTTGACGAAACCGCTACCAGGTGAAGCTATTTCCATATTTTCGACATCACTGTCAATAAACGATTATGTAAATAAATTAAACCGCTAGTGAAAAATTGGTAAATATTTTTTAAGCAATTAAAACTATTATAACCTAAATTAAACCAGCTTAAAAGAGGTATTTTTGGAAGAAAGCGATTTAGTTTAAGTACCATTCCCATATACCAGCTGAATCAATCAAATAAAACCCTAATCCAAGGGAGCTTTCTTTCGGCCCATTTGACAAAATCAACAAAGCAAGTTACCCCTGGGGATTCGGGTGAAAAACCCAGCCAGGGAACCTAACAGATAAAAAACAAAACAAAACACACCTTCACATATATTGGTATTTCGGAAGCCGATAGAGCCCTAGCTATATTGAATTCGTTTTGCTCTCTTAAACCGACTGGTTTTCTCTTTTCGAGGCAGCCACGGCTACTAGTCCCCAGGAACGAGCGAAACAAAAAGTGTGACTGGACCAAGATAGCTCCGAATGGTGACAAGGTCTTTCATCGAAGACAAAAGCTTCCGTGCCCTTTAAATCGCGATTGCGCCAGTGCCAGTTGAATTCCAAAATTTCCGGTTAAGCCCGACACTAGCTGGCTGATTCTTTAGTGATTTATATTGGTTCGTTTGAGATCGTAACGGAATGGCATGTCCACCGGAAGGATGAAAGGGCTCGGGACAAAACAATTTCATTCTCTGCCGGGAATAGTTCGCTCAATACGTGCGTTTTTTGGCCCAAATTGGAATTTGGGGGGTGAAAATTCACTTACGAAGGAGAGCCAGAAAGTCCTACACTTTGGAACGAAACTAATTTCAAGATCACATATTGGATAAATCGTCTCTTCGAAATATTCCAGCATTAAATCGCATTGAAAGGCGACCGAACCCGGAAACATATAAAAGAAACTCAATTGCAACTCCCCAGTTCGAATTGAAGATATAAAACCCAACCCACAGAACGAATTGAAGATATGAAACCCAACCCTCAGTTCGAATTGAAGAATAAACCCAATATCGAATTGAATATATAAACCCAATATCTAAATTAAGATACAAATCCCAACCCACAGTTCGAATTGAAGATTTAAACACAATCAACAGTTCGAATTGAAGATATAAAACCCAATATCGAATTGAATATATAAACCCAATATCGAATTGAAGATATAAACCCAATATCTAATTGAAGATATAAACCCAATATCGAATTGAAGATATAAACCCAATATCGAAATGAAGATATAAATCCCAACCCACAGTTCGAATTGAAGATATAAAACCCAACCCACAGAACGAATTGAAGATATGAAACCCAACCCACAGTTCGAATTGAAGATATAAACCCAATATCGAATTGAAGATATAAACCCAATATCTAAATTAAGATATAAATCCCAACCCACAGTTCGAATTGAAGATATAAACCCAACCCACAGTTCGAATTGAAGATATATAAACCCAATATCGAATTGAAGATATAAAACCCAATATCTAATTGAAGATATAAACCCAATATCGAATTGAAGATATAAACCCAATATCGAAATTAAGATATAAATCCCAACCCACAGTTCGAATTGAAGATATAAACCCAACCCACAGTTCGAATTGAAGATATAAAACCCAACCTATAGTTCGAATTGAAGATATAAAACCCAACCCACAGTTTGAATTGAAGATATATAAACCCAATATCGAATTGAATATACAAAACCCAATATCGAATTGAAGATATAAAACACAATATCGAATTAAAGAGTTGAAACCCTACATCGACCAGTATATTAAACTACGATGTACCAAATATAACCACGATAATGATCGATTCTTACATACTTCTGTCTGTGTAGTAAGAAATTGAACAAGACGTACGACGGTCAGAATACACACAATGCTCCTAATGTGTTAAGTTTGTTTGAGCTATTCACAGCAACCTGCAGCGCCGTTATCACAACTAAAATATATCCACGGTCACACATATATACAAATTTACACTTATTTGTTACTTCTAGTCATACTTTGAAAGCATCGAAGATTCCTTCGATCAGTGTAACTCTTATTTTTTACTTCTGATAACACTTATTTGTTACTACTAGTCAGCCGTTGAGTGTCACGCTTATTTCTTCTGGTTATACGACAAAGACTAGTTCGATTAGTTTTATACTTATTTGTTACTTCTTATCACACTTATTTGTTACTTCGGATCACACTTATTTGTTACTTCTGATCACACTTATTTGTTACGTTGAGTGTCACACTTATTACTTCTGGTCATACGCCGAAGGCTAGGTAGATCAGTGTCATACTTAATTGTTACTTCTGGTCATACGTTGAAAGCGCGGCCCACTCTGAACGGCCTTGAAAAACGCCAGAGGGAAACGGGCGCGTAGACCTTTATAAACACGCGGATTTACAATGTTGGAAATTGCGGGGGTCCGTATACGCTGCCCAAAAAACCTTACTTAGAATTAAATTTAAGGAATGTTTTTACAATTCTAGGTTATATGTAAACCACAGCTATTCAAAAATATAACTTTCATGAAAATCGGACTTAAATATGTAGATTTTTAGGCGGAAATATAAAACTACGAAAATTGGGGTCCCGTAAATTACCCTGAAAACTACACTTAAATTTAATATTTACTGATATGACCGAAGTTGTAGGTCCGCTGAATCCTAACCTATCCAATAATATTTTTTTAACGTTATCGGACTTTATTTTAAACAAAATATCTACCACATAAAGGAAATCACCGAAAATAGTAAATTGGGCAAATTCCCAACTTCTTGGGCTCCGATTTGAAAACTTTATGAAAGGCTATCAATGGTAATATATGTACTTTTGAACGAGATATCATTGACTCTTCTAGTTATAACCGTTGAAGAGGTATGCGTGACACGGCGGCATCGGCGGCAACGGCTACCCTGATCGTGAGACTAATACACACAAATCCTTAGGATTGTGTGTAAAAAGGATTGCCAATCTATCTTTTTAAATCTAAAAAAAATCTACAAATCTACAAACTCTATAAATTGGATGGAAAACGCTTTATTTATTATTGTAAATTAATAATATTTTCCATTGCTTGCTTGATTACCCCAATTCGTAAATTGCGAAGTAGCTAGTCGTTACAAAAATGTCACATTGTAATGTAAACCTTTGCAGAAACATTATGGAAATAAAAATTATTAATAACGATAAATATGACTCTTAATATTGTTTAAATGCTAATTTTCTTATTCAATATTTTTCGACAATGACACTTGAACTTGCAACCGAATCGAGTACAATATTATCGTCCTTGATAATAGTACCTTTTATCTTGACATATTTAGCCACTAGGGGGGTCTGTGCTGAGCTAAGCGCAATAACTCTGAAAATCAGACCGATGATAATTTTTGTTAGTTGTCATACTTAAAGGTATTAGGTTACTTATGTTACGTAGAGGTCGGGGACGGTTAATCATTATCCATGTTTAAATTGATTTTTTTCGGGAAAAAATTTAAGCAAAGAAATTTACCGGTTAATATTTCGGAAAATGATTAAAAAACATGTATTATTCGTAAAATTTGAGCTTTTTATAGAAAAAACGTCGTTTTTTCGATTAATTTTACAAATTTATCAAAAAATTAATCGGATAATACAGAAATATAAATTACTTGATCAAAACGTTTTACGAATAATTTTGAGAGCTTTATCTATTGAATAAAAGTTTACCATCCCCGACCTCTAATGTTACGTTTAAAGGGAGGTAAAAAACATTTAGTCGCTTTTACAAATTTCCAGACCCGAAAAGGTTGCCATCTTGAACTTTCGACTATTTGTAAATGTTAGTTCCGAGTGATTCCGAAACCCTTTTGAAATTCAAAACGAGTAAAAATGGTCCACGTATTGCATTTTCGGTCGACGTCCAAACAGGACATACATATCATAATAATATCCTCTTTACGATACGTCCCAAAATACAATATCGGATTTGTGTGTGTGTGTTTTTTTTTTTTTTTTTTTATAAAAGGTCCTGTAGGTTCTTTCAGTCGAGGCTCCCGAAGACAGGAGCGATGTTCCAGTTGTCTTATTTTTCACTTCTAAAAAGGGCCGGTTGGTTAGAGAAAAAGGGAAGTCGGTTTCCGGGGACTCGAAAAGCTTTTAAGCGCTTAAGCGCCCAAATTCGGCTCTCTCCACTCAGTGCCATTAGTAAGAAGCGACACCAGCGCACCAGAGCCCCACATTCTATCTCTCCTTGAACGCAATTTCCTTACTCGCTCTAGGGCCATTCTTTTTCTTAAACACTCTGTTTTACAGTTAATAGGGAAGCTTCTTATAGAGTCTATATAAAAAACAGAGTCCTAGAAGACTCGACCTATTAAAGCCATTTAAAATCATTTCTTACTTGTATTTACTTTTAGGGCTTTTTTTCATTTCCATTATGACCCCGACTTCGTGCCACAAAACTAAATATAACCATAAGCCTATCAACCCTGCAGAGTTTGAAACGGCCATAGGACCCTTAATACCACCACTGGAATGTCGAGATTGAAGAAGCCACGAGATATTTTAAAGGCCTGACCGTGGCCTACGTTATTTATTCGAATCGACTCTACGCTACCTGGTGGGGAAAACGGGCAAACTTTAACAACCCCTCCCTCTCCCTACGGATCTCGAGTTTTCTCGACTGGATGCAGTGTTGCCGAAACTGGTACATTTGTACTTTTTCGGTACGATTTGAAATAACCAAGTACAAAAGTACATTTTTAAAATTTAAAGGAGAATTTTAGTACGTTTCAGAATTATGAGAAATTTTCCTTCGAGGTCTTTCAAAACCGTAAAATTATGAGAAAAACGACATTGAAGAAGCTCGTGACTAGGTTAGATTTACAATAATATAAAAATTTGGTTTTTGAGACTCACATGATCAAAGTTACCAAAGTTTGGTTGTACCACAATTCAATTTAAAATTGAAACATTAATGAGACAAAATGAAGTTAAGCGCCATCTATTAAAACTTGTTGGCATTAAAAATATACAGAAATAGGTGGCGCCCTTTTTTTATAGCAAAAGTACAAAAAGTACGTTTCCTTATTCTATAAAGGTACATTCAGAAAATATCTAGCGGCAACATTGACTGGATGTTAACCAATGATGTTAACTCTTGAAATCAAAATGGCGTTAGATGTTATGAAGTAAGGAGCGTTTAACGCAACAGAATTAGTAGTAAGTAGTTATTTGAAGAAAACAAATTAAACTATGCATAATTGTAGTTCAGAAATGTCGAAACTAAAGAAAAATATTAGTACGCAATATAATTGGTTTTTGTTAAATAGAATAACTACTAAAGACAAAAACGTAGGTTGTCGTTGATAGGCTTATGATATAACTTTAACGAACAGTTGTTTCGTTTTATCTTGTCAAAGATGACTTTAGGTTATAGCACTAGTAGTAAATACTACTTTCATCAATCATAAAACTATTTATTAACAATGCAATTAAGAGTATTCGCAACCGAAACGAGTCTAGGTGGCGTAACGGTAATAGCTACAGATAAATTATAAAGTCATAATAAAGTTTTTTCTTAAATAAACTTATCAAAATATAAGCAAACGACGCAAAAGTTATATAAGGGTAATTCCATGCCAAATTACCCGTTTTCGGAAAAAATTTCCCATGGCACCATGCGCGATTTCGACGTTACTTTACACGTTAGTAATATAGATAGTTTTAGTGGGAAATACAAATTTTTAGCCCAAAATTCAACGTAGTTTTTAAAATATGATTTTTTGAAAAAATGATGTCTAGGGTGTACATTTTCGAAATGCCGAAAATCTTGGTATGTGCGTACCAAGATAGACCCACGAAACTTTTTATACTATAAATATAGGTAACAGTGAGTAACTAGGAAGTTTCTTTCCGAAATATATAAATTAGGTTTTTAATAAAAAATATTTGAAAATGGCGATTTTAACTGAAATTTCGTTTTTTGAGGTATACTTAAGATGATGTTGTCGCCAAGATATTAAATCGGAGATAAATATGAGAGTTGATATTATGTTAAATGGACCCAATGAACACGAAAATAGCGCTGAAAGAAATCTCAGGAATTTAGTTTTTGAGTTATACCTACGTGAACCGACCCATGTTTTTGAAAAACTACCAAACATGGTAGTGATTGCGGCAAAATTACGGTACGTGAAAATCAAAAAAAGATTGCCACCGCTAAAAAGCTAAGATTTTAAGCTACAAAATACGTGAAGAAAGAAGTTGTTTATGGGAGACCTAAATAACCAAAATCAAGATTCAATTTTAAGTTATTTCAACTTGCTACGTAAGTTCCAAAACTTCGCACACGTGGCGCGGCAAACTATAACGCTTGTTTCTAGTTTCTACCCTTAGATATTCCTTTTTTACGGATTATGTCGTGGGCTTATCAGATTATAAACAGATAAACTAAAGATTTGGTCTGCTACAAACTTCCAAAATATCGTCTAGTCACAGTATACAGGGTGATAACTAAAAAACGATACAGAGCCAATTACTCAAAATGTGTTTTATGTAAGAATTTGAAATTTGCAGGTTACATAGAGGGTGCAGGGGGACAAATGACAATGGAAATTTCAATGACCTTGAACCAGGTCTTCAAGGTCATTCAAATTTTATCTCTAGAATCGTTAGGATTAAAAGAATGGTTCCAATTAGAAATGTGTTCTACGTTTAATTTTAAGTCTAAACAGCTTTGACCCGATCTAATTTGAGTAATGGGAAGCCGAGAAATGTTAGACCAAAAACCATAAGGTCGTGTGTGGTATTCTAATCAAGACACGACCTTTAAGGGCTTGTAAATCGAAAACTACCAGATCTAATGAATCAAAATTGTCGTGAAACTCTAAACTGAGTTCGTAAATTGTAACTTGCGATGACCTTGAAGCATTAGTTCAAGGTCATTCAAAATTTATCTCGAGAACCATTTTGCAATAAACGAACTTAAGAACTTAAGAATGGTTCTAATTCGGAAAATGCCCGCCAAGGTTTTTTAAGTCAAATTACTTTTTACCCGAGGTAAATAAACCAATAAAACTCCAAAATAAACGTTAATTATATGATTTAAGACGTACCAAGTACTTTTATTAACATTTTTTTCGTTTAAATGTTTTAAACACAAAAGAAACTAAATAAGTAACTGAAATAAATTCTAAAGTTAGAATTGGGGGTACCGTGAAACGGCTAGTGGCCAAGGCAAGCCTACAGGCAACGAAAACCTCCCAAATACAAAAACCTGAAGAAATGTTCATGTGGTGTACACAAAATGTTAAAAACATCCATTTTAGCTGTTTAGACTTAAAATTAAACGTAGAACACATTTCTAATTGGAACCATTCTTTTAATCCTAACGATTCTAGAGATAAAATTTGAATGACCTTGAAGACCTGGTTCAAGGTCATTGAAATTTCCATTGTCATTTGTCCCCCTGCACCCTCTATGTAACCTGCAAATTTCAAATTCTTACATAAAACACATTTTGAGTAATTGGCTCTGTATCGTTTTTTAGTTATCACCCTGTATACTGTGACTAGACGATATTTTGGAAGTTTGTAGCAGACCAAATCTTTAGTTCATCTGTTTATAATCTGATAATCCCACGACATAATCCGTAAAAAAGGAATATCTTAGAGTAGAAACTAGAAACAAGCGTTATAGTTTGCCGCGCCACGTGTGCGAAGTTTTGGAATTTACGTAGCAAGTTGAAATAAGTTAAAATTGAATCTTTATTTTGGTTATTTAGGTCTCCCATAAACAACTTTTTTACTTACGCATTTTGTATCTTAAAACCTTAGCTTTTTAGCGGTGGCAACCTTTTTTTGATTTTCAACTCCCTACGTACCGTAATTTTGCCGCAATCACTACCATGTTTGGTAGTTTTTCAAAAAAATAGGTCGGTTCACGTAGGTATAACTCAAAAACTAAATTCCTGAGATTTCTTTCAGCGCTATTTTCGTGTTCATTGGGTCCATTTAACATAATATCAACTCTCATATTTATCTCCGATTTAATATCTTGGCGACAACATCATCTTTAGTATACCTCAAAAAACGAAATTTCAGTTAAAATCGCCATTTTCAAATATTTTTTATTAAAAACCTAATTTATATATTTCGGAAAGAAACTTCCTAGTTACTCACTGTTACCTATATTTATAGTATAAAAAGTTTCGTGGGTCTATCTTGAATACGTTTTGAGTTATTCGTACGCACATACCAAGATTTTCGGCATTTCGAAAATGTACACCCTAGACATCATTTTTTCAAAAAATCATATTTTAAAAACTACGTTGAATTTTGGGCTAAAAATTTGTATTTCCCACTAAAACTATCTATATTACTAACGTGTAAAGTAACGTCGAAATCGCGCATGGTGCCGTGGGAAAATTTTTCCGAAAACGGGTGATTTGGCAGGGAATTACCCATTAAAATACAAGTATTATTATTTATAAAGTAAAATTTACGAATAACGATGAGGAAAAACTAATAGTGTCTGCTTTAGGCGTTACCTATCTAGGTTTCAATGGCGAACCAAAGGGGGCGTAGCGATAGCTTTCGCTCGCGAATAAGAGTTCCATTATTTACACGCCTTATATGTAGCCCACCTAGTTTTTATATAAACAGTTCAAAGGCTATAACAAGTTTATACAGGGTGTTTCCAAAGGTTATGCAAAACTTTTAAGGAGATGTAGGGGGTGAGTTGAGAAGTATGCCTGTTTTTTCCCCATTTTCCTACGATGAGTTAAAAGAGTGTCAGAGAGCTTCAAAGTAAGCTCCTGGAAGTAGGCTGCAACCAGCGCAAAACCATGAAAGTAGCAGGGATTTTAAATACTGTTTAAGTTTACTTTTTTACGCTGGTTACCTCGATTTGTTTACAAAGTCCTTTTTTACCTAGCACACGAACCCAAACCTTAATGTTCGCATTTCCCTGCAGCTTTGTTTTGCGCTTGTGCAGCCTACTTCCAGGGGCTAGTAGGCCACACTTTGAAGCTCTCTGGCACTCTTTTAACTCATCGTAGGAAAATGGGCGAAAAACAGGCATACTTCTCAACTCACCCCCTACCACTCCTTCAAATTTTTGCATCACCTTTTGCAACATCCTGTATACATATTCTAGGCAGAGGATAAGTATGTTTAAATTTATTGTGGTCATACATGTATAAGATGAGCAGGCAACACTGGTCAGGGATATAGTAACGTTTATGTTGTTGGGGTAGGGTCGAGAGCTTTAAAATCCAATGAATTCACCTCTAGTATTTTTCAAATGCAAGAAAGGCGTCAGATTTAATATTATTTTAACTTTTTTTACTGTTCTTTGGTAACAATTATTTTCGAAAATAGTCATGCATTTTATAAACTTCAAGAAAGAAAACGTTTATCTCACCCGGCCGGCATTGCTAGAGCCAAATAGTTGAATTTCCACAATCTGTTTGGGTTAAAAACCAGAAAAGAATTTATTTCTGCAATGAAAAGAGGTGTTTTTCAGAAATCCCTAGTCAAAATTCAAGGGGTTCTTTGGTTCCTACCTGTCGTTGTTGCTTTGCCCTTAGTTTTAACAGTTAATTTATAAATTAGCTTTTTTTATTACAAATCGCCTTTGTGAAAATTATAATAATAATTTAATAAATCTCTGTCTTGTACATTGAATTGGGAATAGTACCACTAGAATTACATATGCGCGTTCGGGAGTCGTGGTTTTGTGAAACCAATTCTGGAAATTTCGAGTCGGTGAACTCAGCCGTCAACTCTATCATTATACGGTGGCGCCATCTATCACTTTAAAAAACCATTAGTACAATACAATTGGGAAACAAAATTGTATAGGATATAGTTTCCGCCGCTAACAGCGGATGGCGCCAACGACAAATGATAGCATTCTTAATTTCGAAAAATTTGTTTCGCAGAAGGGAGATTGACACTGTAATTCTAGCGGTACTATTCCCAATTCAATGGTCTTGTAATGTAAGAGCTATAATTACATACATGTATTTTGAATTTTTATTAATTTTATACTATCTACCCCGAATTAAAAGTTGCTAGATGACTTGGGTCTAAAGTGTTGCCTTGGATATTAACAAAAATTTTCAAAACCAGAATTTACACAGGACTAAGGTGATGTTATATTCGTTCGTTGTGTTGTCAGCGTTTAGATTTCTGGATTTGTATTGTTAAAAGGTAAACGGCTATAACGAATTTTGATTCGGTAGTCTCCCTTCAATCTCAGAGGTAGGCGTGGCTTCTCATTTCCAACGTTTTGATACTTGGCTATTTTTAATTGTCAATGCATAGCGCCAAAATTTATTTTGTAAAATTTTATTACACCTCTTTTCAATAAAACACAAATTTTGAAAATATTAATCTGAAAATGATGTTGTTTAGAGGCGTTTAGCACTTTGTTTATTTTTCGTTTGTTCGTCGCCAGTTCTGCGTATTCAAAAAATTTTATGGCAAAACCATTTCGCGAAATATTAGACAGCGGTTACACTCGCTACGAAAAACTTATGATATTTCGCGTCTTAACCGGCAATTCACATAATTCTTATACAAAATGCTTCTACAAAATGTATCAATTTCCATTACTATAGGGGGCACGATTCAAGGTTATTATATTAAACACGATTAATATTTAGGAGATAAACCTTGGTCATGTAAAATGCTGTTCTTCCTTGCACTGTTTGGAAAGTGACCCCTTTTGGGGTTTAAGTTTAGCCCGAATTAATCTTTAACTTCCCCTCAATCTAGATTTAGTTATCAGTACAGAGCCCCCTAGTGTCTAACTATGTCTAAGGCGATTTAAACTACTACTAAGGATGATAACACGATACTCAGTTCGAGTGCGAGTCCCAAGTTGGAGTTTCGCGATAATGTCAGTGTCCAAAAAAGGTTCAGTCAGGAAATTAGTATTAATACAATAGGAAGTGTCATACTTATTGTTCTTATGTTACTTATGTTATTTATAATATTGGAATTTTTTATATTGCTTAGTCATTTTAAAGTGGTTTTCATCAATAATTAGAAGTACAGAACTTAACGTTATATTAGCGAGACAAATTCCTATATTTGAAGAGACTTTTTTTAACAGAACTTCGTAATGAATTTCGGTTAGCATTTAATTGGTCGGATCGAGAAGGTGTCACGTGAAATAGACGCTTCAATAAATCATCCTCCAAGGAAATCGCCCAGAAGTAATATTTCCGAGAGCCAGGACCTGCAAGTCACTGTTTATATAGTGCTTGTTAAAATAATGGAAATTTTTCATCTGTATGGCAACAACATGGTAGCTTTTTTGAAATAAAACACGACGTTCTGTTTACAGGAGAAAAGTTTCCATTATTTCCAGAAGCACTATATAAACAATACCTTGCGGGTCCTGGCTCTCGGAAATATAACTTCTTGGCGATTTCCTTGAAGGATGATGTATTTAAGCGCCTATTGGTTTCGAATTATTCAAATGATTCTTTGGGCCTTTAATCGTTAAACCGGCAAAATGAGTAGCTTAGTGCGCAGAGTGCGTGTACGCAACAAACAAGAAAGCACATTTCATTGTCCACAAAGAATACATTCCAGCCAGAATCCCAACGAATGTGAACAGTGTGATTACGCATCTGCATGCGAGGCTAATTTGCGCATCAGAGAGCGTGTTCGGGGCAAAATCCTTTTAATTTAATCAGTGCAGTTACGTATCTGATTCGGTTCGCCACGAAAGAACTAACTCGTGTAGAAAGCTTTTAGATGCGACCACTGGATTTTCCACAAAAGAGAATCCACTGGAGATAAGCATTTAGAATAGTGCTTTCAGAGGTCCACTGATCAAGTGGTTTAAATAGTATTTTTCAGATATCTGAAGGTCAGTAAGCCAGATCAGGTTAATAATTTATATTTTTATCCACCAGCAATCCGAGTTCTAATTGCAATTGATTTATTATGTCAAGTAATCGATTAACTGTTCTGCTATTATTCATATCATCAGATTCATTTATTTTAAAATTTCGAAAGGAATTTATTTGAGGATATGTAAAGTCGTTATAACTGAAATAATAATAATAATAATAATAATATTTT
Source organism: Leiobunum rupestre (assembly GCF_980474605.1). NCBI lineage: Eukaryota > Metazoa > Arthropoda > Arachnida > Opiliones > Sclerosomatidae > Leiobunum > Leiobunum rupestre. The sequence continues at coordinate 39,582,358 of NC_143393.1, read as the reverse complement.
AATGGTCCCTTTTGTCAAAGTACATAAATAGGTTAAGGGCTAAGTCTTTAGCAGACTTTTAAGCCCGGGTTTCATATGTATAAAAACTGGTTACAAAAGAATGAAAAACAATATCAATCAAAAACAACAAAATTGAAAAGACGATAAAAATTAATTAAAGTTCAGTACAAATTCACGTGCCAATTTTTTGAAGGCCGTCTCGGTTTTAATATGATCTAAATTTAGGGAATTAAATAAATTTAATTTGTCTGTCGGTTTACGATGAATTTGCATTAGTTTCGGGCTTGAACTATCTGGTTTGAATTTTTACCCTAATCAACTGACCTGATCAAATCTGATCGTAAATAAGCTAGGATAATCTATCGTAATTATTAACTCGCTTCAGATAACGGAACTTATCGGAATATGAGACACACTTGCATTCGGTGCTTGCTTGCTCATAGCGTCGTAGGCATACGTCGTAGCTATGCCGCGTTTTGAAACGACCTCCGTGACATTATTTAACGTAGCAGATCACGAGGAAAACACCACCTGATCATGTGATTTAAATAATCAATTGAGCACCATAGGTGTCTTAATCTCATGGCTGACCTAAACACTTGTAGCCTCGGCTATGAACGTTTTCTAACTGTGACCTTTCTTGTCCATTGTGATATTATTACACTGATTATCAAACTAAATCCTTACTCCGAAAGGATAGTTTGATGATAATAAACTCCACAGAAAACTCAAATGCCAAAAATATTATCTTTACCCACAATCGCAATTCGACATTTGTGGGTATTCTGCCCCATGATTTCTTGTAGCATTAAAAATTCTGCATTTTACCAAAGATAATCTAGACTACGTACCCTAGATTGGAAAAGCGGCGAGATTCCTACGGGCTCCCGTCTAACCATGTGATTCCCTAGTTGCGGGGGGCAATGTAATAGCGTGGGGGTAAAAAGTCTGAAAAATTCAGTTCGGTTCAGTTTTAAATCTCGTATCCGCGGTCGGTGCTGGCTGCTGGCAGGCTAAACAAAAAAAATCAGGACTGGAGGACGAGGCCCGAGGGTTCGACCAAGTTTGATTTGAATCGTAAATTTTCTTTATTTTACTGATTGGATTTAAAAGGTATTTGTTTTAAGTTACATTAACCAGATATAATATTAAACTAAGGTTTATTTTACCAAGGTGTAAACTTAATATGGGAAAATCTCGCCAATTCAATAGTTGTAAGAACTATCTCAAGTCATCTTTAATCATAAGTTGGGTTAAATTGAAATTGTAGCGAAGTTTATTAATACGTTGGTAATGGAATGTTTCATTTGTCATCATTTTTATTGGATTTGCAAAGCTGTTTAAAAAGAATAAAAATATAGAAAAACATTTGAAATTAAGCATTTAAAACTTATTTTTACAAAAGGTAAATTAGGAGATTCAATCTCTTCATTGGGTAAAGATATTAATTTTGAACCGTTTTTAAAGTTTACCCCTGAAATTACATTTAAAACAAATAATTTATGACTACATTGATGATAATTAACATTGTAATACTAACCATTCGCCTTTTTAGATTTGGGTTGTTTTAGCCCGAGGCCCGAACGAGGTCCAGATATCGAAGCAGACGAACCCGCTGAAACATTTCAGACTAAACTTCCACCCCCACCTCTCCCACTAGGGAATCGCATGAGACAACGCATTTCGCGTACTTTTCTACCCCCTGATTTTACCAGCTCTAAGGATAGAGGGTATCACAGGAGCGCTGTATTTGAAGCAGAAGCGTTATCATTTGCGTCCATTTCCGTTGGAATTTCCATTTAAATATTTTTTCCAGCTTTCCAAATTCCATTAAATATAGTTTTCACTTTCCCGCCAATTTCCAATATTCCCATTTCTGATTAAACGCATTTTGAAGAGTTAAGAAATATAATACCGACCATTGCCCAACTCTAAGTACTGTGATTTGCCAGTTCAAAATTGCATGCAGACGTCGGAATAGCTTAAACTCCATTAAATAAAGAATACAAAATCACAACCAAATTTCTTAGTTCAAAGTTGCATGCAGATATCGGAATAACGTTCTTAAACTCCGATAAGCTCATAGAGAAATAATACAAAAATCCCAACCCAATTTGCCAGTTCAAAGTTGCATGGAGACGTCGGAATAGCCTTCTTAACCTCCGATAAGTTCATAGAGAAAGAATACAAAAATCCCAACCCAATTTTCCAGTTCAAAGTTGCATGCAGACGTCGGAATAGCCTTCTTAAACTCCGATAAGCTCACAGAGAAAGAATACAAAAATCCCAACACAATTTCTTAGATCAAAGTTGCATGCAGACATCGGAATAACGTTCTTAAACTACGACAAGCTCATAGAGAAATAATACCAAAATCCCAACAAAATTTGCCAGTTCAGAGTTGCATGCAGACGTCGGAAAAGCCTTCTTAAACTATTAGATAAATAATACAAAATCCCAACACAATTTCTTAGATCAAAGTTGCATGCAGACATCGGAATAACGTTCTTAAACTACGACAAGCTCATAGAGAAAAAATACCAAAATCCCAACCCAATTTGCCAGTTCAAAGTTGCATGCAGACGTCGGAATAGCCTTCTTAAAATCCAATAAGCTCATAGAGAAAGAATATGAAAATCCCAACTCAATTTGCCAGTTCAAAGTTGCATGCAGACGTCGGAATAGCCTTCTTAAAATCCAATAAGCTCATAGAGAAAGAATACAAAAATCCCAACCCAATTTGCCAGTTCAAAGTTGCATGCAGACGTCGGAATAGCCTTCTTAAACTCCGATAAGCTCAGAGAGAAAGAATACAAAAATCCCAACTCAATTTGCCAGTTCAAAGTTGCAAGCAGACGTCGGAATAGCCTTCTTAAAATCCAATAAGCTCATAGAGAAAGAATACAAAAATCCCAACTCAATTTGCCAGTTCAAAGTTGCATGCAGACGTCGGAATAGCCTTCTTAAAATCCAATAAGCTCATAGAGAAAGAATATGAAAATCCCAACTCAATTTGCCAGTTCAAAGTTGCAAGCAGACGTCGGAATAGCCTTCTTAAAATCCAATAAGCTCATAGAGAAAGAATACAAAAATCCCAACCCAATTTGCCAGTTCAAAGTTGCAAGCAGACGTCGGAATAGCCTTCTTAAAATCCAATAAGCTCATAGAGAAAGAATACAAAAATCCCAACCCAATTTGCCAGTTCAAAGTTGCATGCAGACGTCGGAATAGCCTTCTTAAACTCCGATAAGCTCAGGGGCGTGATTCTACTCTTATCGCTAGGAGTTAACGAAAGAAAATTTTCGTTGGCTCCATTGAAATTATATTAGCTAACGAATAATTATTTTCGTTAAGTAGCTAACGATAAGAGTAGAATCACGCCCCAAAGAGAAAGAATACAAAAATCCCAACCCAATTTGCCAGTTCAAAGTTGCATGCAGACGTCGGAATAGCCTTCTTAAACTCCGATAAGTTCATAGAGAAAGAATACAAAAATCCCAACCAAATTAGTCAGTTCAAAGTTGCTTGCAGACGTCGGAATAGCCTTCTTAAAATCCAATAAGCTCATAGAGAAAAAATACCAAAATCCCAACCCAATTTGCCAGTTCAAAGTTGCATGCAGACGTCGGAATAGCCTTCTTAAAATCCAATAAGCTCATAGAGAAAGAATACAAAAATCCCAACTCAATTTGCCAGTTCAAAGTTGCAAGCAGACGTCGGAATAGCCTTCTTAAAATCCAATAAGCTCATAGAGAAAGAATACAAAAATCCCAACCCAATTTGCCAGTTCAAAGTTGCATGCAGACGTCGGAATAGCCTTCTTAAAATCCAATAAGCTCATAGAGAAAGAATACAAAAATCCCAACTCAATTTGCCAGTTCAAAGTTGCAAGCAGACGTCGGAATAGCCTTCTTAAAATCCAATAAGCTCATAGAGAAAGAATACAAAAATCCCAACCCAATTTGCCAGTTCAAAGTTGCATGCAGACGTCGGAATAGCCTTCTTAAACTCCGATAAGCTCAGGGGCGTGATTCTACTCTTATCGCTAGGAGTTAACGAAAGAAAATTTTCGTTGGCTCCATTGAAATTATATTAGCTAACGAATAATTATTTTCGTTAAGTAGCTAACGATAAGAGTAGAATCACGCCCCAAAGAGAAAGAATACAAAAATCCCAACCCAATTTGCCAGTTCAAAGTTGCATGCAGACGTCGGAATAGCCTTCTTAAACTCCGATAAGTTCATAGAGAAAGAATACAAAAATCCCAACCAAATTAGTCAGTTCAAAGTTGCTTGCAGACGTCGGAATAGCCTTCTTAAACTCCGATAAGCTCAGAGAGAAATAATAAAAAAATCCCAACCCAATTTGCCAGTACAAAGTTGCTTGCAGACGTCAGAATAGCCTTCTTAAACTCCGATAAGCTCAGAGAGAAATAATACAAAAATCCCAACCCAATTTGCCAGTACAAAGTTGCATGCAGACGTCGGAATAGCCTTCTTAAACTCCGATAAGTTCATAGAGAAAGAATACAAAAATCCCAACATAATTTATTAGTTCAAAGTGCATGCAGAAGTCGGAATAGCCTTTATAAATTCCGAATAGCCCATAGAGAAACAATACAAAAACCACCACATGATCTAGCAGTTCAACGTTGACAATCAGGAAAATACGCGAACTTGGTGCTGTAAAAGGCGTTGCGAAGTAGAATGAAAACACGAACTTTATATCGAGCCGCATCTCGCTCTCCGGTCACTGGCTGGAAGGGGCGAAAGTGGGGTTAAAACTCTTAGCGTTCCTTCGATCGGGGAAAGGGGGAAAGCGAATCCTCAGCCAATGAAAACGAAGGGTTTTAGTGGGGATACGAAGGAGCGGTCGCCCTTCCAGGAGTAGACTCGGCTGATTCGGGAGCCGACGCTCATTTAGTTCGACCGCGGAGTCCTCCGACTCGCATTCGACACAGTCGGCTCAGATCGCGAACACTCAACAAAGAGAGAACGTGACATCGGGGAGAAACGCGACGCCTAGCGGGATAAAGATGAATCTCGTACTTAGTATTCGTAGCGAGTAAAACACGCGAATTGAACGGAATAGAAATTTGTCAGGAAAAACAAAAGTGGTAGATCGGATTTTCGTCGAAGCTAACGATGTTGGCTCTGTCGGTATCGGAACAGGCCACGTTCAAAAACCGCAAAGGGACAGTCTTTAAAGCCTCGCCGGTGACGGTAGAGTTGGGACGCTACCTCAGAGGAGACAGGAACTCCCGGATTGCCAACGCCGCCGAGTGGAAGAAACAGACTGCTAATCTTTTTCCCGGAGAAGAGGTAACGTTCCTGTTCCTTTTGTCGAATTCTCTTCCTAGTTTTGGCCTTTTCCCCGTGACTTCTCTTCGTGTTGGTTGGCTGTACTTTTTTGGGAGCTTTCTGTTTATATGTGTATATCTTTTACTATAATGATGCTTTTACGCGTACCTGGATCGTAAAAGGAGCAGCCAGTTCCGTATAGAGTAAGATTATTCCCTGGTTGCGGACTCTCCCCAAACAAAAACAACGGTGCATTTGTAAAATTGTTTTTCGTCCGCTGGCTGGCCAGGCCGATGGGCAACAGAGGTACGCTGTGTTTCAATGTGGGAATCCTTTTACTTAGCGTGTATTTTCTGTAGAGGTAGAGCATGGTTTATGTTGAGAAAATAACGATGGAAATTACGCGTAACAGCTATTGTACCACACTAGCGAAACTGGCACGAAGTGGAGTTAATTTGGTATTGGTTAAGGTGCTCAATTTTTGGTGATTTCTCGTGGGATTTATATTGGATAAGTGCGCTTCGCGAAATTTAGTAATAGCGCTGTCTAAGTTCGATCCTACAATATCTAGTGTTTGTTTTTACATTTTCGATAAATTAATAAGGTATATCGTTTGAATTAAATTTAAAGGTTAACTATCGTACAGAAACAGAATGTTTTCGGTAAGTTAAGTTAACTGGAACTACCTATGGACTGCATTGTAAAGGATGATAAAATTAGCGAATAAGTAGATTAGTCCATAATAATTATTTAATTATTACTTATTCGCTAATATTATCATGTTTTCGGTAAGAGCTTATGCGCAGATAAATACGTAAAAAATGAATAACTTTTTCTTTAGGATTTCCTCGCGAGTTTACAGATATTAAATAGGGAGTTTAAGCAAAACGCTCTAGAAGTTTGATCAACAACGATGTTCGATATAAAAAATTATTTAAAGTCAGTAACGCTTCTTTTCATTTAGTCTCATCTCAATTTAATATTGATGGTGTTAATCGAAGAACAAATTACCGTAATTGTCTCCCGATTTTTTGCTGATGTTTGGTGATATTAATTATTTTAATTTAAACACGAAATATTAGCCATAAATATGACGCATTCTTAAAGTCAGAAATATTGATTTAATCGTAAAGTCCAGTAATCTAAATTTTGCCTGGAACCTAAATAATAAAAATAATGATACCCAAGGCACCACCTTAGGCCCAAGTCATCGGCGACTTTTAAGGCCTTTAAACAGGTGGCCGGGTTACAATAAAAACATTAAACTTGAACTTTTTTAAATAGCGCTTGCTGAACGTAGACTAAACTAAAAAAAGGTTTAAATAGCCGCTTAATTAAAACCCATTTACCAATTCGCTAGGAAATATTAATAAATATAGAGCTTGGATGTGCAACCTACTCTTTATATTTCCTTTGCAAGGGCTGGCAAAAACAACCCGACGGTGATAACGAGAAAGTGGTGTTAGGCCTAACTGGGATTTTTGCATCGACACGAAAAACCAATATTAGGCTTAACTGAATTGGTTTGCGTCAATGATCGCCTCACGCCGTTTTGGCATTTCGAAAAAATAAACCAACAATACGGAAAGTTGACTTGGTTTGACTTAAGTATTGATTGTACAGCACTGGCTTAAATCTAATAATCTATCAATGTATTACTGTAGTTAGCTTACGAACCGAAAGTTGGGTTGCAAAGGACGTTATTCCAAGTATCGGATTTTCGAAGCTGATGAATATAATAGGAGGAACAGACGATATTTAACAGTTTCCAAACATTTATCGTTCTTTTACGTAAAAAAATGCTTTTCAAAACTGTTCTTCAATGACTGGAAAATAGGGTTGCCATAATGTTTTGGTATTAAATAAATAAATAAATTAGAGCAAAAAATGCATGGAAACCAGGATTGGACATAATTATATTTTATTTAGTAGTCAGCCTGACTAGTGAGCCTCCTATCTTAATTTATTTTAATAGTCACTGACTAATGGGGGTATAAAAATAAGAGGGACAGCAAACATTTTGCTTTACCCGGTACAATTAAAATAGGAGTTTATTAACACTAGAGTTACATGATGTGATTTAAAAAAAAATAGATTGATGAATGCTGAATTTATAATAAGTCATATTCACCATTGTTTATGAATATTTAGGTAACACTTTTCACTTGTCAAATTGACTAGTGAGCCCCCAGATTTCGATTAATTTTAGAAGTCAAATGCTGTGACTAGTGCCTTATGTCCAACCCTGATGGAAACCGTATTAAAATATCGTCTGCTTTCCCCATTCTCACCAATTCTAGCTTAGGAAATATAGTGCCATCTGCCTTAATATTCGTGAACTAAGTATGTGAAGAAATAGCAGACGACTTTTGAATTTCTATGTTTTTTGGTTGACACTTTCAGCTGTTGTGCAGAGATAATTTTGAACTAGCAGACAGCTTTCATATATTCAATTTAAAACTCGGTCGGTAGACGGCGATACTTATGAGCAAAATTTAAACTACGCACGAAGCTTATTAATCAGCTTCCAAAATCCGCCTCTTGGAGGAAATAGAAATAACGTCCATTTCCCTCCCAAAAGGTTTATTGTGATGGGAAACCATGGACAGTAAATTAAGAGGACAGGTTTTCGATACCCTTCCACAGTGCATTTTATTTCTCCCCGCGTATCAATCAGCTCGAGAGACTCCGAGGGAGTCTTGCAAGGTCGTTTGTACCACGTGATCTTAAAATTTCAAAATGGCAATCTAACGCGGTTGATATTGTTACGTAATTTTTTGCGCTTTATATTTTAGTAATTTTTAATTTTGGTTTTTTAATTCAATAAAAACTATCAACTGATATTTAGTATATCATATTTAAGCTATAAAAACTTGAAGAAAAAAAAACCTTTTAGCGTAAAAATGTACTTGGTGTTTATCTTTTTTCTTTTTTCGAACAGTATCGTCCACTCTTAGCGATTCTTGTTGTTTTTTTTCAAATAACCTTGGCCGACTCCCAGTGTGATTAGTTTAAGGGGGCTAAAAACCAGGCTTTTTACCGATCCTTTAAAATCTACTATCCATGGGGAAACTAACATTTTTATTGGGTCGAAACTTCAAAAGCTAATGAATGTAAACGTTTTTTTTTCATAAAAAGTGAACCATTATACAACAGGTATTTAGTTTAAATTAGTATTACTTTTTATTGAAATGTAACTAAAATAAAGTAAAATTATTTTGAATGTTAAGGCCTACACTGAAGGGGAGAAACTAATTGACGCCCACACCGAAATATTTAAACGATTTTGTGGTACGGTTGTTGAACGCTCACGTAGAAGATTTTTGTTAGCCACCATTTCGATTGATTAATTTTAAACGGCTTTCAAAACGAACAGCTGTCGTTCAAACTTCTAGAGCTCTTTTCTCAACTATTTTAACACTATAGGTAGAGGTCGGGGATGGTTAACTTTTATTCAATAGCTAAAGCTCTCAAAATTATTCGTAAAACGTTTTGATCAAGTAATTTATATTTCTGTATTATCCGATTAATTTTTTGATAAATTTGTAAAATTAATCGGAAAAAAGACTTTTTTTTCGATAAAAAGCTCCAATTTTACGAATAATACATGTTTTTTAATCATTTTCCGAAATATTAACCGGTAAATTTATTTGTTTAAATTTTTTCCCGAAAAAAATCAATTTAATCATGGATAATAATTAACCGTCCCCGACCTCTATCTAAGGCTTCGTGCATAGTTTAAATTTTGTTCATAAGTATCGCCGTCTACCAACCGAGTTTTAAATTAAATATAAGAAAGCTGTCTGCTCGTTCAAAATTATATCTGCGCAACAGCTAAAAGCTCAACCGGAAAACCTAGAAATTCAAAAGGTGTCTGCTATTTCTTCACATATTTAGTTTAGGCCGATATTTCCTAAGCTCGAAGACTATTCGCGACCGAAACAGCTCTAGGTGGCGATGCGGTGTCTTAGTTTTCCCGCCACTTCTTGTATGTGTAGTGTCTGCTAGAGCCGAAAATAAATACATCTGGGGTCTATGACGTTCTGTGTTGTATTCTAATAATAAAACTAGTAACTTCTGAGGAAAATATTATATATTTTTATATATTTCAGCGCGATTTACAGCTTTGATTGTTAGTACCGTTTATGCTTCCATCTGCTGCCGAATGAGGGCGTATCCATAGTTTTCGGTCGCGAATAAAGTCGAAACTTCGAGTTAGTGTACATCGTCCAACGAACTTGAAAGTGACAAATGACGACGAATTTTGACGTTTTTGTTTCTTTACGACATCCATCTCATCAATCGATTCGAGTCAACGAACCTACACAATTCCATCAGCCCCTGTTCAGTTGATAATCTTAAAAACCAGACGTGGCAAAAAAAACGGCACCTCATAATACCGACTTCAAAACGCACACACCAGGAGCGAGTTCCGAGCAGTTTCCTTTCAAATATTGAATTTCTGCCTCGTATGCCCCAAAGATATTCCACGCTGAAGTAGTCGGAGAATGATATTGAAATTGAAAGAATACACGAGCGAGCATCTGCCGCGCGCGTTCGGTAAAAAGGGTATATTTCCCTCAGTTGATAAGACACGAGGCCCTAGCGGAAAGAATTCCCAACGAGGTGAAATTTCTATTTAATGTACTTCTTTTTTATTCGGGGTTTTTATATCGGGACCTTTTCGAGCCAAATGGAGTGCCGCGAATATATATATCTTGGCCCGATCGAAAGTCTGCCATTTTTCCCTCGCGAAGACACTAAAATATGAGAATTGGACGACTATAGCTAGTGAAGCATAGGCTTAGAAACGATCGCCGAAAATCGTTTGCAGGTGGCTTCTATCAAAGATAATATAGAACTTCGTACCCTAGATTCGGATTCTGAGAGCTTTCTGATTGACGGTTTTGTAACGAAGCGTTTACCCACTTCTGGCACGTGACCTCCGAAAAATCAGCCACCCTCGGTCGCTGTTTTGTCCTATCACGGCCAAATTTGATGACCAGCCGTTGAGTGAACAGCGCGTCATCAAAGTTGGCCGTGGTCTTATCTATAGTTGGTTACCATGGTAATTATGGAGCTAATTTTTTTGGAGTTCCAAAAACAAGTAGCTAAACGCTATTGAAGCAGTTACGATAGAATCTTCGCTTCTATCCTTGTACATTAGATTCGAAATATCTGCCTCGCGCGTAGCATTTACCCACTTCGTACCGGAATTTCGGGAAAAAACGATCCAAAGTTACCCTGGTAGCCAAATTTAGATGTGGGGTGGTGGAGTGGTTAGCAATTTCGATTTGCAGCAAGAGGAGCCGGGTTCGATCCCAGTTTGTGGCACTGGTTTTCAAGTTCTCTCCCCACTGGTTTAAGGGGTTTTCCCCCGAGCAATTGAGTTTCTAATTCCATAAAAACTTGTTGAGGTTAACGGTAATAGTGAGTGTAGGGAGCTGTTGGCTCGCGTGGCTTGCAGGGCTTGTCACCACCCTCCTACGCATTTGTAACCCGGCCATCTGAATTAATGGCTTTAAAAGTCGAAGTTGGTGCCTTGGGTATTAGCCTAGCTGATTATTAAAAAAAAACCACGGCCAACTTTGATGACGCCTTGTTCGTGCGACAGCTCGTCATCAAAGATGGTCATTATAGGACAATACAGCGACCGATGGAGGCCATTTTTTCGGAACTGAGTAATAGCTTCGTTACAAAACCGTCAATCAGAAAACTCTAAAAATTCGAATCTAGGGTACGGAGTTCTATATTATCTTTGCTCTATCGAAAAATACATTCTACTGGGTTATGGTTAGGTGATATATCGAAATTCCTCAAATTTGTAAGTGACCGGGTTTCGTCCTGCAACAAAATTCACACACATGTCGTCATTTATCCAAAATAATTTTATATAGTACTTGTGATTCGTTAATGAGATGCATAAAGTCTCGAGGTTAATTTTGTTACAATCTTCAATTCTTTTATATTTAATTAACTAGATATTTTTTAAGTTGCCTAAGCCGTAATATTTCCGCAATAAAATTTGGATAATAAACCATCCCCTTTTTACATAAATTAAACGACATCCAAACAAGTTCCACCACGACAACGAATAAGTTAAACCACATTAATATATGTTTATGAATATTCGTCTAGACTAGATAATCTGTAGAGAACTAATACTAAAGGATCGAGAAACAGAGGACATCAGCGAAGGTCCGTATTAACCCGTTGACAGACGAAAATAAACGAATAATTCACAAAACTCCGGAAAGCAGTTCTGCCAGATTGTAGACTAGCTCTCCGCCTCGCGTCGAACTTCTACGTTGAAAGGTTGAACTTAGACAGTTTGGATCGTCCCAGATGACAAGAAAAAAGCGATAAGAAGGTGAACTGCTAAGAAAGACAAAAATGGGTTCGTGTCAGTGGCAGAATATGAAAGGCTGGGGAAAAGGGTTGATTTCTTATTCAAACCTTGTAAGAATAAGACGGTTTGAAACAGAGAAAGCCGAATTGTTGCCTGGCTCCGCTGAGCAAACGTCTGAATAAATATTACCAAGAACGTACTTAGATCCCTAAGGATATTGATCTGAGGAAACAAGCTTATACTTTTCAGAATGACCACGCCCTATTAACTGAACGTAATGCCATCTAGATGCTGCAAAAATAATATATTGTTTTTATTATATAATTCCATAAGTGTATAATATTGTAGCATAAGTTCGACACTTCCTATTTTTCACATACAAACGTTTTACTGAGAGCTATTCAAAAGACAGACTATAATATGGGCTTACTAACTCGTCACACGTAGTCTTTGAGAGCGCCTCGCTAGGGGGAGATTTTCTTCTTGTGATGACGTCACTCCGTTACTATCTCTCAATAAAATATTTCCCAACGGACAAACTTATGGAACAATATTATAGACTTATGATAATCCAGATACAAACCGGGGATGCTGAACACATTTTAAAATGTATTATATTTACTATAAAATCTGTATAATTGAATTTCAATATGTAAATGTTTTTTAAAAGCGTTATAAACTAAAGATTTTATTTGTTAATCAATTTCATTATTTTGTTCTAATGAGGGAAATTATTAAGCTCAGCCACCGATTAGATTGCGACAATATCATTGTAAACACTTGCGGGTTTAAGCTATTGCCACCAATGAAAAAATGGGTTAGCTGACCAGCTATTTAATTTCCCAATAGTAAATTAGGGCTAAGGGCAATAACCTTTAATCCTAATTAGTTAAACGTTTTTAAAAAATATTATGTGTACACAATTTATATAGACAATTTTAAAAGCGGTTATTAAAATAATATTTACCCGTGGCATCCGGGATTTGAAGTTAGGTCATTCAATAAGGAAGATATCCTAGTTTTTAAACATCCAGATGGCGCTACATTACCATTTTAGTCGTGGTCATTCTTCTTGATAAGACTAAATACATTGAAATCAGATATTAAAGTCCTTTTTCCAGTTTGAAGGTATTAGGGACTGAAAAGATTGTATTTAATTGTGACATTATCCTTGTCGACAGGGTGGGCAATTTTTTTTATTTAAAAAAAATCAAATAAATCGATTTATTTTTATTTAAATCGGATTTTTATTGATTTTTTTGATTTATTTGATTTTAATTAAAATTTCAAAGTTTTATATAATTTAGTATAATAATTTTACCTAAATCAAATATGTTTTAATTTTTAAAGACTAATATGTATAATGAATTTGTTAAATGTAAGCTAATAATCATATAGAAATTTTTTATTTTTTAAAACCTATTTTGGTACTTTTACAAAACAAATTCGGCGTAATCCCCAGCCACAGGTAGAATCCAATGCAACATTAGCAGGGAAATACAATAAAGATTATATTTAAACCTAAATTATAGCAATTGGCGAAGTTTTTATTTTTCAAAATACTATATATAGTATACTATATATACTATATAATATATATATATACTATATAATATATATATATATATTATGAAAAAAATCATTGATTAAAATCGTGATTAAAATGAAGTTGATTTAAATCAGCCAATCCTGCTTGTCGATCTCAAAGGAAACGTTACATAAAATCGAAACGTTTTACGGTTCATATAACTTTTTTTCCTTTTTCCATAGTCCCAATGATAATATCTACGTTAGCCAATAAGATTATTAGAACAGCCTTTTTAGGTTTCACAAAAACAAAAGTGACATTACCTTTGAAAGCCTCAGTTAAAACTTCCCAACGTACGGTAATTTTCAATTACACCAAACCCTAGTCGTAGTTAAGTAAAAATAAAGGACTTCTACAAGGCCCAAGGCGGAATGGACTTTTTTAGGCAGATCTATCGAACTCCCGAACTAAGACAGATCGAAAAGCAATAACAAAAATCAGTCAGACGTGAAATTCCCCTCTCCTTTTTAAAAGAAGAAAAGCTTGGCCCTCTGAAGTCCAGAAAGTGACTGAAACCCCGCGGAGACAATATCCTAGAGACGATTTTCCGCAGCCATCCGGAAACGGTCTTTCTATGCAAAAGAGGCACTTGCATAACGCTTCGCTTCTTCCAAGCGGCGGTCGCAATTTAACCCCACAGGTGGAGCCGGTGTCGAAGCCGATACATCAATCCCTACTACGCCGGAATCAACCGAGACTAACTTAAAAAACAAGCCGAGGCCTAACGGGTGTCTATATGATCGATATACGCCACGCTATATCATCTCTGGAATAATAAGAAGCGCTCTCGGAAGTGCCAATCACTCAAATTCCTCGTGTTCAAGTAGTTTGCTCGCTAGAATTTTTGCGTCTCTATCATAAAGTGGAAATATAAAAATCCCTTCGCTTTTTCCGGACTCTTATTACGCGGTAGGAGCTCGTCTTAAGGATTAGGTATCCTCTAGTGATGGACGCGAAAAAGAACCGAACGAAGAGTAATGGAAATCAATGAAAATAGTGTCTCTACCTGCACCCTCTGAATATGGCTTTTCGCGTTAACGCCGATTTGACAGGGGTCGCCTCATCTTCGGTGCTATATGAAAAATACAAAAAACCGAGGCTTACTAAAAATGATTCTACAAAAAGGTTCTAGTTCCTTCTTCGATAAAAAGGCCAGTTTTGTCTCTTCATCTTGATCAGGAAGATTCTATTCGATTTCGTCCCAGTTTCGATCGAGAAAAGATTATTCTGATGGCCGTTTAATGGTAACTGGAGCTTGGAGAAGGACCCTTTGAGTTATTCGGGATTACTTTCTACCGAAGGGGGCTTAAATCGTTTTTAACGCGTCAATTTGTGTTTGGTTTCGGATTACCGCGGAACGTTATTTATTAGCGGTTGAGAAATAACTATTTATTTGGTATTATACAACCATCATTGAAATCTTTCGCTTTTGAAAATCAATTGTTGACGAGGTTTCTAGAGAGATTTAGGAAAAGGGTTTATTCCATTATAGACCGTAATAACGGAAGTAAATAAACCACAAAGCTAAATAAGTAGTATCACTTCGTAGCTTTAGTCACAACGGTCGCCAATTTGGGGCCAAATATTTCATTTATGGAAAAATGTACGAAGACATTGAACTATTACGGTTATATTACTAAGAATAATCAGCACCCAAGATACCACTTCAGGCCCAAGTCATCTAGCGACCTTTAACGCCTTTAAATAGGGGACCGGGTTACACCTATGGGGGTAGGAGGATAGTGGCAAGGCCTTCAAGTCACGCGAGCCAAATGGGAAACGGAAGAACTCAGGGGGGTACCCCTTTAACCAGAGGAGAGAAGTTTCAAACTCAACGCGGAAGTTTTAGCTGGTTAGAGTAGACATTCGTTATATGATCATTATCAAAAACAGACTATCATAATTTAAAAAATCATTTCTGGAGAAGGCAGTATACCGTAATAATTATTTTACTTATGGCTATACTATGGCTCATGGTAAAATATATTTAAAGTTGAATATATTTCATTATTGATGTTATTTAAATAATATATCAAGAATGAAAATACAATATTAATGAAAAATAAAAGTTAAACACGCGTAGGGAGAATAGATAACGTCATACCATAAGTGTTAAATATTGTTACATAAGTGTGACACTTCCTATTCGTCACATGCAAAAGCTTTACTGAGAGCTATTCATAAGACAGACTGCATTACGGGCTTCGTCACCGTATTGCGTCCGCTTGCTCCCGCGTCACACGTAGCCTTTGACAGCGCCTCGCTAGGGGGAGATTTTCTTCCTGTGATGACGTCATTCCGTTCAATACTGAAGGAATATGTTCTAAATCGAAAAACCATTTGGTATAGCTTGTTTTATTCAAAGATTCAATCAAACATTTAGGCGGAAATGTGAAATTAGGTGAGCGCCCTCAGCCTCCAGTTTCAGTAAAGAAGCTTAATTTACTTCTGATATTAACTTAACGTGAAAGCCGCGAATGGGGAAAGTAGTGTGACCCCTCTCAACCGTAGAATCGATGACCTCACGCGTAACCCTAAATTTCGTTATTGACCATCCACCGAGTTCTACATAGAACGAGGCTGATGACAAAATCTAATTTACTATCGACGGTGAAGCTCTCAGCTCCCAGTCTTTGACTCTATTAGGGCTTATGATATTATAACCAAATATTTCGGTTACTAGATTACCTTGTCTAGCCAAAGAAGCCAACTATACAATTCATACTCAAGCTAGAACCAGTCGGATCTACGACAGTCAGCGTCGACGCAAA
This sequence comes from Leiobunum rupestre, assembly GCF_980474605.1. Taxonomy (NCBI): domain Eukaryota; kingdom Metazoa; phylum Arthropoda; class Arachnida; order Opiliones; family Sclerosomatidae; genus Leiobunum; species Leiobunum rupestre. The sequence continues at coordinate 39,566,350 of NC_143393.1, read as the reverse complement.
AATATTATGCTTAACGTGGATTTTTACCTCTCCGAGGGGACTTTGTACCCTAGGAGGGGTTATACAACCACCGTGTCTGTTTGTCTGTCAGTCAGGCAGTCTGTCTGTCTGTCAGGCCTGCGAACGCATTTTCGGGGCAAAGCGTAATCACTGCGTACCCAGTTTCTTAGGATCAGGGAAATGTTTTTCCAAAAGCGCCCTCTTTTTGTCATTAGGTGTAGTATAATTTTTTAATCGGCCGGGACTCGAACCCGAGCCCTCTTGCACGACAGGTGAGCGTTCTACCGCAGAACCACGGATACAGTTACGCTTCACTAAAAATTAAAAACTCTTCCGATTAGAGGTATATTTTGGCTTGCCAACTTGCTTAGGTCAACAATCGCCGTTAGTTCTAAGACCACTTTTCAGTTGCAGCGTTTTGACCCGTTTGAAAGTCAACCCTTATTTCTGGTACCGCTTTAAGTCTAAGTGGCAAGGGCCATATAAAGAGTAACTTCCGCGTCCAAGCTCCGTGTAATACTTCCTAGCGAATCGCTGAATTGGTTTTATCGAAGCGTCTATCGAAGGCAGGAAGCGAAATCGGGAATTCCCCATTTATCAGATCTTAGCTCATCGATTCGGAAACAAGATTATAAATAAATGAATACGTAAAATCGGTGATCTTCGCGGACAAACAGAAGAGAGAAGAGATAAAATTCAGATTTTTCAATCCTATTACCAAAAAAAAAAAAGAAATCGATAACTTTCTGGAGTCGTTCTCAGAATGTTACCAAAGGAATCATCAAAAGTTATAAGCCTTCGCTGGAAAAAATACAGCTGAAATAGGCAAAAATTCGGCTTGGATTTGAAAGCCGAAGTTCTATATACCCAGCAGGAAGAAAGTTCTGAATAAATTTCCTGCAAAAAAATCGACAGGTATGGACGGCACCTATCTCTGCGGGTTTTTTTTTAAAACGAAAATATCTCTTCCTGTTGGGCATCCAAGGAAGAAAGGTTTTTATTGATTTCTGGATATTTTACGAAACCCGAGCTATTTTGGCGGCTCTCATTACTGAAGGATTACCAACAGTGTATTTACTGAGGCGGTTAAATTTACCTTTCGTAATCATATTGACTCAAGTGGAGTTGAAATTTAAAAGTCTTAATCTTGATCAGTTTATACTTGATATTAAAGTTAATAAACCCTACTATGAACTATAATGCAGTTAAATTACGCGAAAAAGCGGAAAAGTCCATAATAAAAACGTGGAAAAAACCTAAAAAAATTTAATTTGTTTTTACTCGATCGAAGATCTCTTTGATCCTAATTTTGCGATTGAGTTTCATTCTAGAAGACCTATTTTTCCGAGTATTTCTTCAGTTTTATAATTACTTTATATTTGTAGGGTTTATTAATTTAACTTTATACTTTTTTAATTTTTTTATTATTTTTGTTAAACCTACCTGTAGACATCAGGCAAGCATTTATTCAGATTCAGGTTTAAGTTACAAATTTTCCAGATTATATGTTATAAAAAACCAATATTTGATATGCTAGTTAAGAATTTTTTTACGGTAATTTTTATGATTATTTTTTATTAGGTAACATAAGTCCCGGAAGAGGAAACACGTCAGAGTCCTCCTTCGTACGCTCCCCGTTGGTAAAATTAATGCCAGTTTAGTTTGATAACAAATAAATATGAGTGAAAAGTTGTCAGTTTTTTGCGAGGGGTCCAACATTCGTAAAAATCCCGTACACTCTTGAGAAAAACGATTTTGTAAATCGGGAAATCAACTTAAAAATCCCAAATCTCAGTTAAAAAATCTCGAAATCAGTATTGAAAAAGTAGGAACAACACGAAAATCATGCTCTGAAATCCCAAAATCTGGGCGAAAATCAGGTCCAAAATATTGAAATAAGGCTAAAAAATAGAAATTGACAAGAAAATTCTACTCTGAAATTCCAAAATCTGGGCGAAAATCAGGTCCAAAATCTTGATATCAGGCTTAAAATCAGAAATTAACCACAAAATCCTGCTCTGAAATTCCAAAATCTGGGCGAAAATCAGGTCCAAAATCTTGAAATCAGGCTTAAAATCAGAAATTAACAACAAAATCCTACCCTGAAATTCCAAAATCTGGGCGAAAATCAAGTTAAAAATCTTGAAATCAGGCTTAAAATCAGAAATTAACAACAAAATCCTGCTCTGAAATTCCAAAATCTGGGCGAAAATCAGTTCCAAAATTTTTAAATCAGGCTTAAAACCAGAAATTAACTAGCAAATTCTACTCTGAAATCCCAACGAAAAGGACGTGTCGTACCTTTGTCTATTTTGTTACTTATTGTTAAATGTATACATGAAAAAAGTTTTTTTGTTACTTTTGTGACAATAGAGGTATCCGTATAAGCTAGGTGAATGTAGGAATAACTTTATTTATTTATTTAAGGTAGTATATCAAAATGGAAATGAAAACCCGTTATATGCAGCATGTATCTACTTACAATGTTATTGTATAGAGGTAAAGAGGGAATTTTTAATGCCGAAAACTCAATTAAAGTGCTCGGCGACTGCTTTAAGTGCTGTAATGGCATCTAGCATCTGTAGCACACGCTGCACATCATTTGCGCTACACAGAAATCATTTCCCGGGAAACTGAAACCGGCAAATTGGGAAGTTGGCGATCTCCAGAAGTCACGCCTATTTTGGGGGCTGAAATTATTATTTTACCGGGGTGAGTTTTTACCCCTCCAATGTTTTACTAAAACCACTTTAAAAACGTTTTAGGTAAAGGTCCAAAGCCATCATATTGTAACAGGGCGGATCACAATACAACAACACATTTAAAAAATGGACCAGTAAAGTTAATTTATAATTTTTAAGCAAGTATTAGCAAAATGTTTGGTTAATGCACGGGAAAATTCAAATACATAATATTCAATAGAAATTCAAATAGATAATATTCAATATAAATTCAAATAGATAATATTCAATAGTAATTCAAATACATAATATTCAATTGAAATTCAAATACATAATATTCAATAGAAATTCAAATACATAATATATAATGCAAATACATAATATGCAATACAAAGAAAAATACATAATATACAATGCAATTAAAGATACATAATATACAATGTAAATAAAGATACATAATATACAATGGAAATAAAGATACATAATATACAATGTGAATAAAAATGCCTAATATACTATACAAACAAAAATACATAATATACAATATAAATAAAAATGCTAAATATACAATACATAATATCCATAAACAATTAAAATATCAGTAAAAATAATTATTAGAAAATCACAAAATGTACAGTACCAAATACAAGATTTGCCTCAGCCTTTCGCGACGTTTTAAAAAGGCGATCTCGGAAAGAAACATTGTTTAAAGCACGCCAAAACTGCGGGCTGTAAAAAGATTTCACCAGAGACCTGTATACGTTGCACTTTCCAATCGATATCGTTGTAGAGCGCCGTATTTCGACCCCTCGAAACTCGACTCGAACAATCGTGACAAAGAAGAACTATACGCGGACACAGGTGTAACTACGAAGGGGGGAATGCCCAAAAACCAAAGGCAAAATAAATAAGATTACTCACCCTCTTTTCTTGGATGAATTATTGCCACTATGGATTATTTATAAACGCCACACCGCATGCTATACATTCATTATGTTCTTCGCTTTTATTCGACCCGTTTTGGGTACCATGATAATTATGACATTATGAGTCGGTTTATACCAAAAGGTTTTATACGAATCGAGCAATAAATAAGAAGGAAATATACCTATATATTTTTTCGTGTTTCTTGCGCGAGAGAATTCTTTACATAATTAATGATTATTGTCATTTTCGTGTTGTTTTAAATTCAGACATTTGGGTGCTAATATTGAGCCACTCTATTTAGTTGTTAATCGGGTAATAGACGATTCAATAAAACACATTCAGCGATTTGCTTGGACGTATTCTTACATAGAGCTTGGACGTGTGAGGGTTAGTTTTCAGAGCGTAGACGCGAAAAACGTTTTAGGCCTAACGAAGATATGTCGACGCAAAAAATGATGTTAATAATATAACTACGTACCCTAAATTCGAAATAACTGCCTCGCACGTAGTTAATTCGCAACCGAAAACTAAAGCTACGCCCCATTGGTTCGCCATTGAAACCTAGATAGGTAGTGGCTAAAGCAGACGCTATTGCGGCTATTCATTTTTCGCCATCGATATTAGTAAATTTTACTTTATAAATAATGATACTGGCATTTTAATATAATTTTTTCATCGTTTGCTTATATTTTGATAATTTTATTTAAAAAAAATCCGTTCTTATGATTTTTAATTTGTCTGTAGTAGACGCTAGGTCATAGGCGCTACCTCGGAGAAGCTAGCGCCGTTACGCCACCTAGACTCGTTTCGGTCGCGAATAGGGTTTACCCACGACCAACTTTGATAACGCTTTAACCAGTTAGATAGCCCTATAGCCCATTAAAAACTAAAATTTATGGTGAAAACCGCATCAAAAAATATTGAGTGGTTAATTTTTAATAAAATAAAGAAATTTCGGGAAATCGAAAAACGCGCGTCCGCCGCGACACCTGGTGAGAAGTCGGTGAGACGGAAAAACAACGTATAAGCGCGCGCTGCTGAAGACGCAAAAAATTATTTTGCACGCGCGGTGCGTTCCAGTTATAAGAGACCTAAGCCTAAATTGCGCGATTTTAAAAGTTAGGATAGTTCGCCAATCGCTCATACGGGGTTAGGGGCGCGGGCGGCAGCCCCTAAGATGGCGGCGAAAATTCAAACCCAAACACCTGGCGTTATTTTTCGTTTCAACTTTTTGGGCCAAAAGCTATTTTTTCAAGACAAAAAAAGGTACGTGTTATTATATTGAACGTCTTGTTAATCTTTTGATACGGAAATAAGGCCATATTTGGAAAAGCTTGGCCGTTCCCCATTAAGCGTTTTATTTGAAACCGTTAGAACGCCCATGGTACATATAAAATAAACTACGTTTAAAGCGAATTACAAATGCTCTCAAAGCAAAATCAATTATAATAAATATAAATCCAACGAGAAGATACGGTCTAAATTCTCGAACTAAGTAATAAAAAAACCCAAAGAATATATTTAGTGTACCATAAAAACGAACAAAAAAGCAACAAAGGCTTAACGGTATACCGAACTGAGTAGAGATTCATCGTACACTACGGTATAAGGCGAGGGTAAGGGTAAAGTAGATAATGATTTTTTAGCGTCCAAAATGGGTCCGAGTATGGGTTGATCACGGCCGTATTGAAAAGCTCGAGATAGCCTCTGGCAATCTTCACGGATATAGGTCGGGATCGAGTATCTCGGAGTCACGCGGAGGCTGCGAGAGCGCCGATAGAGGAATCTAAAATATTGGTGATGGCCCCAGGCGCTCGGTGATAAGAGCTGCCGCCCTGTCCAGGGCCGAGCCCAACGTCCGCTGTATCCCTGAAAATGGCCGCCATAAATCGCCTGTTGCCTGATTTGCTCCGATCGTTGCGCGGACCCTGGACATTCGCGTACAAGGACACTATTCCCATCGCGCGCTATTAGTTCTACTTATACACCGTCCCTTCGAACGTGTTATACTCCACATCCAATCTCAAAGCCCAAGCGACAATCTCTAAGAAATATTTTTTGAAAAAAATGGAATCGAAATTTGTTATAGAGGGTGTTCCAAAAAGTTATGCAAAAATGTTAAGGAGTTGTAGGGGGTGAGTTGAGAAGTATGCCTGTTTATTCCCCATTTTCCTACGATGAGTTAAAAGTAGAGGTCGGGGATGGTTAACTTTTTTTCAATAGATAAAGCTCTCAAAATTATTCGTAAAACGTTTTGATCAAGTAATTGATATTTCTGTATTATCCGATTAATTTTTTGATCAATTTGTAAAATTAATCGAAAAAACGACGTTTTTTTCGATAAAAAGCTCAAATTTTACGAATAATACAAGTTTTTTAATCATTTCCCGAAATATTAACCGGTAAATTTCTTTGTTTACATTTTTTCCCCGAAAAAAATCAATTTAATCAGGGATAATAATTAACCATCCCCGACCTTTAGTGTTCCAAAAAGTTATGCAAAAATGTTACCTACGATGACTTAAAATAGCGCCAGAGAGCTTCAAAGTGTGGCCTACTAGCCCCTGGAACTAGGCTGCAACAAGCGCAAAACCAAGCAGCAGGGACTTTAAATACGGTTTAAGTTTACTTTTTTACGCTGGTTACCTCCATTAGTTTACAAAGTCCTTTTTTTACCTACCACACGAACCCAAACCTTAATGTTCGCGTTGCCCCCTTGGTAATATTTCCAAAAAATTAATATTTTTTAAAATGCAAAAACTAGAAAACATTTATCAAAATTGACGAAAAAAAATTAAATTGATGAAATTTTCCATAATTGAACCTTTTTTTTTAGTGAATAAGCTAAAGCACTTCTTTCTTTAATGAAACGTTCACTTCCTGGTTTGGCGCCACAAACGTCATCGCAGCAGTGCGCCTGTAGAAATGTTCCACACGCCATACACGAATGCTCAGGGTGAAGTTAATATAAAGGGTTGGATCTACACTAACGCCATCTGCATACTTGGGTCTTAGGAAGATTCTTTATTTATTTAAATATACTTCCAAAT